>NC_042531.1:16909522-17213683 GCF_900963305.1 Echeneis naucrates | reverse complement strand
ATAGCGTCAATTGTTTTTAAGGTTTGAATGATTTACATGAATAATTTAAAATAATATATCAAATAGTATCAAAATAAACATAAACATATCATTTAGCGTGACATTCTGCTTTTTTAAAAATTATTTATTCATTGCTATTTATTTTTGTTCATTTTTCACATTTTGTGACTCGGCTTTGCAAGTGAAAAAGTAACTGTACTGCTGTTCCTAATAGCTTTCTCCTCTCTACTGGCATTGTTGTTTGTTGTTTTTTTTTCTGAGCATTTTAGAAAGTCACAGCGTAAAGAAGAAATACAGTAAACAAAGTAAAAGAGTTTGAACCCTGTGCCCTCCTGTGTCAATGGCTGGCTGCAACAGTGACAAATATGAGCAAAAGGAAAAGAACTCTGCATGGCTTTTCCTTCACATGGCTTGCTTGTCAACATTTGTGAATATTTTCTTTGAATATTGACACCTCTGGTTCTGACTGTCTATCATGCAAGCACGACAGGCAGACAAGAACGGGACCAGAGAATAAGTTGGCAGCTATTCCTGAGTTTTATTCCTGCACATTTCTAGCCAACTTGACATACTTGCCCCTTTTATTGTGACATAGAACAACCTTGAATGCTCACTTATCATTTGAGTGGCACCTCTGAACTATTCTGTGTGATGTTTTATGATGCTTTTAGAGCTCTATGGGTGTAACATGAATGTGTATTTGACATGGGCTGTTACGTAAATTGGGTGTGACTTTTCATTTTTTTACACACAGTTTTTCATTTTGTGCTCGACCCCCCCCCCTCCCTTTGGTCCTGTTGTCAGATTTGTTGTGCAATAAGCCTCAAAGCACTTTAAAGGCACATTTAAATGTTTATCCATGAAAAGTGTTTCCCAAAGAAGATGAAAAAAGATAAGTGGGCAAATGTTTAAATGAAAACATTGTGATTCAAGGATTACAAAGGCAAATGTTGTGTAGTCACATGACAGCAGCTTATATTTACGTCTTCATCCGCTGACTGTGTGTATTCGCACTGAGGGTGGTTCCCTTTATATTTTTAGCTGCACAGAGCCGCAGGGCCCCTCAGCTCCCACTTCTGCTCTTGAAGTACCACCTGTTCACCTGTCGCTGACTCACTGAGGCTTCAACAAACCTCAGGACTCCTCCACAGGGCGGGCGTGCCAGTGGGTGAGAAAATAAGAGAGGAGGCATGCTGTGGTCAACAGTGCGTCCTTCAGTAGCTCCACCAGTGGGCTGATTAAAGAGATGGGTTGTGCTAATGGATGCCTGGCTCTCAGACCTCAGGAAAAGACACATCACAGATAACCCAGAGAGGAGCAGAGCAGGGCAAACACTGCCTCAAGTCCTAAACCGTTAGACCTCTGTCCGATACGTAGTCTTTCTGATTCTCACCAAAAAATAATAAATAACTTTTCAGAATCAGAAATACTTTGTTGATCCCCAGAGGAAAATTAATCACTTGAAGCTTTCCTTTTCCACAAGAAGACAAAGTGACATTAAAACTGGCTGAGTTCACAGTGATTGCCTTTCCATTGGGCTATTTTCCTCTGCTTTTTGTATTTGAACAAAAAATTGCTGAAATGCAAAAAAGAAATAAATAAACAAAGTCCAAATATGCAAAAGTTTTCAACTGAAATGTTGATGCATCATTAAAAACAAGATATGACAACATATGATGGAAACATCACGATGTGGAAGAAAAATGTCAGTCGAAGGTCTACTGAAGTGAGGATGGAAACGAATATTAATGTGTAACCTTTTCTTCAGATATTGATTTGTGTTACTTTTGGGAAGGAACTGATACTGATCATAAATACTGATTTATGAGTGCTATAAACGGCATTATGCATCTATTAGCTCTGGTCCAGAGGAACAGGTCCACTGTCAACATTAGATCAAGAAGTGTTTGCAGTGAAATATGTGTTCGATATGTGTGGAAGACTGAGATGTAGTTTTTGGAGCTAATTGTGATGGGCTGGGCTGGCTTGTTCGTCTAACTGCAGTGTTTTGACCTGTCAGCCCAAACATCAGTGCAG
The DNA here is from genome assembly GCF_900963305.1 of Echeneis naucrates. Lineage (NCBI taxonomy): Eukaryota > Metazoa > Chordata > Actinopteri > Carangiformes > Echeneidae > Echeneis > Echeneis naucrates. The sequence continues at coordinate 17,211,646 of NC_042531.1, read as the reverse complement.
ACATATTTCAGTTTAATGGCAGCATAGATAATTACATCAATGCCTATGTATCAGTAAAAACACCACCCCTGCCTTCTCTTTAATGCCAGACACTCAGATATCCTCTTGCTTTGGAAAGTCATGGTAAAAAAAGATGACTTCAAGATACATAAATCAAGTCACACCATCTACCCACACACCCACACACCCACACACCCACACGCACACACACACACACACACACACTAACTCCACTCTACTCGACTCACTGGGACACTAGAAAAAGCATCGGAAACCAAAGGAGCCGCACACTCCTCTGTGGAATTCACTGAGGACAGGATGTTGGCTTCACGGTCACGCAATGCTGTACTCATCCATACACTCATTATTCCCAGTACACATTATATCATCAGAATGGATCAAGGCCTTTGTATTTCAATCTGCACTGTAAGAGGACTTAATTGTTTTTTGAGCAGCCATGCCTTCAGAACTGTAGTCCAACAGAATCTGATAGAACTATAATCATATTCTATATTACATTTTTGTACTCAATAAAATTACGTATGGGAAATTATTTTCTTTTAAGGCATTTGGGGGTAAAGTTTTCACAGCAGCAAATCCACATGTGGAGAATCTTTAGGGAACCTTTGAGATACTGAATGTAGTGTGTGAATCCGTGTATATGCTCTTGGGTGTACTGAGAATAGCTTCAGCTCAAACAGAAACACCGATTCACTGTTTTTTATGTTTCAGTACACACATAGATGCACCAACACAATGACTGCGTTACTTTCAAGACTTGCAAGAGGTGCATGCACAGCAAACAAGAGAAAATGAGCATATGGAAAAATGTAAAAAAAAATTTAACTTTACATTGAAGTGTGTAAACTGACATTTCTTGCTGTTTCCAGCAGATCTGGAAAGCTGCTTATCAGTAGAGGAAATGGTTGATTGGATGTGGTGTTCCACTGTGGCCTCGCAGCTGAAAATGCAAACTGGGAAAAACACATCCACATATTGTTGGCAGGCGTCTCTATAGGTATCAGCATTGTAAAGGCTCTCGTTTTTCTGATGGTTTTCACAGTTTCGATTGCGTTGGGTTTCACTTGCTATTTTTAACTTTAAATCCTACTTAAAAATGCAATGAAACAGCACAGATTCTATTTGCTTGTTTGTTTGATTATTATTTCGTTATTGGTTACTTGCTATATTTAGCAAAATATTGCTAATCATGAGAACAGTTGACAGTCATGGTCAAAAATTGGGTTAAATCTTTGTACTTCAATCCAAAATGATGTCAGCTTTGCGCCGTGAGACCACCAGAACTGATGGGGCAGATCAGGAGCTGCTGTTTATTCATCAAACTGCGGAAGAGCTCTGACATCAGGTAAAGTATCACAACTCCGCTTCACTAATGCGCCGACACTCTGTCTTCTACAGAGCTGCGGCGAAAAGAGACATCCTGAGCCAAAGTTATTGCAGTGCCAGGAACTGGCCCAACTCTCTCTGCTCTGCAAAACCAACCTACTATTAAATTAGGCAGGAGACAGTGAACAGCACATCTTGTCAGGGCTATTTCTGAATAAAGCTGAGGGGAAAAAAAATCACTCCCACCAAAACACTGTAGACAAACTAAGTTTTATTGGACACTGCAGCACCACAAGGTCTGACCTGCCAACAAATGTGGCCATTTATGCACACTGGGATCTTTACTTTGTGCTTCCATGTACAAGAGAACTCCTCCAGCATCTGGATCAGTGTAAAGCATCTTTGGTCTACTGAGGGATGGATCAATGTGCTGGGGACCTCAGGGCAAAGTTCCTCCCTTTCTCTGTGCATTGTCTACGCTCTTGTATAAAACAGCACAGTTCACACAGAGGACTGCACATTTGTAAGCATGATGTTTACAAATCTAATCATTAAACTAGCTTTTAAAGCAAAGACCCTTCACAATCCACAGTACAGAGGTTCAGTATTGACTGACAATAAACAGCCCTCATCATTTCCACTTACAGTATATTGTGTTGTAGTATATACCAAAGAAATCTACGAACGACTAAATTACCAAAGCCCTTGGGACCAGGTTGGTGAATTCAACCAACGTCTTGGGGAAGACAAAATAAAACTCTTGTCTTCAGTATTGTAATATTTACATGTTTTGTCCCCCCTCCCATCACCCCCTTGGTGCACAGTAGAGAAACTGCGTCATTGGCAGTTTCCCCATATCGAGTGATCAAGTGAGGTTGTTCTCCATCTGACATCTCTTCTCTCAAGGGAGGCAGGCCCCATTTTCCATGCCCACAGGTTCCAGCACTGGTGTGGGATTCCCAAGGCCTCAGGAAAGCACAGTTTCCAACATTCCCACAGTGGTGGCCACTGAATGACTCTCTTCCTCTTCTCCTCTCTTGTGTTTAACTGGGCTTTCTTCTCGCCCATGTTGTTGTCAGACGGTGGTTTTGGGAAGCTGCCCATCGGTTGCTCGTTTGTTTTTCTGTGAGGGGGGCAACAAGGAGAGGGATGATGAGGAGGAGGGGGAGCGGACCCCTCCAACACACCAACTCCCTGCCCCCCAGCCCACAGTCCCTCAAACTCTATCGTCCAAGACAGCTCCATGGCTTTGTTCCCCATCAGAGACCCCCCCCACACACACACACACACACACACACACACACCACTAACCGCAGGATCTTCTCAGTGGCGGAAAATCCTTCCCATGAGTGCCTGGCTCTACGGAAGCAATTAAACATGGGCAGTTTGGTGTAATAGACATTGTCATGTTGCCATTAACTGATCCCCAGGCTCTCAGATACACAGCGTGATTTCAGGATGGAACGTTACAAGGAAAGAAACATTCATTCCAGTTCAGCAGTGGAGGAGGATGTTCAGACTCCAGCAGGTTCAACACATCTTTGAATTTCTGAGGTCTATAAGCTGGCTGGCTTGTATCACTGTTTAGATCCTCATAAAACTGCAATTTGGATTACTGAACTAAAAGCTTATTCAGCACACCTTGATATATATGAAGAACAGGGACCACATCCATAGCAGTGTTTTGCCCTAATAGCAATTTGTTAACATGTTAAAAGCAACAGTGCTGACAGGTTTTCAATGTCACTACCTCAGCGTAGCATGTTAACAAGTACACATCTACTAATTCTCTCAAATCTCTGAACTCAAAGTGCAGCTGATGCTGATTGGAAAAGTTACTGAGGTGAAGTTTTGACCTGACGATGGGTCTAAATGAACAGCTCTTCAGATTGTCCATCTCATTATGTTACGTATACGCTGTATGGTATAGACCAAACTGTTCGGCAATCCAGCCAATAGTTGTTACTCTGGACTGAAGCTGTGGACCAGCGCACCATGTGGAGCAATTCCATTATCATACACACTTCATGGGCATGAGTCAACTTTTCAAATATGAAATAACTTAGAGTCATGCAGCTGCTTGATTAAGTGTTGAATTAGCACATTTTTCATCGTGCTCTTATCCCAGCAAACACAGCTCTGCATTTTAATGAGCGAATGATGCTTCATACATCCTAATTAAACATGAAGCGTTAAAACAGAGAGTAGCAAGAAAAGAACTAGGCAATCATCACAGGTCTGTTTTCCACACCAGGTCCACTATCAGCTCATGCTGTTAATTAGTGAATATGGATAATATTTATCCCATCAAACCTCACACTGACTGCAGCTGCTTTCAGTTTCTACAGCCGCACTGTGCTTGAAAGGCCCACAGCACAAGACAAACTATAGGGCACATGAAATAACTAAATCTCACGCAAATAAGAGGGAACTAATTAAGTGTAAGAGCCAAGTTACAGACTATGACAGCAATTACAGAAGCAATCACTTCATATCCTTCCTGCCCTTGCCACATTTCATGACTGCCGGCATTTGGAAAACAGTCAAATTAAGACTCATTAAGCCCTTCAGAGGCTTTTAACAAAAGTACACTTTTTATAGGTAAAGATTCATCGAATATTTCCTACAACGTACTCCTTAATTACATCAATAAAGCTGAGGGTTGTACCAGAGCACTGACTGAGTAGTTTACAGAGTAAGATAGCCTTAATAGAGGAAAAGTGCTTCCGGACGCGCAGTTGTGCATATGTCTTAGGTTAAAGTATGACAGAAAAAATTAAAAATTATCAATATTTACAGGCTTAGTCATCCACACCAAGGCTTTTCTTTCCCTGTTAAATGGATCTGTCATGAGCCAAATGGCTAAATGACAAACTCAGTTTCACGTCTACACTGTGAGTCACAAAAACCTACTTGATGTTTGAGCTAAGCCTACGCTTGCTGTGTGGCAACAATGAAACCTTGAACCTGATCAAGCTCCACTAACACAGGGTCAGAGGCAGAATACCTGTGTCTGTGCGTGCGTGTGAGACTACATCAATGATTACACTGATGTAGTCATTGGAGGAAACTAAGAGATCCGGAAAGCCTCAGGAATGAGATCATTCAAATTAAAGCTCGTGGCAATTACTGACCAGGCTACTTGCCAGTGCAAGTGCAGGAGAGCAGGCAGCCTGATAAAGCGGTAGACACAAAGTGATTGTGGTGGAACTACTTAACAACTTACAGGTGAGTTTTCATCCAAACAAACACAAATTTTACCCTCTCTTTTACTGAAACAAGCTTCATTTATTTTAAACATACAGTACAAACACACTTATGACATTAATATGCATGCACACACACACACACACACACACACACAGAGTTTACATAAAAAACATCAAATCCATGGAAACAACTTTAATCTACGTCTAAAAACCTGTGGTCACACCATCAAGTGAGCTGTACGGCTTTTAACATCCCCTTGCATGCTGGTCCCCAGTTGAGGCGGAACACTGTGGTGATATTAGCAGAGGTTGTTGAGACTTTGATTGCAGTTTGTGGTGCAAATAAACTTAGGAATGAACAACACCATTCAGCTTTTCCAGGCTCCTCCGAGGAAATAAACCATTTACCATCTCTGTTTCTCTTTTCTAGCTAATGCAAGACCAAAGGAAAATGCTTTGGTGTTTAAATACTGTTAATCCTCATCATGTTTTTGAAGTTTTCAAGTCAAAAGCATCCACCAATAAAATATAGTTTCCTGATGTTTAGCATTTCGCCTTCAAAAGAGGATTATGTCTGTGAAAGTGAACCTCATGTGCAGTAAAAAGAGAAGTAGGTCTTGAACTTCATCTTTTTTATGAGTTGGTTTTAACTCCTGCAGTGATATTTGCGTTTGGAATAAAACTGTTTCTGTGAAATCTTTGTCATAATTTCACAATAAATCTATACCCAGCAAATACAGCAGGGTGCTTCTCTAAATAAACCATACCATAAAATAAGTTCAACTTAAAAGAGAGACCTCTAGCAGTGGAAACTCCCCACAGGAAGATAGTGGTTTACCAAGCTGTCCAATCTCCACTTCACTCTACACTGATGTGAAGGGGTTCATTCACTGTTACTGTGTGTGTTCTGTTAATGAAAGAGTTGCTTTAATGAGATCTGAAGGGAAGAGGCTCTTGAGAACATATGCTGACGTCCACAGCTGGATTCTCTGTACCAAACTGAAGGGGGGTAGAAATAGGAAGATGGAGAATAGATGGGGATCGACAAAGAAAGATGGACAAGGGCTGAGGAGGGAAATAAAGGGAGAAGTGAAAGACAGAGACCGAGGGATGGAGACACACTGGAGGACAGTGAGATGTCTGCCATGCTTGAAAGGAGGACAGTGCCATCTAGAGCCCTCATGTGACAGCATGCACATGCACGTTGAATTACAATTGCCTGCGACTAGGTAAAGATAGGTATGTTGTTACATTATTTTATTTCAGTCAGTTGAAGGTCATAACAGTTTTCAACCGTTAGATATCAGCCTACCTGTGGCTTCAGAGGCTTGTCCACTTGAAAATGAGTCTTTCTTTAATATGTTTGCTGAAACCATGCCAGTCCATCTTCTCAGGTCTTTGCCAGAACGTTCTTGGATGCAGTCTCTCCAGCTCTCCCTGCAGATGTGCCCCCTGCTGCTTCTACTCGGGGTTCCCATGCTCTACATTTTCCATGGGGCCAGATGGGTTTCCACCCAAATGCAGTTTTCTCAACCATCATGACATCTCAGTTCAGTTATCAGCTTTTACAACAATAACAAATGTCCTCATCTAGAGAGTCAACGCAGTCCTGTTTTATTTTATTACTTCCTCTGGAGGCTGTCATAGGCTTTGGGACAATGGGGAAAATCAGACAATAACCAGGCAGCAGGCCCAAGAGGCCCATCAATAACTTTAGTCGATAATATAGCGAGCAAAACATTATGAGTGGTTGGCAAACACATGCGAAATATATGGGTCAACGGCCATGCTAGTGACAGTGAGGCACAGCATAATGCTCACATCAACATTGCCATCATGCTATCAAGGCCATGATGGCAATCTTCGTATGCTGACATTTACCAGACACAATGTTTATCCGGGTCTACCATCTTAGTTCCACATTTGAGACTGCTAACAACTATCAATTAGGACTAGACATTTACCAGTAACATATCAACAGTCATGGTGGCAATGACAAAATAAATAAATAAACAGCGAAGCAGTTACTTACCTTCAGAAGTAACCATCCATCCCTGGAACTGTGCTGCTAATAAGGCCTTAAAAACACAGTAAAAATGAGGAGCCTTTGAATGGCATATTGAATGTGCCGTTACTCTTTTGTTGGATGTTGCTAAATTTCCACGCATATATGGAAATACTTATTCACATTTTATATTATTCCTTATACTGTACCTCTACATTTTTTTAGCAGTGCACTGCACTTCTGGTCATTTACACAAAAAATTGTGAAATGTGAAAACCTTGTTACTTATGTCTACTGTGCCTGATTTATTAAGACAGTCAGAGAGAAGAGAGACATTTTTGGAAATAGAAATGCTCTCATCGGATTCAGTTCTCCGTCCAACTGGCAGCTTGTGTGGATCCAGCTTCAGGGCACATTAACCACTTATCTGTTCCAGAATGCATGCTGTGCTGTAGCTGGACAGCCCCCCCCCACTGCTGCTGGATCAAAAGGGAGCTTCATCTGCAGGTTATGTTGCCCTGATATTGATGAAGTCAGGGGATTTTCTTTTCTATTTTAACCAAAGCTGAACTCCAGTGATTCTGTCAATGACATTCACTGTGATACTTTGAACCATAGAAGACCTGGAAGGGTTTGGCCGCAAAGGAGGGAGAATAATGTACTAATGTTCACTTCAGGAGAAGGCCTTTGCTTTTGGAGAGTCTCTCTGTTGTGTGGTATTGGCGCCTTCACATGTAGGTTTAGATTATTAAAAAAAAAAAAAAAACAACCAGGAGAGAGTACATAGGTACTGTAATTACATTTACTTTGAGCATATAATAACTTTTCAACATGTTTAACAGTAAAAATATGTATGAAAAAAAACAAACAAAAAAAAACAACAACTATGCAACACACCCACACAAGACAATAGGTGCAGCAGACTCAGAGAGAGCAGCTTTCTGAATAATAAGTATGAGCTTGTGCATTCATTTAAAACAAATCATTCACTTTTCAACAGATTGTCAGAGAAAGTTTCCTTAAATGTGCTGTGATATTGGAGTTGACTGGAGTCCCTTAGCTGTTTTTGGTAACAAAAATCAATAGGTAGGCCCAAAAAGTAAACTTTGTTCAAGTCAGGTAGCAGGACCATAAAGGTGGAGTTTGCAGAAATCCAGAAACATAATCAAACAAACAAACAAACAAAAAAAAAAAAACAACACACAACTCTTAAACATCTGCAGCTCAACTATTGATACCAACTGTAAGACTTTGGCTTCAGTTTGCAGAAGGCTGAACAATAAGCAACAAGTAGTTCTGATCACTTATCACCTGCTTTCATGCTGAATCTATTAGGACAACCAACTGCTACCACACATTTATATATTTGAGGAAATGAAGCCTGTCGCCAGCAAGCTCTCTCCATCTCTGAGACACTTCACTGACATTATCATGCTTCCACCTGAAGGGGCACATAAATGTGTATTTGGAGCACAGCCCATAGAAACAGTCCCTCTCTATGAAAAGACTTGAAATTGGCTGAAGTCTCCTGACAGAGCAGAATTTTTGAAGTCTGAAAACAGCTGAAGGGTAGCACTTTAGTTTGAATTACATTATGCTAAAAGGTGACTATAATATTTTCGTCAAAAATGACTGCCTACCCCAATTTTAAAAGGGCCCTTTAGGGTTTTATAAATATATTTCTTCTTAAATAAATCTATGATTACACATTTTATAATATTGGGTTCATTATTTAATTTTGATCAGTCTTGAGGCCATTTTTCCAAAACTTTATGTTAAGGCACATGGACAAATAATAATATATTAGCATCCAACATTCAATGTAAATGCAGAATGCCCTTTTGCAGATTCCAGTCCTTCCATTGCAAACTTTATGTATGTGATTTACACATCAAAAAGGAAGAATTAAAATAACAATAAATTGTCTGCAGTATAACCACAATAACAAAAATTGTAGGTTCCATATTTTGCAGTCCATGTCTCCATGTCTGAGAGTTGGTAAAAGACTTTAAGGTCCATGTTTACATGAAACTTAAAAATTAGCAATCCAAAGAGCTGGATCGGAAACATCTCTTGCCTCTGAATCAGACATTTATTACATTGTGATTTAATAGTAAACATTGTGACATTCTCACTGTGGCCGCTGAGCTCTAATGTGCTGACTGAATTAAGACCTGGAAATATCCTGGTGGTGAACGTCAAAAGGCATTCATATAAGATATACACAATTTATACAAGTGAGGACACAGTAAGGTCCCTCTGATGTTAAGAAGCATTTCAATAAATTTTTAGAACTAAGGAGGATATAACTGGAATCACTGTTAACTTTAAAACGCTTGAGTAATAATTGGAAGTGTTTATTATTGGAAAATAATAAACAATTAGCAAATGGTGTCCACAAATCACTCTATGATGGAGTGTTTCAGTGAGAATGAGAGGTTTTTGTTTTGCTTTTTCCTTTTTGGATTGAGTCGATTTAGCTGTGTGGAGTTGTCAGTTTTGGTGAAGCAGGAAGTTCTTGATGGGTTCAGGTAGAGGTAATGAGGGTATGTGGTTTAGACGATTTTTGCCCATTGCTCTGCGGATCCGAATGCGACACAAGTGTGTCAGCCTCTGAGGGTGTCCTGACAAGAGAGAAAGCAAATGAAAGATGTCCTTAGCAGCTGAAACAGAAGAAATGTGCTGCAGACTCAAACAAGCCATGATAACAACAGACAGAGTAGTTCATTATTCAAATAACTTTTGCACCATATTGGTCGTATTAGCTCCTAAGCTTTTCAGTCTCAGCTGTCTGGATTGGTGATTTTCTCACTCTAAATGCATTAGGAAGTACATGGAAACTGAATTACTGAACTCTTCCAAGTATCCAAGTAAGTGTCCAAGTATGACTCACTTTTCTTGGCTTACTCATCAATTTCTCACAATATGACAGACTCTGTAGTTTACTATGCATTGTGCGGTTGTTAGCAAAAATTTTAATGATTGAAAATCATCCCTTTCCTTTTAAATTTCCACATAATCAGACTATAATGGCTGACTGTATTTGCACAGTGGCTAGAGGGCTGTGGGTGGACAAATCCAAGGTGTCATTGTTAAGTAGGAAATCACTCATCATTTCTCTGTGCAGCAGCAGAGTGGGATCAGAGAGAGGCAAGGGTGTCCTGCTGATGTAAGTTGGATATAAGATGGAACAAGGGTGCTGATGAGAGGGACCACCGTGTTGCATAGGTAATCATGGCAGCTGCCTATGTACACACCAAAATGTTATACTTTTATTTATTTATTTTATTCTGAAATAAAGTTCATATATTCAGCAGAATGTGTTACTTTATGGTGAAATCTACTCCTCTGTAAGAAGAAAAGTGATGTGGTGGTTGAGAAGCAACCAGTGTTGACAGATAATTCAACTAAAATATGATAGTTTCTTTAATAATTATCTTGTGGACAGTAACCAGCCCAGTGCAACTCATTATTAAAACCTCTCTTTAACTTACTGTATCCCTGGAATTTGCATATTTGCTGATTTTAATGTTTTACTCACTTCTCGCCTCCAGGAACACCCTGAGCGCCTCTGGATCCACCTTCCTCCGGTTAGGAGCCTCCAGCTCTGACTCATCCCAGGGAACAAGAGCCGGGTTGGCCCCATGGTCCAGCAGCAGGTGGATGAAGGCCACCTCACATCCATGACGCAGCACCGCATCCAGCAGGCAAGAAGCCAGGCCGCGGGTCAGAGCCTCGTGGCAGACAGGCCCGGTGTAATTGAAGTCAGGCTGTGCTCCAGCCTGGAGTAGCAGCTGGAAACAGTGGAGGTGGTGGTAGGCAGCGCTGATGTAGAGAGGACACACCACCAAAGTGTTGAGGGTTCGGGCACTTAAGAGGAGACGAGGACCCAGCTGGTGGTCCATGTCTACATCAGCATTGAACCTGGACAAAGAGAGAACCATCAATACAGTTGTACAATTTCATTTAAATCCTAGATCCCGCCAGAATATTTTAAATTAAAATTTATGGGGCCGATTAAAGCCAAGAAATTCTGAAAATGAGGTAAGTGTGCACATAAAGAAGTGGGTAAAATGACAATGTGAGCCTTCTCAGTCCATTCTGAATTTCTCTATACAAATATTCAATGTAACTGTGATTACTGTCCTATGTTGGCTGCTGATGTTGAATAATGGGACGCTTGATGGAGAAAGTTTGCTATTGTGCATTCTGGGAAAGATGAAAGAAGCATTTTTAAATCAGGAAATGACTTCACTTCTGCCCGTAGCTTGGAAAAATATTGCATCACCCAGTTAGCAACAGATCAAATGCTGCATGAAGAAAAAAAAAAAATAAAATAAATAAATGAGCAGGAAACGATGGACTGGTTCGAAATAGAGAGTACACCGTTCTCTTTAAGAACAGTTAGTTTTTCCTCATAAGTGGGACTGAGCATAAAATTTGATTAAATCCATCAAATCTCAGTTCACTGTGTGAAGCCACTCATAAAACCTATTTATGAGGAGTAAGACAATTCCATTTATGTGGGCTTGTTTAACACAGCTGCAGAGCTCCAGTCCTGTATAGCCTGGTCCAACCACACCTGATGAGCTCCTGCAGGATGTCCAGCCTCCCCACCCGTGCAGCGTGGTACAGAGGGGTGCTTCGGTGGTGTCGGCTTCCGTTGGGATCTGCTCCAGCTTCCAGGAGGATACGCACACATTCCAGGTGACCGTTGACCACAGCTACATACAGGGCTGTCTGGCCTTTGACATCAACTAGGTCCACCTCAGCTCCCTGGGCGATCAGGTAGGCCACGCAGGCAGCATGTCCTGCCGTGGCTGCAATCCGCAGAGGGGTGCAGGGCAGACAGCCACAACACCACACGGACTTCTCATTGATCCGCCTTGTAGCGTGGGAGAGAGGGGAGTGTTTATGAGTTGCAGCACTGTATCCAACAAATTGTTACCCTATCACCTTTTGTTGAATAAAATAAGCTAATGACTCAAAGCACACCCTAAAACAATACCAAAATCCAAACAATAACGGCTGTGTGGTCAGCACAGATCAAATATATACTAAAACTACCTGCTAAGATAAACTTCCTTCAGCGACACTGCTTCAGCCATGTTTGGATAGGCTGGGCTTTCACTAGAATTACAGCATGTTTTGAAGCACACAGATCAGGGATGAGCCTCACTAGACCAGTCATAATGAGCTGGGTGGGTGATTGCAGCATTCAACCACTGTGCCCTGGGGATAAATGTGTGCCACAACAGGCTCTGAGTGATTTTTGCTGCAGTGAAGACCCCCTTGATGGAGTAAAGTGATGATACGGCTCTTGTGAAGCTGCTGTATTAGGGCTGTTTTGTTGCAGGGATGTGTCAGGACTTGTGTACAACTTGTGCGCTCAGGAAGAAAAATAAAAGAAATCCCACACAGCACAAAAATCACAAACCACACCATGCACACATGAAATGCTGCCCATCTGCCTCACCGTCTGAAGCTGTCTTCATTCAGCAGGTTCCTCAGGGTGTCCAAGTCCCCAACGTAGGCTGCATTGTGGAGCCGCATGTCATCTTGCTCCAGAGGTTTGTCGCAGAACTGCTCCTGAAGCCATTCCTTAAGATTACGGCCTGCACACAGAGAAGTTATCACTGCTAATATAATCAATTACACCTGGAATTTTATGACAAGTCAAAAGATTGAATTCAGCGCAGAAAGCAGTACCTAATCTTAAAAAGAGCCAGTGTATGCTATAGTAATCATGTGCACCATTCACAGCCTCCAAGCTGATGTGTCAGCAATCTCAGCAGAGATTCCCCAAATGTTTTGGAATACTGTTCTCCCTGCATATCATTCAGTTATATGATTGTGTGACTGGGTTTTTATTTTGTATTTTCCTGCTCGTGTCCACCCTTCATGAAAAAACAAAAACACATACATGGTTGGTGGCTAACACTGTGGTCTGTAGAAGGATACAGAGGAGGTGGTGGAGACTGTGGCCATGTTGCATCCATCCCTGCAACTTCCATGCTTAATGGATCTACAGGCCCCACCTTATTCCACGGGAGTCAGCACATCCAACATTAGCGTCATGGACTGGAGTTCTCTCAGCTGTCCTCTTACACGCTGTGTGCACTCAGAGCACAGAGGCTCACTGTTTGTGAGGACCGATGAGTCATTGTTGCTGACAGTTCATTCAGACACGGTTACCTGCGGCGGTTGCACTGGGCAGATCGGAGACAGTGATGAGCGGAGGGAAACTGACGCTGGGCGGGTCGTCACCATCAGTCTGCGCGTCTGGACCGTCTGCCATGCTGCTCAGATGTCACCCCGTCGCCCCGACACTGGTGTTCCCGCTGGAGGACCGACACCGTTTCCCTGAATTCTGGAGAGCCAACGATCCAGATCAGACACCACGCATCAAAAATAAACAAACGTGACTATGTTGACGGCAGCGCCGCTGCGCTACTTCCTGACTGCGATCAGCTGGGCGGATTTAAAGGGGACGCGACGCTTTAACGAGCCGAGTCTGAGCTGATGTACAAAAATATCACTTTAAAACATACACACACACAAACATAACCAGAAACATAGCCTTAATGAAAAGGACCCGTGCTTTTCGGATAAACACCATAATCAATCATAAACTAGTGAACAGCAAATCAGTATAATTGAAATTGACATCCACATGGTGGGAGCTGAAATAAAGAAAACAGAGCAAATACACAGTCATTCGCAATCCATCCACCAAAAATTGTCTTTTGGTGTTGTTTGACAGTCTTACAACTCTGAGGGAGGAAAATATCTAATATGATTTATTCAACAGAAGTAAAATGGAACAGTCTAAGTGATTGGGATACCTAATATGGTTGGGATTTTTTTTTTTTACATTCTCGGTTTAAAGCAAAAACAAGCAGACAAACAAACAAAACCTAATTAAATTACAAATTACCTGATGCAGTGTCCCCAATAATCCTTTTAATAGCTTAGAGAAGGTTATGTGTTATTTTAACTTAAAATCTGGAATATTACATCTGAGACAATCAAAATTGTCCCAAGTATCTGCTGTAACACTGTGGCTTAGTAAGTGTATTTATATGCAATACTTGAATCAGGTGTAGTTCCTGAAAGGTCATTTTAGAGGTTAAAGAGTCATATCAGAAGGGCTCAGGCCCAGAGAGAGAAGTCAGGATTTAGCTCCACATTATGTTTCTGTTAAGCTTAATTCCTTCTGCTTGAATGTTGGCTGTCTGGGTAGCTGCAAAGCCTCCTTATGATGCAGTGTCAACTCTCTTTTTTCTTTTAGTGTGTGGTGAGTCATATTTGTCTTGGGGGGGTGGGGGTAAGGTACACCAGAGAGGCATGCAGCCATGATTCTATGCTGCTGGATGACAGATGAATAGACACTGAGGCCCTAGTGGCGCTCTAAAAATAAATGGACAGGTCATCGCTGCCATGTGTCCCCGTGTTAACAGTTTGCCTACAGTGCTGCTTGGTAAACACAAGATTGCTTCATGGTGGAGCAAAAAATACACACAGTCCACGCCATCTTCACTTTATAGATAGAACTTGTAGAGACAATTTATTCTTCATTGTAAATGTGCAGCTGGGTAAAAACTCATACTTTCTTAAAGCCTGGGAATATAAAGCACAGCTCAGCCTGCTGACTACAAACCTACAACAACAACTGTTGAATAATGATTTTATTAAGACCAGCCTGGGGAGTTCACTACTCACTCCGGCAAAGTGTTTTATCCACACAATGTAGAATTAATTTCCAAGATTCAAGTCGCAGCGTGAGGATTAGTGGTTAACTGCAGACCACAAAGGTGAGTCTTTCATTAACTGCATGCAATTCAAAAGCCAAAACCAACTGAGGTTCTTTTCACAGTAAAGAGCCAGTCAGGAAGTCACTTTGTGGAACCCCACAGTTTGGAAGTAAATGCAGATGGATAATGAAGGACTGTGCTGAAGTTCTTTTTTTAATCCACCTGTTAAGACTGGGGCCAGCGTCTTTGCTAAAAGCAGGTGTCCATGCACTACTGCAAAGGTCCTTCAGCTAAATCTCTTACTTTCATCACAAATACTCTTTCCAAATCTTGCTTATTAGCTGTTTCAAGAGGACTCCTAAGATGTTTGGTGTGTGTGTATTGCAGCTGTTTTGTAGCTTGCCAGAGAAACATTGTTGCTAATGTGACTTGAGTGCCTTAAGAAGAAAGTTAAATGTTTTACTTCGGTCCTGTTGGACTGGGCTTCAGAAAAAACAAGTCTCCTCGAGAGTGTGACTTGGCTGTGCCAGACACCACACGGATATTACATGAAGTTGTCAAAATCACAAACCAGGGTGATTTATCATATTGTGTTACTCAAGCAATTCAGACCTCATTAAGTTTCTATTATGAGGCTGCCTTGACTTTGAGTCTGTAACTCTCAGCAACATGCACTACTTTCAGCTGACTCATAAAAATAAGAAGAGACACCATTATAATTGCAATATAACTATTTATTTCACTCCACTACAAAATTATAGAATTATCTGAACTATAATATAGTCTCCACATATACATAATGTACAGTTGAAAGAGAAACTGAGGATATGTTACAAGTAGTGTGCAATGACAATAGTCTTTTCATAAAATATGTGAACATACAGGATATTTCGCTTTTTTTTGTTTAAAATTTGATTTAACAACAAGTTTCTGTTCTCTTTTATTTACTGGGCTAAATGTAAAACTGAGATGAAAATAATTGTAGCTTCAAATTAAAGTAAAGTATATTTAGAGTCTTTCAGTCAATAGCTCTCAATGAAATGCATTAATGGAGGCATTTTTAACTGAAGAAAAAAAAATGGCTGAAAAATCTTTTTTTTTTTTTTTTTTTTTTTTTGGTAGAGCGTGCACTTCATTGGTTTTTATAACTGCAATTTGCTGCTCATTGAAAACACTGATTATATTTATCACTCCAACAAAGATGTCAAAGGAAGTGTTTCCTCAGGGAAGCAATTCAATTCACAGCAGAACCAAAAGAAGCATCGACTGCATGTCCACAGGTATAATCACAATTGTGCTGTTATTCAAATATAATAATTGTATTTTTATTCAGGTAGGCTACCAAGGAAGGAAAGGAAGGAAGAAGGAAAGAGAAATCATTTGTATTCGTATTTTTTTGGAGTTTTAACAATGATTACTTGCAGTCTCACATCTCTATTACTGCAGCCTTGTATTGCTTCATATTTTCATAATAGCTACATATGTAAAGTATATTTGTTGAAGCCTCACAAGAAACTAGGAAAATAATGTCTTTTTTTGAATTACTCAAGAATTGAATGTTCACCAAAAAAGTTACAGTCTAACCAAACATTGTGTTCATCCCAAAAAGGATGTGTTAGGCAAACTCTACAGTACAAAAAACAGGAGGAACCTCAATGACTGTGGCAATCTCTCTGCAAGGAGAATGGATCTATGTTTTGTCCCTGAAAGTACATTCAATTGGTGAACCTGTATTTTGTTTTACAAGATCTGTATGAGAAGCAAGAAAGAAATCTGACACTACTTACCTGCACAAAAGCAATTGCCAATCAATTCTAAGACCTCTTTCATCGAATTTATCAAAGTGCAATGGTGCTTTAACATTGAAAAAAACTGAATGAAATAACATATGAGGCACCTGTATTTTCTTTTCCAAGATGGGATAAATTTGATGAAGAAATGAAGAAAAAGGTTGGAAGTAGCTTCACAGAAAAAGCTTGGAAGAAAGAGAATTATTATTAAGACAAGCAAAAGGTTTCTGGAGAAGTCCTAACCAAGGTACCAAGGTAGCAATGTCACAACCATATCTGCCCACTAGGCCACACAGGAGCCTCCACATCAATCCTACATTTCCCCAGGCAACAGCCAAAATTTATTTTAAAATGTCTCCTGTTTCCAACTAGCTTAATGCGAAACAATCAGATTTAATTACCGTAGTGTAGCTAGCGCAGTACCACTATAGCAGATACGATAATCATTACAGAAAAGAGCAAATGAAAAGGCAAAACCACTCTGCATACTATTCATCCTGTGTACAGCGATAACAATATCTCCTAGTCTTAACAACTGGAAATCATCATGTTCGGTTTACCACACTGTATCTTACTGTAGAATTTAAAGAATGGGAACATTCGTTTTAAATTTGATCTAATGATAAAAGAGTGTGATTCCAAATTAAGTATTTGACACAACTATATAGTCTGACTATCATGAGCTGTGCACCGGCTCATTCCACAAAAGCCACCATTCCCAAATAGATTGGGGTTAGGTTAGTGCGCAGAGTAGGAAGATCAATTTTATTAATTATTTCATTTATATGTCAATATTAGCAACTTGTTTCCATTTTATTACACAAGTATGGATAAACCCTTCAGTCACAATTGTCCTTACCAGAGACATGATGCTTATTTCTCCAGGGACTGTTCAGGTCCATCTCCTGTTCTGACAGGAAAGCTAAGTGTGCAGTGTCTGGTCCCATCCCACATCATCTCCAAGAAAAAACGGACTTGCCATTGTTCAAAAGGAGAAATTGTTCATACCTAAGTCATCAGTGCAATTTTAGAAGTGATTCTCACTTCAGGTTCTGGAGGAAAAGTTGATTCCTGTCACCATCTTCTGGATCTTCTCTTCATTCTTCAGTATGTTGGATCTTACAGCACAAATCTTGTCCTGCTGGTCCTTGATCAGCTGCTCCAGCTCTGCTAGTTCTGCTTTAAGAGGCTCCACTGCCTGGTCTGTCGCACTGCATGCACACACAAAAAAAAAGATGGGCTCAATTGAATTGATTAAGTGAAAAGAACTTGATGGGATGAAAAACTACAAAGAGACTTAATTGTTGTTAATGATGATGTGCAAGCGGTCAGAATTCTTCAACACTTTCAGTTTAAATATGACATCACATTGCACAATATGTAAAAAAAACAGTGTGACTTTGATTGAACAAGACAGAAGGCAATTTTTATTTTATGAACATAACTGCCTATGAATTTCTGAAGCGATTAAAGGTGCCAGAAGGATAGCATCTCTTGCACGTGAGTCTATATCTGAACCAATGCTGGACATGAAATGATTTATATTCAACAACACATAACTTAACACATGTTGAGTACCCACTTCTGCTCTTGCAGCAAAGCCTGTGCATGCTCCTTGTTCTCACGTCGCCAAGTGTGCAGTTCAGCCTGCATTGCGTCCATGTCTTCCTGGATGTAGTCCATGATCTTACCGAGAGGCAAGGAGCTGCGGCATACTGTCTGTATTGATGTGCGTAGCCGCTCGATCTCCCTTGTCACCATGTCCTGTTGTTTCTTCCGTGTGGCTTCAGAGACCAGGTTCTGTAAGTGAAAGTGGTGTTGGGTCAGTTGAGAGGGATAGAAACAATGGTGCTGCCAATTTACAGAGTTCACAAACATCAAATATAATCCAAAGAGTGGAATTCCTAAATGATTTTGTGAAGATGCTGCCGTACATCAAAGTTTCATTGGATAAAGACAGAAGTTAAAATTTTGTAATATTATCTGGTTGATTTATCACTCAGTACTGCGCACAGACCAGCTGTAGGATAGACACACAAAAACACCCAAAATCACTTCTGTGTCTCTAGAGCAAATATAATAAACCCTTGTCTACCTTTGCCAGAATTTAGAGCAAGGCTGCATTTAGTGGTTTAGAATTTCAAGGCAAAAAATGTTGGGCAGGAATCTTGCCAACCTAGCTGTATATATAAAGATCAAAAGCATGGCTGAATTGTGATGGACAAAGTCAGGGAATGGCTGGTAAAGGCTTCCAATGTATAGTGTGTGGTTCAGGAGGGGTTTGCTGTATCCTAATTACACTCAGTCCGTTGATGGAGAAAAGGAGGGAAAGGTATCAAGCAAGGACCTCCCTTGGCAGGGAGCAAACCTGAGGATGTTTGCTCAGCTGGGCTTTGCAAGGCCTCTGACTGTGTGTGTAATGCACAAGCACTCAGTACTGCAACCCCAAAGCCACACACACAAACACCAAGCAGAAGATCAGGCAAACCATATAGTGGACACACGCAGCCCCCACCCGCACTCCTGGTCTTAGTCTTGTTTATTTTAGTAACAGGCTGTGGCAGCGGGCTTATTTTACTACAGTATTGAGTAACAACTACTACACTTATTCATCCTTTCAAGTTCAAGCCTTGGCCCAATTTATGTCATTTGGCTCCACAGATGGGAGCACCTGCCTTTCATGAGGCAGCAGAAAACTTAACTGTGACAGTGTGTAAACTAAATGACAGCTTCCTCTTCAAAACACACAACTTGTCACACAGTCCGCTCCAGCAGGCGCATATAGCCTTATTTCCTTATCACGCCATCTCTTAAAACAAACCAAACTGCTCAGTAATTACGATTTTAAAAGACAGCTTGACTGGACCAGACCACACTGTGAGATGACGTCAAATTCCATTGTTTGCCATCATTTATTTTCAGGAAGCAAGTACAAATTTCTGACAACCTAACTCTTTGTTAAGCATTTGTGGTGGCTTGCGAGAGTGAGGGTTGAAATGCCTTGGCCCAGCACTCCCCCCCACGAGGTGGGTGGCTTTCCACTAGGTGCCGTGAACCCTGCAGCTAGACAAACACTCTACGGCTCATTCGGCATGCCTGGCTGTGGTTTGCTCTACATAGCCCAGACAGGACCCAATGTTTCATTCTGTTTGCCGTCCTCTTGCTACCTTAAACCCCCCCCCCCCACTGTTGGAAAATAAAAAACCTGGCGTAAAAACATGACCCATGGTTCGTGTGCACTCTGTCTGGGTGGATATAAATCACTGCTTTATGGAGGTCTCTGTCGGGGTCTACAAGACCATTGTGCTCCTAGTTTTCCTTCTCCTCACCCAGATCACAGAACAATATTTAGATGTGGTGACCAAAGAGGAGTAGGAGGTGAGCAAGGAGAAAGGCGGGGTTTCCTATTATCTCAGACATGATGCAAGCCCCTGGCAATGGAGAAGACAGAGCCTGGCTGATGCTACAAAGGGCAGGTGGTCCAGTAGAAGGTATTGGTGGACTGAAGTGGTTTTACCAGTGATAACTACAGTATCATCTTGGAGATTGAAAAATCACATTGATGATAGAGTACATTGATAAGTATTTGAATCTAGTTTCATCCGTATTAAATACAAAATATTTTTTCAGTTGAATTATTTATTTTAATTCCAAATGTGGGACAACAATACTTAAATTTTTATGGACTTCAACACTTGCAGGTACATCAAAATGTGGAAAATCATACGGTCATCACATCACATATAATTAACTTAATAAGGAAATACCTTAAAAAATGTGCTTCACAAAATGCTTACGGGGAGTTTTTCATTTCAGGGGCAAAAAAAAAACAAACCCACTCTTCAAAGGATGCTCTGACACGAAAACTAGCTTGAAAACATAAGACCTGTCAGTGTTAGAGGGAACTCTAAGGTATCATTAACTATAAAAACAAATGTACATGCTAGCTTTGCAGCTTCTGCTAGAAGGCAGCAAGTTTCAGTCATGTTCATGTATCGGCTTGCAGGATGAGATACATCAAAAAATCTTTCATTGAAACTTCTTCATGAACTAGCAAGATAATTCAATGAAGTTCAAGTTATGGGCTAAAATGTCATATGCAGAAGACATCAATTATACATTAATTCCTCTCACTTCACCACCAAGTCAAATGAGAAAACATAGGCTTTGTGTGTTAAAGATCAGTGAAGACCACATATAACTTCAGAGCTTCTGGCAATGATTCTCTTCGGTACTTGTGCCCATTTGGACACTGTCACACACCCCACTGGTTTTTACAGTGTGCTTCTCTGGCAGATCTGGGAGGTGAGTCAGGGAACCAAGCTTAGGATGAAAATTGGCACTGGATCTTGTTTATGGGCTTCCGAGCCATTTTTCATAGATGGCCATTTAAAAGTCTGGCTAGATCATAAAAATAGCTTGGAGTCAGTGAGGTGAGGAGAAAAACTTACAGCGAATGAGGTTACAGGATGTTGTTGCAAGGTCATTTTAGCTCCTTAGGGAGACAACTAAGATCACCAGCCTGAGCTTTGGGGTGAACTGAAAGGAAACGTCCTGAGGGACCAGTGGCTTTAGTTACTAACATGAAGAGTTATTTTTAAATAAGCCAGTTTACCATTCAAACAAGAGAAAAGGCCAAGGCAACAGACTTCGGATCATATATATCACATATATATATATATATATATATATTGTCACAGTTGAGGTCTGGCCTGATCATAGATTGTGGTAGCTTCAGGTAGGTATGCCGTATAAACCTGGCCAGAATTCCTAACAAATCAATATGACCTCTACAAAAATAATATGACTAATGGAATGCCACAGGGTCATTTCCGTATGTTTCTACAAAAAGCGCTGGATGTTTATGAAGACACAGAGGTCTGCAGAGAGGAGTATTTATTTTCTTGACAATTCTGCAGAGAGAATTCTGGCCTTTCTCCTTCATGCCTCTCACTCAACAGCCATCCATTTGTACACCACATCGTTTATTTATACATTACAAACCTTCATCAAGGCTAATTTGATGGGGTAAAAAAAAGGGGGGAAAGAGTACACAAAAATTCTTATAAAAACGCAGCTGCTGCAAGGGGCAGATTCTGTCTAAATAAAAAGAGAAGTATCTTGAAACAATATACAATGCTGCAAAGGGGTCACAAGGAAGGTCATCCCGAAAAATATACAGCAACGTTTTTGGTCACACACAGTGGCGAGATGTGGAAAAATACAATCATATCGCTGTTTAAGTACTGCCTTTATTTACAATTGTAAAGAACTAACATAAAAAGGCTGGATTACGTGAAACGTACTTTAGCATTAACTTGAGGGAGATGCGATTATTCAGAAACAGTTTTTTGATAAACATCAGCCTTTTGAAAATGATTTGCAGTACTTGAAATTTCAAACCTGTCATACCAGATAGAATGAGGAAGTTCAATATTTACATTTTTGTCCCTGCGTTTTACTATGATTACAAAAAAAAAAAAAAAATACAGCTCAATTAAGCTGACCTCGCCATCCTTTCATGTCAGGAAGGAAGCCATTATAGTTCTTTATACAGCTGACAAGGCAAGGCCAATAATGATGAAGGGGTGGACTGAACTGGTGTTATGTGCAGATATACCTGCTCCGAGCTGCCCGTGCAGACCATACAGGATACCCTAAAATTAAGGTTTGGAACCCCAGGCTGCATTAAGAAAATTAGAATAAGCTCTACAAGGCTATGCTCATGTTACACAAAGAACTCTGCTCTTTTGGATGTTTGCCTTTGTATATGCATGTGTGTGAGTGTGTGTGTTTGTGGACTTGCATCTTCATTTGAGATAAATTCTAGACAAGGTGTTTAAGATAAGTTACGAATATTAAAAACATATTTAACACACATGGAAAAAATAATCGAAAAACACCACATTCCTGTCAAGATATTTCAGTTTGCCGGTGAAGAGGCTACAACATTAGGTGTGAGTTATGAGGAATGATGCCTGAGACCACAGTTAGGAGGGGATAGATGAGGGGGCTTTGTGCATGAGTGACACTTCAAAACAGAGCATCCATTGGAGTCAGGGTGGTCAGCTAAGAAGGGCCGCAGGGAGAGTACACGTCACTGGGGAGGACCACCCATAGGAAACAGTGTACACCACTTCACACCATAAAGTACAGACAAAACTGTAAGCTTCACACTGATTCACACTCCAAATAACGATCAAAGAACAGTGCTCTCTCTGGCTAATAAATACACTGACAGAAGGGAATGCATGAGCAGTGGCAGTAATGCGTCACCATGACAAAGCTGGTCTATCATGTCCAGCCTGAATTCTAACTCAAAGGGGAGATTTAGAGGGAAGAGCTTACTAGAGCATCGAACATGAGTCCATGCAATTGAGTTTTTAATGAAAAAGTCCAAATACAGCAAGACTAAAATACCTGAATGATTGATGAACTGGTAGGGTTTGTTTTCTGCGATAACTCAACTCTTCATGTGTGAACAGTCTACAAGATTATTCTAAATGCTCCCAAGATGCCAGATATTCTGAATCTGTACACACCACAGAGATTTGCAATGAAAACAACATTAAGGATACCTGAAGCGTTGAGAAACCAAGAAAACATGCTTATTTCACTCCAGACATCTTGCTGGTGTATCAGTTGTGTGTGGTCTGTTAAGAGGCTATGCTAGCATGTATGGTTATCAGCCCTTCAGCTTCAGTGAAGGGAAACATTTTTGTGGTTTCAAGGCAGCGCAATTACACCTATCCATTCCATTATGTTTATATATTTCTTTTTATAATAACCAGCGTTGCACCGGGCATGGTTAAAATTCTTACCCTGTGAACCAGTTTCCAAGAAGAATGAGTGGCAGAGCAGATGGGAAGGTTTTACATGGACCCAATGAGTCAGAGAGAACTGGGGTTATACTGCTCTCTAGTGGAGATGAAAAATAACTACTACAGCAGTAGTGCATACCTGCTCTTTGGACTTGTGGGAGGATGGAGACAATTCATAGTCTTTCTTGGTCTCAAGGATCTTCTTCACAAGGCCACCTAAATGGAGAAAAGTCAAAGATTTATTTCCTACAAAGCATCAGATGTGAAAGAAATCAAAGTGCATTATTGCACCTTTCAAATAAGAGAGAAGCAAAAGAAAATTACTTTACCGTGCTTCTCTTCACCATCTAGTTCTTGTGCACCATCCTGTAGCAGAAAAAGAAAATGGTTGCTAATGATCCCCAACTATCACAGGGTTTGAGTGTTCTCTCCTGGTACCCTTCCTCCCACAGTCTAAGACGTGCATTTAAGTTAACTTCTGACCATAAATTGCGTGTCTTACTGAATGTCAATGTGAATGGTTGTTTTTGTCTACATATCTGATCTAAAATAGAGAGGCCACCTGTCTAGGGCGTCCCCCACCTTCACATAATGTTAGCTGGGATTTGCTGCAGCTCCCTGCTACCTAGACAGATCAGTAGTATAGATAATTGATGGATAGATGGATATCGTAGACTCAGATTTCCCCGTGATACTTAAACAACACACCATTGATCTCACTTACCACCTCCATCTCAGGAATAACTGAAGGCGGAGGGACAGCCTCTTCCACAAGAAATTGCTCATCGTCATCCTCCTCATCCTCAGACAGTCTCTTCCCTTCCATAATGACAGGTGCTGTGGGCTTGGTATTTGACAGTCTTTAAGAAAGACAAAATGCTGTTTTAGGTTTTTATGGCTTGTTGTGTTGGGAACATATGCCATTTTGTGGGAACTGCTAACATAATTACAAACTTTCTTTATCCATAGAGCTCAGTTAAATAATCTCTGTATATCTGGTAGAGACTAGATTTTTAGTCAGATGTTTTCAAACATCAGAAGAGCAGTTGTTAGACCCAGCAAATATACATTAGATTTTTGATTTTCATTAATATAAGTCACCTCTCAGCTGAGTTCACATCAGTATAACTCTCCTGTCTCTTGACTCGAGGAGGTGCTGGGCGAGCACTGCTGGGCCGGGCTATCCGTCTGTTACTGTGGGATTAAAGGATCAGACATGTTACTGAAAGTTAAACTAACAATATCAAAACATACACGCTCAAATTTATATAAGTTATTTTTGTTCAGCGTCTAAAGAAATGTTAATTCTCTAGCAAGACTAATTTCGTTCAAATATTTGTGAGATTAGCCAAAGGTTAACTTTGTGACAGTTAAACTGAGTCATTCAGATTTTTCGATAACAACCATTGCTTGGAAAAAAACAAACAAAAAAAACCAAAACTTTCAGAGTATTACAAAACTACTATGACACAGCTGCAGCACCAATTTAATCCAATTATATATATATGTGTATGTGTGTGTGTGTGTGTGTGTGTATATATATATATAAGGTTTTTTTTAAGAAAAATTTGAAGCTAATTCTTTTTTTTGTGTGTATACGCTACACTTTAAAAAGAAGAAATTCATGGATTAAGCATAATTAAGTGCCATTCATGCCAAGCTTTCTATAACCTCTGGGTTGTGCTCTACATTTACCTGGATATGCTGTGGTAAGACTGAAATGGTGCGCTGCTATAATTGTTGCCATGGTAAGGAATTGTGGGTTAGCACTGTCTAGTATAGGATGGGTTGTCCTATGCCAAAGGAAGGGAAGAAGGAAGCAGATGTGGTCTTTAGGTTTTTTATTATTTCAAGAATTTCTTTAAAAGGCCAAATAACTTCACTTGACTCAGTTAACAAATTCTTAAACCACATCTCTTCTCTCCTGCTACTACTGCATCTGGCCACTAGACGTCCTTCAAGGTTCCGCTCAGTCTCCTATTCTCTATCGCCAGACCTTTACTTCTCACCTTTTCCCTTTTCTCTCAATGGCTCCCCAGCACACATACCACTCACCTTTATGTTGCTGTTGTCTGACTCTGTCTTGTAAAGTGCTAATGACATAAAAAGTCACTTCACAGCATCAGCCTTCAAGCCCATCTTAATGTGCTCCCCACATCTTCTGTGCTCCCTAATTTTGACAGCAAAGTGTTTGCTGTGTTTATGAATCAAGGTGTTGACTGTACAGACCTGGAAGCCATGCCAGATGGCACTGAGGAGGCTGCAGCGTCTCCACTTTCCTGAGGAACATGTCTTTGGTTAAACTGAACATCTCCATCTGTGAAAGGACAACATAGAGTTGTAGTTAGTTGAGTGTCACATAAGAAGGATTAGACCTATTGATAGTATTGTGGATGGTGAGACTTCAGCACCCTTTCATGATTGAGGAACAACTTAATCCTTTATCTATTTACACTGACCCCCAACTCAGATAATAGATTAATTAAATCCAGTTCTAAAACCCCCAGCATTCTTTCATATGCTGGGAATAAAAAAAGTTGAAAGCCCCCCCCCTCCAGACAGTTGCTGCTTTGTGTTTGGGCTAGGTCATGAACCACTGTAACTCTAGGCCTGGTAAACCCAATGAGACACCTTATCTGATTTAGGGCTTTACAAATAAACTTACAGTAACTGAGTTGCTCAGAATATCATTGCAGTTAATCACGGGGTGAGTCACTCACTCATTCACTGAGTGGCTGCACTCACCCTCTGACTCACGTTGGTCCAGACTCTCTGCCGGAGTCTGGACCCAAAGGAGCATTTTGACATTTTAAGAAGGTGTTGCTTTGCTGCTTTACATTGAATCAGATTAAGGGATTTTATGCATTCCTAGTGCAGAAAAAGTTAACATAACTGCATTCAGTTGAAAGTAATCATCAAATGCATGGGTAATTGGTTTATTAAGAATAGTGATGCCAATACCCTTCTTAAATATGGCAGGTTACCACTGCAATAATCAAAATGAATCTTTGATCAAGTGGATCTGTTTTCATCTTGACCCTATTTCTACATATCTATCTATCTATCTGTAGATATACCCAAAGACACACAAGATATTTATATACTTGTCTTTGCATGTGGCAGCGTACCCGAGATAGAGGACACTTACCTCCCTCACTGTCAGATTCATCTGCTGAGAGTCAAAAAGAAAAGACATTGTTGGTGTCCTTTCTCCTACATTAAAATGACAGTGCTTGGTGCTTACTTTCACAGGATATGCTAAGTGTAGAATAGGAAAAACAGATGCATCAGGGAAAACTCAATGTCTCAATGTAATTTCTATGATGCTTTTAGAGTCTGCCAAAAGTTTTCTACACTCATTGTTGGAGTTTATTGGATATGTTGAGAACAAACAGAAAGCAATTATCAATAAAGTCTATTTCAAGTATTAACAAGCCCACCTGTTAATGACTGAAATTGTCTTTAACATAATATATGAGACATTGGTATCAACTGTGTCAAATGTACTGGTACAGGTGATTAAAATAGGGTGTTATAAGGAGAATGGGTTAGGAGCTTACCTTGACCTCCAATTTTGGGTCTCCGCCTCTGCCCTTTGGCAGATGAAGGCCGCGGTATTCTGGCTGGACTGTCAGACTGGAGGCGGAAAGAAAAGCAGGAAAAAGACTCAACTTCAAGTCAATAAGCACTGTAAGTCGGTTGCGGTAGTTTGGAGAAGCCTTTTTATGTACCATTTTTCTTGTTAATTTTGAGGGGCATGCTATCATGCTAAGAAACATAATTAATCATCTAAAGTTACCATTTACACATTTCACTGGACAAATGTGAAAGGGTCCTGAAAAAAGAGGTGTAGGTGATTATACAGAATTGTTGAAGCCTAACACCATGTTAAAATATTGGGACAGCTTTCAGAAAACACACAATGCAACTACTAGTTTGCACATTTTTGCATGTAGCTACTTTCTAGCATTGTGTTCAAGAAAGAGTAGTTTCTTTCCGGAAAATAAACTAAACAATGTAAAGGGCTGTAAAAACACAGAATGAGCAATTGAAGCTTCAAAATCACAGACTGTAGTAAGACTGACTGTAACTACAGTGTTACTAAACTGTAACTTGACTGCTAACTATGAAAATCAAACACAGTAAGTTCTTACCTGGTTTTCAACTGCTTCTGGAGGCTGTACACAGCAAAAAATACTGCATTATGCCAAGTCATATTTATCATATAATCATTTATCAATATAGACAGCTAATAAAAGCAATAGTCATGTCCTTATACACTACAGTCCAAATTAGCAATAAACACTGCAGCTAGCCACCCCGAAGCATTCTAGTACTAAAATTTCTACAATTTACAGGTCTAATATTTTATTGATTGTTTCTGTAGGGTTGAATACCTCTTCATTGGGATTTGATTCCTTGAAAGAGCAAGAGGCAAAAAATTAGGAAATAAAATAGGTTTTTCAATAACCTATCTAAACAACCAGTTAAAATTTTCAGCTCAGTAATAAATAAAAACAGTGCCAAGTCTTTGTTTCTTAACTGGCGGATATTCAACATAAAGGAAACTGCACTATTACCATGACACAAACAGGAATATCACTTAGTATCAACATAATATTAAGAGAAAATGCGAGTCTAAAAACTGTGTATTTTAGCTGTAAGGAAAGAACTCACAGCTGGCACAGGTTTGGTTGTTTTGCTGGGCTCATCAGAGCTGCTTTTGTGCTGTGCTTCCTCTGGTGTTCTGCCCTAAGCACAGACATACACATTAAATGTTAGTATTGGCATTTATTGCCATATTTGTATGAGTATAATGTGTGTTAGGTAAAGTGGCATACCTTGCTATTGTCATTCTCTACACTTTTATTCCTCTCTTGTCCCTCCTTGTGTCGCTCTCTTTCTTTCTGTCGCTCTTTGTCTCTGTCTCGTCGTTTTTCCTTGTCTTTTTCAAATTCTCTGTGGTTATCCCTCTTCTCTCGTTCCTTATCCCTCTCCTTGTCCTTTTCCTTTTCTCGATCCCTCTCTCTGTCCTTCACCTTCTCCCTGTCTTTAACTCTTCCTTTGTCTCTGTCCTTGTCTCGCTCCCGATCTCGGCTCTTGTCTTTTTCACGGCCTTTGCCATGGTCCTGTTCACTGCGCTGGTGTTTGTCAGAACGCTCCTTGTCCCGGTGGTGTTCTTTCTCCACATCTCTATGTCGACTCTCCTGCTCTTTGGGCTGGTCTGGGTCCTTCTGGTCTCGGCTCCCACTGCGCTCTGTAATCCTTTTCTTGTCCTGGAATATTTCAAACCCAAATAAAGGGTGAAGATTTAGGATTTAGAAACTAATTATTTTAGCACCCAAGTTTGTGAGTAAAACATTTCTACAGATCAAGGCTAAAAGTTACCATAGAAAATACATTTCACAACACATAAAGGATTGATAAGTAAGTAACATACTTAAAAGTCAACACTGAGTGTGGATCAGGATTCTCACCTCTCTGTCCAGGTGTCGCTCACGTCCTTCCCTATTCTCCTTGTCTTGAGACCTGGAGGTGCTAGCCTTGATCTTCATGTCCGCTTTTTCTCCTGCAAGTATTCGCTTTACTGCATCATCACTGGACATCTAAAAGTTTATTTTCAAAAGAGCAAGTCAATTTAATACGGTAATAATATTAGTAGGTACATTTGCTGTTGTTTTATGTGTTAAATGTTTAACAAAAAGGCTAAAAAAAAAAAGGGATTCCTGCAAATGATATCAGAAATGGGGAACAGGATGAGCGCTCCAACTTCCTGGAACATGAAGTTGGCCTTTGTAACACATCTCCCTTTAAAAGGCTATCATGTTTTGGCAAGGATCTTATTCCATTTTTTCCACATGTAAAAAAAAAACTGACATACCATCTATATTCCAGAAGACTTCAAAATGTCAAAATCATGTTGCACCAAATCCAAGAGAAATATATTTAAATTGCTAAGAACTCACTGCATGAGATGATATCAAAATACAGCTATCTCCCAGACACCAGCTCATCTGTTTACTAGGGCTGAACAATTTTGGAAAATAATCTAATTGCAATTTTTTTCTCCAATATTGCGATTGCGATTTTTTAAAATAATTATTTTTTCCTCTTTTTTTTTCAACAAAACATCATGAATTATTTTAATATGGCCAACAAAATATTATATACATTTAGAACAGAATGTTCTTTCCCATAGGCTGGTTTTCTTTGTTAGAATTAATAGATCATAGGTCAAAGGTCACAATAAGATGCAAACGTTGAAATAAATAACATGCTTAATGAACTACTCATTACAGAAACATAAGAGCAACAAATCTTTGGCTTTGCCTCTATGTATTTGAAAGAGAAAAAATGTACTGTTTAATAGTATGCACTTTTTAAACATTCTGCAAAATGAAGATATTTTTAAATGACATCCATCTTACTGCTCCCAAGTCAGTAACATTTCCCACACACTGAAACACACAATTTGCCTCTGCTACTTTTAAAGTATTTTGGAAAATCAAAGTGAATAAAGCTCTAAATAAAAAGATGGCTACATACACATACTGCACCATTTATCAAGCGTATTTATCAATGTTGTGAACCCAAGCTTGGTCACCGTGCTGACAGGCACCATGTCTTCAGCAGTGAACTCAGCTCTTGCCTGAGTGACATCCCTGTGCCATTTAGGACTACGCTCAAAGTGAGCGACTCTTTCAATCATGTCGGGAAATGATGCCTGTCTTGGGTTTAGTGTGTGTGGCGCTCTGGTGTTCGGCTGTCCTAAATGGCTTTGTGGGTTTTTTTTTTTTTTTAGAAGAGGTTTGTTGTGTTGCCACGTGAAGTAGCAACAGTAGCACAGCATGTTCTGCGCAACACCTGACGCTGCGCAGCATCTTCCTTAGACTAAAGTCTCGGTTCAGTCAGTTCTGACAGTGCGATCGAACCACAGGCCATTGCGCAACAGGGTAAGGTGCTGCATAAAAGTTGATGCAGTCACGTGGTCCGCT
Organism: Echeneis naucrates; assembly: GCF_900963305.1. Taxonomy (NCBI): domain Eukaryota; kingdom Metazoa; phylum Chordata; class Actinopteri; order Carangiformes; family Echeneidae; genus Echeneis; species Echeneis naucrates. Next base: position 17,181,725 of record NC_042531.1, on the reverse strand, counting down.
CTCTCTCTCTCTCTCTCTCGCGGGTTAGGGTTAGGCACGCGTCACATAACCATTTTTTTTTAATGTGGCCACATTGTAATTGCACACGTTGCGATGAAAAAATTGCATTTTATCATACTGCAATACTATCGCAAATGCAATTAATCGTTCAGGGTGTAATTCAAATATTTCAATAATGTCTCTAGTATAGCAGAGACAACAATGTGTCAATGGATGAGAAACTGGGGAAAACAGAACGTGAGTTTTTTTGTTATATGTGTGTGTGTGTGCTTATTTAACGTTCTGGAAGACAGACCTTGTTGAGGCAGCACTTGGCTATGGCCTGCAGCAGCTCATTGGTTTTCTCAGGCTCATGGCCAGCAACAATGCGTGCTGGTTTTGCTGCCAGGGGCTCGCCACTCACGAGCATCACAACATCTATGGCTTTCTGTAGGAAGGCTATCTTTGATTCCTTGTCCTGGAAAAATAAAAGATGTGTTCAATATCCAGGAGACAGCACAAGTGAGACACAAGAGAAGTGTATGTTTGTTAAAGGAACTCCACTGGGAGTCATTTCCCAACATAGTTATAAAGATTAAGTTCACCTTACTCTGCAATTGCATGCAACAGTTGTACATAGCATACACAGCAGCGTATGGCTGCTCAGTAGTGACCTCAGCCCAGCGTAATCCTCACACACAAATTCTAAGTGAAGAGGCCTCTTGGATAAGAGGTGAAAAATCTACAACCAATTCCAGTTAGATCTAACTATCTCTGAGAACATTTTAGTAGGCACATAATATAACAGAGACTATTCAGAAAAATGACCCAGCCAGCAGTGTTTCTAGTCGAGCAGCCTACTGTATCTGAGCATCTGCCAACTGTGCAAAATAAGGATTTGAAGCGGGTTTCACCACCTGGTCTGTCACCTATTTTAACTGTCAGACCTTTGCAACATTCCATTGAAAGGCTCTTGCAAAAGGGCTTTATGGGCAATTAATAAAACACAATGGTGACATTAAATTTAGAGTGAAGTGTTTAGATAATAGATGCAAATCACTGTATTTTTGCAGCACAACAGTGTGATTAAAATATTATGCACATTATGCAAATCATATACAATCATATACAACCAGGTATAGATTGATAGCGTTAATGTGGTTCACAAGTTAAACCAGGTAATAACTGAATCATTAACAATAGTGTCTAAAAAAGAGAAATTGTACATAGAATTCTTAATCTTTTTCATTTATAGAGCAGATAAATTAACCGAGGAATCATACTTGCAAATGCTCACAAATCCATTGCACTTCTGTGACTTTTATGCAGGATCATTGCAACAAATGTCATCAAATCTGCTCTTTATCATGAAATATATAATGCCAAAGTGGGACCATTCCTCTCTCTCTCAGCAACATATAGGACATGCTGTATGTTTCTATCACTGCAGGCTTGACTATTGTGATGTTCCGAAAAAATAACTCAGTTCAAATTGATTTGTAGTGTTATTCATAAGCTCCTGCAGCATTTGCATAGAAAAAAAACATATAATGAGGCACCTTCCTATGTGGTAGCAAGATGAAAAGAGGCGAAAGTAGATAATGCAGACATTAAAAATGTAATTTGTCTTCTACCATATTCTTGGAATCTACCTGTTGATTGTCTTGAACAAATTTTTGATCAATAATACCCATTATAGTCACATGAATGCTTATTAAAAATGCATGAGCCCACAGCAGTAGATTTAATGAGAAAGTGACAGAATAACAATCATATTGTCACATCCATTAACCATCCTAAAATATCCAATTATATGAGTTAGAAGAAGCATGTTAAAATCTTATCAGATTTGCACATATTTTGGAAATGTTATCTACAATTAATTTCCATTCAATTAAGGCTTTCTTCTCCACACTAAGCAGCTTCCAATGCAGTATTGATTTGGGGTCAGATCTTAAACAGCAGACTTGAGCTCTGACAATCTTGACAGCGCTCTAAGTCACATCATGCCAGAGCCTCTCACTCTGTGTTACACAAGCAGTATTTAATGTTACTTTCAAATGCAGTCGCTTTCAGACTGTCTCATGCACTGCACAGGTAATCTCTTATACAAGTAAGCTGCACATATTCTACTCTATTTTTTATTTGTTATTAAATAAAGTCAATTAGAAGAAGACAAATAACTAAAGAATGGTGATATCAGATTTGTGTAGCAGAAGGGAAAGCTCAGAAAACTAAATAGCCACACAGTTTAACCAGAGTTTAGTTTATTTTAGTTTCATTTACCTTGACATTGTCTGACTTCATTTCATTTTCTCCATAGAGTCCCTTCATAAACCCAGTGGTCCTGATAACCTGGAAGTGAGGCAAAATAAATGTTCAATGCAATTTGAAATATTACCCATTTCATATAAAGAAAATACCACATATATGGGTTCATAATATAGGTCTTCAGTATATTCTTATAAATCAACCGTGTCTATTCAGCTGTTAAAGAACTCAGTCCATTTGTCCAACATATTACTAACCAGAGGAAAGGAGTCACATATGTGGACACACTTTGCTTTATCAAATATAGATGAACTTTGTGAAATATGAGGATGCTCAGCAGGTTGAGAATGAGAATGAGATCTCACCTCTGCTCAGAAAAGTGAAACGGTTTTGAATCTGTTTGATAATGAATACCAAAGGATTCCATTGTGTGTGAGTAAAAAGATGGTAATAAGAGAGAAAGCAATGTTTTGTTTTTCCAAAAGGTTCTTGTGCTAATTTATGTAGCATTCAAAATAACAACATTGATATTGATCATGTTACCTCACTTTCTGCTACTTTTCTGACAGTGTTGGCTGCTATAAATTAGTGCTTGAGTGATATTTTCACAATTAATAGTCATTAGTTTATATCATTTGTTTTGTTTTCCAAATCAGTATATATTGGCTAGAAAAGAGTGTGTATGGGGTTTATCAAATACAACAGAAAATGTTTTCTTTTTCTTTTTTTATTTCGGAATTAGTTGGCTGAAGCTTCCCAATGCTTACATGTATATACAATCAACATTGGAATTAAGAATTTAAAGGTATGTATTCTCTATTGAATAATAATCCATCCAGCCCATCATGTCCCGAAGTGTTCATCACCGAGACTGGAACGACACAGCGAGAATACAGAGCAGTAGAGATTTCCTCCTTCACCATAACCTAAAACATCGAAGCTGACCCTGAGTATCCTCTATTATCAAACAGCTCAGTTCCGATAAGCTGCTCAGCATCCGAGCTCTCAACGTGACGGTTTCGTGGAAGAAGACAAATTGAGCCAACTTAACAGTTGATAATCTTTTGCCGTGGTTAGGTGAATACAAAAAGTATGCGGGCTCAACTCGTGTCTAGAAACAAGACGGCGCTGTTGACATGGCTAGCCAACCGGCTAACTAACAATCTGACTCAACAGCCACCGTAGCATCGCATTTCTGGTGTACATTGCTTGGTTGATGAGTAACTTTAGTGGGTTATGTGTCCGGCCGCCTATATTCATGCTATGACAGATTATTCAATGGCTTGAGAAAAGCTGCAGAGGCAAAGTTCATGTTATTTCACTCTGGGTTAGCTTAATTCATGCTAACCTTGATGCACAAGCTATCGAAGTGGTTCGTTTATTTGAGTTTTAAAAGACACAGGCAATGTTGAAGTTACCCAACGCAGGCAAAGCACGGTCCGGGTGAAGCGCCAGTTTTGCTAACCCTAATGTAACATTAGCAGATAAGCCTCACCTCACTGAAGATGTCGTGGAGATATCGAAACGGGGGCTTGCTTAGCAGTTTCTCCGTGAGAGGCGGTTTCTTAATCACCTTGCCCAGCGTGTCCTGGGTCTTTTTTACTACTGCCGCATTCATGACAGCAGCCGACAGAAAAAAAGAGGAATCTGCGAGCAAGGGCGACAGCAAAAACTAATCCGGAGTAAAAAAAAACTTGGTCGCTTCTGTCGCCTGGTTGCTATGTCAATACTCTGCAATCCCACAGTGCATCAGTACAGGCGACTGCGCCTGCGCGGAGGTCTTGCGGTTGCTAAGCACTGCCTGTGACCATAGCAACAGCTAACAGTCAACTGAACAGAGAGAGAGAGAGACAGAGACACTGACAGGCAGACAGAGAGAGAGAGAGAGAGAGACATACAGGCAGATAGACAGACTGACAGGCAGACAGACCGGCAGACAGAGAGAGAGACAGGCAAAGAGAGAGAGTGACAGGCAGACAGAGAGAGAGAGGCAGACAGGCAGAGAGACAGAGAGACAGACAGGTAGAAGTCTGTGCTGTGCTTAGCATGAAGAAATATAAAGGGGCTTGGAATGAAATCAAAGAAATGCGAAGAAAACTGCAAGCACTTAACGGTGACTCCCACCATATTGTGAGAGTCATAAAGAAGTGTCTGCAACAGATGGTTTGGCCTTCAGAGTCTGTGATCTCCACATGATGGAGCCTGTCTGGGATTCTGTGAGGAGACAGAAGACACTGAGACAGACGCTGAATACACAGAAGAAAGAGTGGCACTTTCTCCACGATGCTTGGAACAACCTTCCAGCCAAGTCAGCTGAAAAACTGAAGGTGAACTGCTGCTGCTTTAAAGGAGAAGGGTGGTCAGTATTTCCTGTTTACTGCACTTGGTATGCAGTCAGTTACTGGCATTGTTTTTTTTTTTTAGTTTTCCGTTTAGTGTCTTTAAGTGCGAATAACTGCTGCACAATTCACAGTTCTGTAGAGTTCACTGAACTGTGTGACCCTTGTAAAAACATGGTGTTCGATGACAGCCAGCTTTTAGTTGGCTGCTTTTATCAGTCTGTATTTGTTTGTCTGTAAGTTTTGTAGTAATTCTGTGTGTGTCTGTTGTTTTTCAATAAAACCCTCTATTTATGGCACACTGCTTTGATATACTTGGTTTGGTGATTTTAACTGAATGAGATATTCTACAAAAGTGCAGGCTTACAGACGGATGAGGAAGACATTTCAACTGTTTTTAGAGGGCCATCTTCATTAGAAAACAATATATTGTCTTAATAGCTATTGCCTCCTACAGATTATAAATATTGCTTCTGAGAATGCATTTAGAATTAGCTATACACTGTTATAATGTCACTGTAATTGGATGTTATAGTGACAGTATAGTCCAGTGATTTTGAATTATTGTTCTAAACCTACATCTTGACACTCAGAATTATAGTTCCTGTGTTATATGATTGTCAATACTACAACAATACAAGGACAAAGAAGTAAAAGCATTGATTATTTGTTTTAAACCAGAAACACATTCTTAACATTTATAGATTTTTTTTATAGAGTAGCAGCTGTATATCTTAATAATAATTGAGATTTTACAGTATTTGCAGTGACGTTCCTTTCCAATCTGTGTCACTGATCCTGTGGAATTATAAATGCATCCTCATATCACAGGCTGAATGACAATAAATTAAAAATAACATCTTGACTTTGCTGCTTTATAAGCAGTGTTTTGAATCCCAGTCTTGTTAACTGTGTTTCATGAGTCAGCATTGCAGAGGACAATATGAATAAGAGATATCTGTAAAGTGCAATACTAGGCAGCCAACTGGTTGCTGCTGGGATTCAGAAATCAAAAATGTCATCCAAATGAACACCTCGCTTAATTTCAATCCTTACTAATCCACCTGCTCCAGCCCACTGCAGTTCTCCCAAGGTAAAGGAAGCGATGCTTTGTTTGGTCTTGCTTGCTTTGTCCTTTGGTATCTGTGCTAGTGCTGGAGACCAGAATAAAACAAAAGGAAAGCTGCAGTCCCTGTCAAGAGGTGGGTGATGTTCCTGTATTCAACAACTGTTTTCTTCTGAGGAATCACAAGTTAACTTTAGCTGTAAACTTTATTTATTTATATAGCACTTTTCATACATATGAAGATGCAACCCAAAGTGCTTCACAGAATAAAACAGCATATAAAACATACAACAATAAAAAATGAAAGCCCATCCCTACCACCCCCACGTATAGACCTGACCACCCACACACACGCACACACACACAGTAAAAAAATAAATAAATAAATAAAAAAAATTAATAAACAATATATAACAATACACAAAATCATGTAGCTGTATATTTCATTTTGTGTCTCAGGACAAAAGAAGTCTTACATGCTAATTTGTCTTGAGAAGTGACTCGGTTAATATAATGAATTAATATGACGTGCCACAGTGTTGCTGACTTTACTCTTCTGCAGTTTTTCTGCAGGATTGGGGAGTAATATTAATTGGGTCAAAAGCTATGAAGAGGCCTTGTTAAAGATGGTCAGTAGGTAAGACTGCACCCCAATCCCAGCCTTGAGTGATTCTTTATTCTTCCTAGATATGAAGTTTTACAGTGTGGACAGAATTTATATGGGGAACAGAGGTTCACATCCTCTTATGCTTTGCTGCAGCTGCATCTTGAAGGCTGGAGTGTAACAGATGGTGTGCATATGAATTACTATCACCCTGCAAAAAGCAGAAAGCTCTGACTTAAAGCTAATGAAAATGCTAATTTGTATGATTACTTTGATGCAGTGCCTTTTGTACATACCATATGTTAATTCAGTTTTACATATTTCTAAAGAACAAATTGTCCATTCTGTTTGCTGGGATGGTTTGCTTGGATATATTTTCATCCTAATTATCCTATTTATGAATCCATAAGGGTGATTAGCTATATTGGCTTACTGGTTCAAGTTAGGGTTGAAAATTTGCATCATGCAGGGAGACATCTGTTCAAGTATCCATCTCCATTCCTGTCCCATAAAAGCAAATTATTATTGTTGTCTTAATCATGACTCTTTTAAAGTCTGACACGGCAACTTCAGTTTCTCAGGGATTATATAATGTTATGCATAACTATATTCATACCCAACATTGTGCTCATAGTGCCAAGGAATGTCTTGACTTGCCTCTTTGGTTTTGTTTTCACAGTCAGAAGCCACTGATGGTCATCCATCATCGAGAGGACTGCACGCACAGTCAAGGTGCTGCAGTAACTTTGGTTCATTACATTTTTTTAATGGTAAAATATGAGCTTGCACATCCTGCACTGCCCTTCTGACCCAGACCTGAGTTTAGTTTCATGGGGAACGAAACAGGTACATTCTGCAATACCTGCCAAGCAGGATATGAAATAGCTACAACTTATATTCATAAATCACTCAGCTGGCTTTCTGGAAATAAACTCAATGGAAGTCTCCAGCAGGATTTCTTCACACATAAACAATAAGACCGCCTACAGGTCAAAGTCTGGCTTTTGTTCTTAAACTTTTTTTTAACTTTGAGCGAGAGCAAGAAAGCAAAATATTTTTCTAAATGTATTTGAATGCCTTAATATACTGATCATTAGCTAGTTTGCACCACATTTGGAGTAAAATTTTATTTATTTTAATAATGGATATACTGTGGGAACTAATATACTTAAGTCCAATATAATGTAATGATATTATATATTATAATAATATAATGAAACTAAACAGAACTATTTCCGCAGCACTGAAAAGTTTGTTGCTAAAAAGTCCATACAGGAAATGGCCAAAAAGTATTTCATCATGCACAACTTGGTGGTAAATATGGAACATTTCACTGTTGTAAATAAAGAAATGACAGGAAAAGAGAATATCAAAATAATATACAGTGTACAGAGTGTGATAGACAATATGACATGCATTTAAGATGAATAACACCAAAATTAAATGTTAACTGTCCCGTGCAATCTAGAAACATCGTCATCATCATACTACAGACTTAACACACTTTGTCTGTTCCTAAAATGGACAAACCACTACAGTTTACGTGATGACATTTTACAGAAAAGATAAAACAGACCAGAACCAGGCACCTGAAAAATACCAGAATAATCTTTGTTGGTAAATATTCATATATTGACTCATATTTAGTGGGTGGCACGGTGGTACAGCGGTTATCGTTGCCTCACATTAAAAAAGTTTTGGGTTGAAAATCGAGCCTGTTCTATGTTTGCATGTTGTAACTACATGGTTCCTTCCTGGCATTACCACTGTCCAAAGGCATACACTCAAGGTTAGAAGTATGAAAGTAAGCTGTTCATATCTATATATTGGGCTTGTTATAGACTGACACCACCCATAGTCTGCTAATATTGGCTACATAGCAAGCATTATAGATTATGGATTAATGGATCACAATTGTATTTTTTTTATATTTCTATCTGTTATAATCCCTTAATGTCAAATCAAACATGTACCAATGGCAACTCAGATGCAGGACCCTCCAAATGGCTCTCTTTGTATTATATATTATATATATATTAATCTCTTTTCTCTTACCTTTGCTCAAATAAAGTCCTATTTGGGACGTGGCAGGTTTGTGTCTATGCTCACAAGTCTCTTAGTAATTTTTTTTGTCATATATGTTATGAAGAGCTTTTTAGAAGAAGATGGATTGAAGCATAATCAGTGGCATATATAAATGAATTAAAAATTAACTGACTGAGCAGTTCTCTGTGGGGTAGTGTTGGGTAAACCAGCACTAGATATTTTCTCAACCCTGAACAGCAACTCATTCAGCTTTAAGATGTCACCACATGATTTTTCGCTGCAGCTGACATGTCATTTGTTTGTTTTTCTGTCTTTTGCATTTCTTCACTCTTTCTCTCCCACAGTTTGTGCCACCACTTTGCCAGTTGCATGGCTTCACTGCCAGTTGCTTTCAAAGGCATTTACAGAAACAGCTAACAAAACAAACAGCTGCAGCAGCAAAACAGCCCTGACTGTCATATAATCGCTCTCCTCAGCAATCTCTGTGTGACATGTCTCTCTACAGATCCAACCACGACTGTATGTGCAGACATTGCAGGAAAGTACAACAACCGTCGCTACACTTACATGCCTGGTGACATGGCACTATGTGAGTAATCATCAGTTTTAATGACACACACACACACACACACACACAAACTGTTCTCAATAGGAAATGACAAAGTTATTATCAAAATGGATCTGACAGAGGTACAGGTTATAGGTTTCTGCAGAGGAACATGTGATTACAACAACAGAGTCTAAATACCTTTAGAAACATGCATCGTTCAATACACCCCTGTGATCACTTTGCAAAGTTCAGGAAGGAATATGTTAAAGAGACTTCACCTGAATAACATGTTCAGATATTATGGATTAAATAATTTAAGACACAACACATAATAAACTATTGTTCTCACTATTTTTTTATTAGAGACAAAGGATTCTCATGGGACCATGTGTGACTTCATCTATCTTGAAATGAAGTGACTGTTTTTCCGCAGATGATAAGAACAGGGAAAGAATTGAATCTTATCGGACAAGAACTGCAAAATGAAATTAACACCAGCTGACACATAATGGTGTGAGATCATACATCCAGTAGGTGGCAGTATAATCTAAATGCCAAAGTCTGTGACTTTTAAGACTTTTCACTGAATTCACATCTATATTAAACATGATGTATCTTCAGTTCTTTTTGTTTAAGTCAATCCACTGCAGAAACTTTATCATATTTAGGGTATGAACTCTCATTTCCATTATTATGCCAGCACTACTTCCTTTCACTATATATTCCACTGTGTTTTCATCAAACACCTGTTACGACATGAGTCATTTCTCTTGTTAACTGGCCCTTGCTGACATCTGCAAAAATACCATTTAGTGAATAACTCAGGCTGAGGCAGAAGGGAACTGTGCTGCATCGCCACAAATAGCACTGATGCAGTTATTTGGCTGTCAGAGGTATGGATTAATTAACTTGTTTTTAATTGTTGCAGCTCCACTGTTGTGAGTCTTCTTCTGTCTTCCCTTTTTGAAAGGAAAAGATGTAAACGGCCGCGCACATCAGCAGACATCAAAGTTCTGCAAGCTGTGTCAACATACATCCCAAACCCTAAGATGCTCCCTGAAAACCCATTTACTTTTCATTTCTTTGAATTCAGAAAAAAATCACAAAAAAGAGAAACATTCTAAATGGGTCAGTGAGTTTTGTTTTTAAATAGGATTTTTCCTTAACATCAACTGTAGCAAGTGATCGCTGAGAAATGATTAAATAATTCACACTTCAGCTGTATTTTTCCCCCCTCTCATATAGTCAGCACCGACATCTGAAGCAATTGTGTCTGCTTCTCTCTCATGTTTTTTAGTTATCTGTCTGTCAGATGGGCTTGAGATGATTCTCTGGAAACTCCTGAGAGTTTCCAGCTATTCCAACTACCCACTTATTTTATCTAAAGAAATGGGTTTCGTAGGCTGTCCTGGGCTTATAACAAATGTGTCTTCTACTCAAAATTTCCTACATCCCGGTCTGACAATTCCCTATCTGGCTCATTCTGGTGCTGTTTCAGTGCTCTGTGACAGAAATTCTGCTTCCATATCCTTTCTGCTTTTCATGCCTCTGAAAACACTGTCATATGGTTTGAGCAATGTGAAATATTGCCTGACAAAAACGTACAAATTATTTGCGGTGAAAAACATGAGCTGGTAATGTACTGACAGATAGCTAACTTTCTAAGTAAGAGATATTTGGCAGTAATGTAAGTCGTTACTTTATGGTATATATGTGTGCACATACTTGTGAATATCACAAGGCAAAATTTTTTCCACACTATATTCTGCTCATGTCAGAACTGTCTTCCTGTCACATACAAGGTTGCTTCACACTTTGGACAAATGACTTAAGGACCACAGCACTCAAATTTCACAGTGTTTCTTTAGAGACATACAAGGACAGTGTGACAGGATGAAATTTGTCTCACAGGGTCCTCTGTTACAGAAGTTTGGACTGTGCCAAAATCTCAGTGAGAAAGAGGTGATCATGACTGGTGTGGTGATAAAAGACAGCCTGCCTTGGTTTGTCTGGATATGCAGTAATTAGATAGATGAGGACATTAATAGCATTGCTATTTTTCATATGAAGTATTTTTTCTGGAGATTATATTGCTGAGATTGGGATCTCTTTGTCAATACAGATCTGTTCGGAGCACAGTTTTAATATAAACAATTCTAAATTCACTGCACAAATGTAAAAAATTGATATTTTTTTTACAAACATTACATATTTCATATTTAAAGACTGCATGTGCAAGTGTGATTGTGCATATGTTCTAAATAAGATCAGCAAAATTAAATATATATATTTTATATATGTAAGATATATATTTACTTTATTTTTTTCAAGCAGAAATGTCCTGAATTTGTAAATCCTGTGTTCAAATACAACCACAGAGAGATGGCAGCTGGGCAGTTTCTGCAGTGGAGCTTTAGAAATAAATGAAATAAGTATTTGCTCATGAGGCGAATCCCACCTTTTCATATGAGCTGCAATGGTGAGTGAGAAAAGTGTCACCTCTGGTACAGCAGACTTCAGCGGAGATGGAAAGTCTCTATATACTGTGAACAATATCACCATGATATAGATAGAATTGGAGATCATACAATGGTCTCTCTATTGTACAGATGATGGTTTTTTTTCTTATTGAATTATTATTTTTTGCGTACCTTCTTCTTGCGTGATACTGAATGGGTATTGAAGGTAAGTCTCATATGCTCCAACCTTCCCCTGTTTCAATTTCATACCATAAAGTTTAGATATGAGCAGTAGCCACAACACTAGGTACCAGCCCATGTTAAGTTTTACCAGAGTTCAAAAAAGGTTTATGAGGGAGACATAAAATGTCTAATTAGCAGATTGTAACTTTCCAATGGCCAGATTATAAGAAGAGCTGTGTTTCTGATAATCTATTTTAATTTATAAAATTTTATCGCATCATCTGGGTTAGATTACAGTTTGGATTGTTAGATATGATGTTGTTTATGTATTCATTGAGTAAAAGATGAGGACCCTCGTGGAGCATCTGCACCAAGTGTGAAGGGACGGGACCGTCTGATCTGAGGGATAGTCATGAATCCATTTAATTGACCGTTCATCTCCACCAACTGAATATTGGCCCAAATGTTTCAGATTCAGAGAAAGGGCAGCACAGCACAGGGCTCCATTAGTAAGGTCTAGTACAATACTGAAAGACGGGTTCGATATTTCGATGAATATGATTGATGATGATATTTGCAATGAGATGAGAATATTGGCCCCCTCTCTTTTCCAGTACACAAGTGAAGAATAAATACCTAAAAAGACAAATATTTCTGTCCTCTCTACTGCGAGGGTTCGAACTTTCTTGTATCATTGTTTTCTTTTGGCCTTTACCATGTTCTTTACCATGTTCTTTACCCTGATCCACAAAGGTGGAGCGACATGTCATTCTGGCCCCTACACTGAAAAAGGATTACTTTATTATTGTATAGCATAATAAAAAGCACAAGTACTGCTGTACTATAATGGAAGGAATGTTAAATAATAATATCATATAAGTTATTAAATTGATTCAACCAGGTGCTAAATGCTTATTAGGATCAGTGACTAGCAGAACTTGTTTTAGATATATACATTTTTTTTTGATTATCATACAGAAGATAGTTATAATTAATAATAGTAATAATTAAATTATATTACTATAGTTTGAAGAAAGATTTTAGTTCAATTTCTTTTCTTTTTGAGAGTCCTCTTCAGGTTAGGGCTGTACATTCAGTGAAGTTACAGCTAACTGCAGGTTAGCCTGCTCAGTCTGAATATAACTAAACCAACCAACCTATAGCTCACCATCTGATGTGTTCTCACGTCTTCATTATATGTCAGGCTGTTTGTTGGCTGGTAGTGGTGTGAGGGCCGAGGAAAAAGACTAACATACGTAGTTATTTAGCCATTCATTATTCATAGTGAAATAAGAAGTAAAACTTTTTATTTCACTATGAGGAAATGTGCATGTTCCAAAGTACACATGCTTCTTATATTAAAAGAAAGGCCTCTTGTTTTGTTTTTACACGTTAAAATCACGTTAAAATAGATGCTTTAAAAACAAAAGCCTTGAATTTACTGGAAACTGGAGCTCAGGACGCACACACACACTGAGGTTCCGTTTGACTTTGGCCATGGGACAGTGTGTGACAAGGTCACCAGGCTATTAGTCCTCGTTTGCACACGGCTTGGACAATTTAGCTATTCAAATAGAGGCCGCTTACTGAGAAACAGCTCCTTAATGAAGAGATGGCCGAGTAATGTGCCATAAATCTATTCTTTTATTCTTTCCCACACACTCATAAATACACCCTGCCTGTATGCATACAGAACCATTATGTTTACCTACGCATAAGCGCATACTTAAATGCACAGTTACAGTTACACGCACACACACACATACACACACACACACACACACAAAGGTAGAATGAAATTCTAATATGCTCTGGAAGGAAGTGAGAGCAATTTTGACCACGTAAATCAAAAAGGTCAAAATGCAAATGTCAGCTTTTCCTCCCTCCTTTTTAATTATTCTGTCATGTTCAAAGAGTCGTCGTCAGAAAGAAGCTATTCTGACACAGGAAGGCCTGAGCTCCCAGATAAGCTCAATCAGCGTCTCCTCTTGACACTTTCTTCTCCATACTTAGCCTATCTACACTCCTCTCACACACACAGCGACACTTAGCATTACCTCAAAGTAAATTACAATTATAACGACGACCCTGATGCCAAAGAGATGTGCTGGCAATTACCAGTCCACTGCAGATGCTGAGTCAATTGAGTTTCACCGTGGAGTGTCATCTTGCCAGCTGATTTTGAAAAAACACAGACAATATGAGATCAAAGTTCAGTCCAGTTTTATTGGTAGTCAGTCAGTAGAAGTCAGTATCTACCAACAACTAAAAGCACACTTAAATACATCTATAGAGGAAAACTTGATTCAAACTGTATTTAAAGCAAAGAGAAACAATCATATCTTCAACAAATTTCCTTAGCTGCCATTACAATACTTCCTTCATGACTTATCTTGAATTCTAAACATTTATTTTCCTTCTGATTATAAGCCTGTTAGCGTTGTTGCCTCACAGCAAGAAGGTTCTGGGCTTGATTTCCAGGCCTGGGGCCTTTCTGTGAGTTTGAATGCTCTTCCTGTGCCTGTGTGGGTCCCCACCAGGTCCTCTGGGTTCCTTCAACAGGCCAAAGACGTAACGGTTTAGGTTAAGTGGTGACTCTAAATTGTCTGTAGACCTTAGTGTGAGTGTAAATAGTCATCTGAGATGTATGTGACCTGTTCACAGAGCACCTTGTCCTCACCTGGGATTGGCTGCAGCCCCCCTGTGACCCTGACAGACAAGTACTATAAATAATGGATGGATTATAAAATGTTTCCAAATCACACTGCAAAATCACTGCTCGTACTAAAGCAACCAGAGTGCTGAAAAGCACTGTTTGATGTGATTGTCACCTAGCCTTAATATGTTGTGTAATCTGTCTCACTGCAGCTAGGCTACGTTATTTGGCACTCATTTTCCATTTTTCTATTTTATTGAATAGAGACATTTTTGCTGCGCCACTTCCAGACGAGCGCTCGCACTTGCAGGGCTACATGCTGTGACTTTGTGTGAACTTTTGCACAGGCGTGCGTGTCAGCTGTGTTTGTGTGGCCAGCTCTGCCAGTTCAGGGCTGCAGCCAGTTTAGTATCAGCGGGTCGGTGTGTTGTCGTGCTGTTAGCTTTATATCCTGATCCAGGTGTATCTGATGTATGTTGTGGTGCAGTGTAGTGTGTCAATTAGGAAACGGTCACCTTCTGATGGACTACATGCTGTCATGCTTACATCGCTGCATAAAGATTCCTCTCTCTCGTTCTCTGAATCACTGACAATGTGTGCTCGATAAATCAATAAAGGCTGCTGATGATGCTGCTGCTGATGATGATGACATTTGTATTGGATTAACAAACAGTATAGTGATAGTCATACTCTCTCTCTCGCTTTCTTACACACACACACTATCACACTCAGCCTATACAAGCACACACTCATACTCCACCTATTTTTCTTTCTCTCCCATACACACACACACAAACTTTCATACTCCCACTAAGAGACACAAGGTCACAGAGCTCCTCTCTCCAGTGAATAAGAGGGGGCTGGAGCCGACAGAGGTGGAGACTGGTCTTGCCATGTGATTCGCCACATACATCAACTCCGTTGAGCAGAAAATTGAAATGGAAATGTGGGCCTTGAAAGAGTGTGGCTCCCATTTACCCCTGGACCAAAGCTAATGATTTGTCATTTCTCTCAGGGGCACAAGCTGCTGCCCTCGCTCTCACACTCACACTCACACTGCACTGAAGGACTGGGCAGCGTCACCATCCTCCGCTGTGTGTGTCCATGTTTTATGGAAGTTGTTTGTCAGGATCTGTGTTGCATGTTGTTCCTGTTTAACTCAGACTTTAGTACGAACCCCTTGTTCAGCATGAAGCTATTTTTTTCTGTCAATGTAAACTTCCACATTCAACGTAAATCAGTTAATTAATATTCATAGATTTATTAAAGGTGTTCAAGCAGGTCTCACAACTCACACATTTCATGGAGAGCGCTATGCAGGTGGATTAAATCTTTTTGGATTTGATCCAAAAACAGGAGGCGATTTATCCAGATCACATGCAGGATCTATTTTTCGTGTGGCTCTTTGTACTGCCACCCGACTTCCTGAAGTGTTTTAGTCAGAAAATCTTTGTTGATGTCAATACATTTGTATCTAAGAGAACAATAATGTTGGATGAAATGCCAGCACACACTGAGTGGTCCTTGTGTTTATGGTGCACGGAGAAAATAAAAATGGCATATAGGCAAAGCATAATGCTTTTAGACCTTTTCAGACTGCACTGGTGCCGTTCAGCCCCTTGTGACCGAGAGTCGAAGAAATTTACTTTCCCCTTGGGTTCATTGTCACAGATTAAATAAATAAGAATTAGTCTCTCTGAAGTTGTTTTTACAAAATCAAAAAATTCACATGCCTTTCAAAGCATCCACAAGTTGCAAAACTTAAAATTAAAACTTAAAACATGATATATAACCAGTGATTTAGAATAAAGTCCAAGTTAAGTGAAAAGATGGCTCGATTAGTCCAGACTGACATCCAGTCGACTCACAAAAGCTATGGAAATGTTTGACGCTAATCGTTTAACGCTGATGGCAGCTGGATGCAGTGAGGAATCTGTTCAGGTCTGAAGTGTACCGCATGCAATCTAAAAGATGTGATAATATTAATGTCTATGTAAACGTGTGCGGTTAACACTCAGCAGATGGGCTCTGAATTATTAAAGACCAGAGAGTTTCCAACATGTTTTGGTCCATTGCTGCATTCGCCTGTCATGACAGTTTGAATCTGCTTTTTCTTGAGCTTTCATCATGTCAATGGAGCTATGAGCACAGGGGCTTGGTGTTTAAAGCAAAGTTTGAAGTGTGATTTATTATTGATCTAATGGCAGGGTCTGCTGGGACGCTAAAAAGACACAGACACACTTTCACTGAATTCAGAAAATATCCTCTATGCGCTCTTGCTGTTTTGAATAGCTGAAATACTAAATCCTCATCCTCTGAACCAAACGCTCGGTGGTCTGAAACCATTTATCAGTTACTCTGTCCATCACCTGATTAAACAAGAGCTGCATACCTCTTGTGCTTCTCTTGCCAGACTGAACACAATTTCAGGTAGGACTTTACACTAGGACGACACCTGTGAAGGATTTACAATGGTTTTTCAATTTTATTCATTTGGTGATTAAAACTTCAGAAATAATTAATAAATAATTATGGATGACTGAATAATCGACTCAGAGAACCACAAACATGTGAACAGCGGGAAAAAGAAAGGGTAAGTATCTCAGGAAGGAAAGTTGTGGTCGCACAGTGGCATAGTGATTAGCGGCACAGCAAGGAAGTTGCGAGTTTGGTTCCAGGGCCTGGGGCCTTTCTGTGCAGAGTGTGAGTGTGAGTGGTTGTTGGTCTCTGTCTGTCTCTGTGTGTTGGCCCTGTGATGGACTGGTCACCCATCCAGGGTGACCCCACCCTCACCCAGAGTGAGCTGGGATTGACTCCAGCACCCCCTGTGACCCAGAAACAGATAACAGGTAGAAGATGAATGAAGGAAAGTTTACCAACTGTCTGATACCTGAAGGGCTGATCCCAACCAGCAGGAAGCATCTCCATTTTAACATCCACTGAGCAAACCAATCTGGGAGCATTCTTTTGTAAAGGTTCCCAACTCCACTCACTAACACACACTGTACGCTGTGACACACTACTGTGTACTCACAGTAACAGTACTCATAGGGGTCAGAGGTCAGTCACATGACATGAAGAATCAGAGGTTTTGTAAAAGGCGCTGGAGGATTTTTGTGTTAGCAGTTTTGAGAAAAGCCAGGAAGGCTTCAAGAAGAGGCTGCAAAAACATATAATATTTGGTGTTGTGATCATCTGAGGTTTCCTCCCTAAAAGTGTGAAACAAACACAATTTAAAGCGATCCCTACAGGTGCTGAAAGAAAACCTTTCACCTAGTGTGAGCTCAAGATTAAAACCGGTGGTAAAATGCATGAGATGCCCGTGTCTGAGTAATCCTGACTCACTTTGAGTCTGATTGGCACCGAATACGTTAGCATTTGGTTTCTGCTAAACTTTTCTTTTTATGCAGCTCCTCTGAATGTGGAATGTGGAACTAGTGGGTGCATATTCATCACATTTCATATTCTCGCAGGATGATTACTTGTTCCATTCATAGAAAAATAAATGCTAACCTCACAGTGGCCACAAGTACAATTAAAAAGTGCAAAAATTGTGTTTGAATAATGATGCAGAGTTTCTCCATCATTAGAAACGTTCCACCCAAACAGTTGTCAGAATAATGGCTAAGGTTTGAGTTGTACAGCGTGAACAGAGGAGGCTCGGGACCATGTTAGATCTAAGTACACAATCACACTGTGCACGTGAACTGCTGTGTCATTTCACACCAGTGTGTGTGTTGACTGTGGGGCTGTACAGTAAAGCCAATTCTGAAGAGCCTTATACTTCCATTCTATCTAATAACCATTCAACTGGTTTTAATCCAGCCCTCCCTCCTACTCAGCTCCATCTTCACTAAATGCAGTATCTTCTGGTTACAACAAGATGCTGAAACACAAATTACGAACTGGAGGCTTTAAAGCAATGGATGAGTTGACACTGCAAGAATGGTGAAGTGATGGAAGACTGTGATGGAAATGAAGGACCTTACTGGGATGTACTTACAATGAAACTGTATCCACTTTAACCTATTTCTACTATCTCTACATTTTACTGCATACTGAACATTTCTTTAACAACTATATTTATAATTAACAGATGTAGACTGTTTATTAAAACTGGAACTACTGCCTCAAGATATCAATTTCCTGGGTGTGAAATAACAGTCCAAAGTGTTTTTGTTGAACAGTATGATGTCACACTGAACTTGAGAATTGACATTTCACCAAGTCTTAGTGGGCCAAATTTGAGAGGATTCTTTTTAGGAGTTGCTGATATTATGTTTATAAGAATGGGATGGATGGATGGATCCCCAGAAAACATAATCCCTGGTCCCAGCTGACGCCCGCTTACATCACTGCCCTCCCTGTTGTCGACAACTAGTTCAGAACAGTTCATTGTACACTGATGGTCCTTAGAAATAATTATGGTGGAGGCTCTTGTGCTGACGCAGCCAGGAGACATTAAGACAATGATGCAGTTCATCTGGTTTCACCTTCACGTTGGATACAAAAGTGACAGGTCCCAGTGTTGGAGAAAATATGACCACATTTTGTCCTGTAATAGGTCAGAGGTGACTTCCAGACATCCAGAACAGTCTTCATTCTGTGAGAACAAAATGATTCTGTGTCCCTCTAAACCCATTAAGTACATTTCAGGCAGCCAGAGACAGAAACACTCAGACCTGGATAAGAAAGAATCCCAGCCATGTGCAAAAGTAAACTAAGAACTCTTTTATTATTTTTTTCTTCAATTTATATATCTATCTTTAGCTGTTTTATTATTTTTTTTTTTTCTACACGAGTCCTTTAAAAGTTTGTAATCATGCTAGGTGCAGCTTCAGTGTTCGAAGTACATGCAAGGTCGTGGTTTTTGTTGGTGTAGATTTTTCACACATTGGACGACTGGAGAGGCGGAGAACAGGGAGCGACCCACAGTGGACAGACACAGAGCACCACTGGAGTCCCCAAACTGAACAAAACACCAAAAAAATAATCATATAAAAACCTACCACAGACTGTGCTGTGCGGCGGCGAGGGGGGGGGCACTGACCACCATTGAGGGTTCACAGAGGGTTAAAGCAGAAGCAGTTCAGTTCTTGCTGTGATAGTTGCCATCCGATCCATAAACAGGGACGGTTTTTTATCATGACATCATCATTTGACATCTTTAGTGCAGTCAAAAGAAAAACTAAACTCAAGAAGCAGGCAGTCTTTGGGGGGGAAATACATATAAATATATATAAATATATATATATATATATATATATATATATATATATATCTCAGACAGCTTTGTGGGGAGGAGATAACAGGAGATAAGCAAAGACTGGAGGAGCAGAGGGGGAAGGAAACTTAATCACACTCCTGTTTGTGATGGGGCGACATTAACGGAGACATCAGGAATATTGCTTGTGACTTTGGTCTGGGTCTATTTGTCGGGGGGCACTGGATCCCAAGGTTTTTACCTTCAAGTCCACTCCAGGAGATTCCCTTTTTCTTCTTCTCCTTGCTGACTCATAAAACAACCAAAATATAAGTGAGAAAGGTACAAGAAAGGCATCACACATGCCAGCTAGTGGATGCCAATCTAAGCTCAGGCACCTTACAATGCATATCATTTCTTTTTGTTTTTGCTTTTTTTTTTTTTTTTTTTTTTTTTTTTTGGAAATATGGGTGGCTACATTTGGGATGAAGCCTGTAATAGCCTCGGCAGTGTTGGTGCCATGCTTTATGGTGCCCAGTGAGTCACAGACAACCACAAATACGTAATCAGGAACTTCTTCACTATTCCAACACCTGGGAAAAATCTACAACAGTTTTCAGGAGAATGGGATGATCAGACAGGAATAGAATTTTGGTGTTTTTTGTTGTTCCTTAAAAACATAAAATTACTAAATTGCAGTAAGAATGATTGCAGGTCACACAATACACACGCGGCCACCAACATTAACAGATGCACTAAAGAAGCCTGACAATTCAATTTCCCCATGTTCAATTGAATGCACTGTTTTTGTACAAATCAAAATTGGTCAGTGGAAATACAGAGAAAAACAAAAACAAATTAATGTTGATCCCAAGAAGGAAAAGTTGAACACACACAAACAAACCCCCCCCCCACCCTCCAAGAACAAACATGTCAGTAAGGAAAACATAGGGACAGAAATGCACATGGACATCATCATCTTTGGTGAAGATTCCACAGAGTATGCTTAAAGACGCCTGAGCACACACACACACACATGCGCATGTACTTGCACATTTTCCTACAGCTCGGAAAAGGAATTGACTGCAGTTACTTGGAAATGTGTCCTCCTTTACACATTTAAAACACGAGGACATTTACACACTCAGGGCGAACAAGTGTCGAACTGAATAGCAAAGGTCTTCTCAAGCTACGCCACTGTTGTTTTTCAGGTGTAGAAGAGACAAGGACAAAAATGACATCACGCTGTGAAACATTTGGTTGAAACCTACTGGCAGAGTTGATCAGATACTGTGTTGGCAAACAGCTTTTGAGTCCGTTCACACAGGGACTGCATTGCACTTCACTGCCCCTCCAGGTTTTTCCAGAGAGAGTGCGGTGTGGAGGGATTACAACATGATTGCATCTCAAACAATCACAACAGACCGGCATAATGTGGCATTGAGTGTAACTTCATTTACAGTACTGTATGTGGCACAACAGTACCAAGACCATTACTGCTATGACAAGTTCAACTGACAGCTATTATGGATCCCTTCCACAAAGTGACATAGTTACAAGATCTGAGTGGTCTGTTTATACTATCACTATTTTCACTGCAGTAGTATCCCCTATCCAATGCCCAATCTTAAGAAAAAAAAAAGAAAGAAAAAAAAGACACGATTCCGACCCCGACCCCCCCCCAACCCCAACAAAAAACCCCAACAAACAAACAATAAGTCACAAGGAATCTAGAAAACAGAGACACAGATTCAAAGCTGCCTGTGGAGGAAGATGCTGGCATTCATTCAAAATCATTCACTGATGGATGCACGGGGCTCTCCACCGCATGTTTTCTGCTCTGCAGGCCTCCCAGTTCAGTTCCCATGCAAAGCCATGGCTTAGATCAAGAAATAAAATACAACGTGCAGCACCCTCCCAAAACTTGTCCCAAGACCCAGGCAAGGGAAGGAGTCACCATGACTCCCCAGTGTTCAAGTATGAAATGAGAGTGGCGTAAAATAACTTACAGAACATATGCATGAATTAATGAAGAGAAGGAGACATACAAATAATCACAGGTGGCCTAAACTGCAGTGTCACCTGGCCTGTACTGTGTATTCTTTCTACTCAGTGAATCAAACAGGGCAACAATATTTTGGAACATTTTTATCTTTAATATAGGGGCTGACAACATGTAGTCTCATCTACCTGACGGACCAAATAACACACATTAAATGTTATAACTATTTTATGTTCTCTTTCTTTTCGGTACTAGACTGAAAATGTATGCATCTTTAAATTAAAGTTTATCATAGTTATTAATTTTAGCAAGAATATATATTTATATATTTATTTATATTTCTTTAGGTCCATACACATTGGATTTACTTTACAAAAATCCTGTGTTTCTAGGCTACATTTCACCCTAAACTGGCTACAATCACTGATCAAGAAAATTGACAAAAACTGTATAATTTCAGCTTCCACACAAATCTCTCAGAAGCAAAAACAAGTGGTGTAAAAACTATGGATTCCAGTTTTAGAACAGAAAACAAGTAGATGAAAAACACCATCCATTAAAAATCAAAATAAAAAGGAGAAGACATGGTGAGGTTGAGGTCCTCTAAGGAATGAAAATGGATGGTTTGTGAAACTACGCACGTTTATTCCCACAAGTACAAAGTGCACGTGCGTGCCGACACATGGGGCGGAGGTAAGTGTCTGTGTGGGCAGGCTGTTGATGCAGGGCTCTCTTAATTTCAGGCCTGGGTCAGGGGGGAAGGAGTGGGGGGTAAAGGAATGCCTTGGTCCCTTGACTCCCTCAGGAGCTGAGGGTGAACTGGTCTTGCTCAATGGGCTTTTTGACCCACGCCCCCAGCCCGGCCTTGTGGAAGGCCTTGATGAGTGCCTGCTTAGCAGAGTGGTACTCTGTGGCTGCCTGCTTAGCTTCATGGTATGAACTGGGCTTAAGCACCTTGATCCGCAAGATGGATGACAGCTGAAAGGAACAAAAAGTAAGTGATCAGAAAGGTTCCGTTCAAACTAGTGCTCCATATCAGAAATGAAAAGGCAGATCACATCTCCGCCACAGTAGGGTTGTAGCATTAAACTGCAGAATTTGACACCAGAAGCAAAGACAGCAAGGTTTGTAAAGAATTTTCAGCAGGTGTTCACTGCTGATCACCCCTGGTAGTTGAGGCTGAGAGTCACTGTCTCCAAAGGTCTCTCCTGTCTACAAACTGTTTAGCCTAAAACGCCAGGCCAGAGTTTTCAAACTAAAATAGGTCCAGGTGGATTTGTAAAGGTCTTTAGCTGCTCAAAAACTCCAGAGCATTGTGGAGAGCAGGTAAACTGCCTTTTAGAACTAAAATGGGGCAGTTTGGATTTAGCCAACAGTATTTTGTTAGAGCATGGTCTCTTTTTGAGCTGAGGTGGAGGAATTTGTATGTGTAGAATGGCAGACTGGCAAGGACCGGCAACTATTAGTATGAAAGGAACCACAACCTTAAAAAAAGTCTGCTGGCATCCATGCATGCTGATGCAGACCATGTGTACTTGTTTTAAGTTTTGGTATCAAGCCTAATCCAAAAATGCATAAAAACAAGTCAGGACGGTATAGTCACCTTGGAGTGTAGGCGCACCCAACGGCTGTAGAGGGCGTGCTTACAAAGACGTGACGCCCGACCCATGTCGTCCTTTCCTGTTGTTGCATTGATCACCTCTAGGGCCTGGTCACCAACCGTCCAGTTCACGCTGAAGTTTGGTGCCTTGCCAGGCTGCCTGGCCTCTGCGTTACTGATACCTGGGGTGAGAAACAGGCCGGGTCAAGGCGTGGGCAGGAAAAAAACTAAACACAAAGAAGCAGAATTACCTAATAAATAAAAGCTGTTTTCCTTATCAGCACGGGAAGAATCTGTTCCCAATATTACGTCAAGATATTTGAGCCACTGAAAGTTTGGAGAGAAGAGGCTGTTCAGTAATGAGATGACTGTCTTCTTTTCCTTTCCTCCACAGTTACTATGGGAGGCCCACAGCAACTAAACCTATTGCTCCCACACTGCATGGATGTATTAAACAATGGATGAGGTATCCGAACATAGAAGCCTATTCCTTCAAGTGACAGCTACTCCCCCAGCTGCAGTATCTTGAAACGGCACTTTGTTTCTTTTTGCCATTTATTTTGTGTTACTCAGTGGAGACAAACAGTACCATCCACACAGGAGGACAGAGCTTGCTCTCATCCAGCACATTATGGGACTTCAGCCTCTACTGTATCTCAAGCATAAATGGGAGATATATGGATGCCATTAATCCCGGTGTCTTGCTCTGTGTGTGCATGTGTGTGTGTGTGCCTATTAAGCTCCTTGGTTCCATTTGACAGCACTTGTGGCAGAAGATGATTTAAGGGGGATGAAATCCTCAGTGCTCTAACACCACAGCCCTTCACCGCTAAAAACTTTCTAAAGCGGAAAAGGTTAATAACCCCCTGCTATTATCTCTTTCACCCCCGCCATTTACAGAGCAAGCAGAGAAGGGGAGCGGGGGGTGCTGTGTGCACATCCAGCCTCGTGTCATCCACTGGGATCGAAACTCCATGCTACAGTATCAGAGTTCAGGCTAACGTTAGCAGCTCAATCCTGCTCTTTAATGTACTTAAGGAAACACAACCCCAGTGGTTGCGGTTAAGGTTGGAAAAGGTTGGAGAAAATTTACTGGTTAGAGTTAGGTCAGGGTTAGGGTATGGGTAAGGCGGATATATGCCATGTGAGAGAAAACGAACTTGAAAGTTTTGCTTTAGAAGCCTCTCTTGTCTTCTTTTATTCATGTTCGTGTCAAGCGTTGGGTGAAAAGAACTTGAAAAGAACAGAGCGAGGTAGAAAAAGGGGAGAAGCTGTGTGGGGAAAAAAAAAAAAAAATTCCCCCTAAAGTGCTAGGAAAGAAAATGGACAAACGAGATCACGATTGGCAAAGACTCTAAAATTAAAAATAAATAAATTGATTAAGTGATTAGTGCCAGAAGACAGAAACTGAATGCTATCTCTAAAAATGGAAGCTAAAAATAAATAAATAAATAAAACAGGAACCCCGATCTATACGGCCATTTCAAAAGGTCAATCCATTGGTGAAAAGTGACAAAATGATAAAGCTATTCAAATTCCACCGCAACAAGGTAAATGCCAGTTCACATTTATCAAATATAAAAAAAGCTTTGACTGTCTTACTACTGTGGACTGACCAGAGAGCAGGATAAACATGTTTACTGTTATCGTCTTCCCTGTTGCTATTTTGATATCAAGAGTTTCTTTTTTTTTTTAAGTGATTCCCTCAAAGCATGAAAATGTGAACGTGATCACGTTTTTGCTTCAACTTCAACTTCAACTTGATGAAATCTCATCAGATTTTCTTTCTTGCTTCCCTGTCTACTGCAGATCAAAACTGACTCTTACCACTGAGTAAAGGCCTGTTGAGAGTGAACTGCTGGGGCAGATCCTCAATATCTGCGATGCGCTGGTACATGGCCCGGGAGAGGTGATCAGCGTGGTAAAGGCTGCCCAGGATGATGCTCGAGAAGTAGATTGGCTCTGTGAAGTAGCTCATCAAAGAGCCCTGAATGCCCACTACGTTCCACCTGCAGGGAGAGAAAAGACACTCGACATTGGAGAACTTTCAAGTTGGATATATTCTGTTTCAAATGCAGCTGCATACAATTATTCAGTTATTTGTTTGAATACTTTTAGACATCCATTTGGAATAGGTGTAGTGTATATAGTCACACAAGTCCAAACCAAATACCTTGCTTTGACCTCACAATGCTTATTTCACATTTATAAGGCATCAGAAAATATCAATTACATTCAACTGACTGTACACCTTGATTCCATAGCAACTGCCTACATTAGCTGCCACAATCAGTAAAAAGACTAATTTTCATTCTACTTGTTAATAGAAACTGTCAACTCCTTCTCTTCTTAGTTATGACAACAGGCTTCACAAAATGCAGGTGTTTCAACAGATGAGACGCATGAGTAGCAGGATGCTGCAGCAAACAGTTCGGAGAACAAACTGAGAAATATGGTCGTGTGTTATGGTGCGTACTGCAGGAGAGCGCAAACACACAACAGCACAAACCATAACATATATGAGGATAGAGCCACCGCCTGCCGTCTACCACATTCAAACGTTCATCTGTGTACACTTCAGGGTATCCAGTTTCATTTTCTACACACTTCTGTGTATTTCTATGCTGTGTCATTAGCCATCTCTCCCCAGTCATTTTCCCATTGACATGCTCTGTGAAGCATTGCCTGCCCACCTCAGTGGGGGAGTGGGAGGTAGAGATACAGAGAGAGGAGAGGGGAGAGAGAGAGGGGGAAAGCGAGGGAGACAAAGAGACAGGGGCAGGTTGCAAAACAGAGAAAGAGAGAGAATAGAAATTAATGATTTAATGGATAAGGCTGGAGTCATTTTATAAATTTTTTGTTGTCAATAGAAGAAAAGAACAAAACTAGCACCAGGCATCTCAGAAACTTCCCCTGTCCTGCATGAGGTGCTCAAGCCCATTCATTTCTAAACTGTTAAGAATCTGTTTTGGAGAATTAAGCTGCATCTCTTAACAAAAATGGAATACAACATTCATAATTATGTTTCCATCCATGTATATCACCTGAAACTAAGAGCTGTTCATTTCATTAGCTCAGAATGAGCCCTTCATATCTACATGATGAGCAGGACACCACATTTCCACAGTAGCCTGAAACGAACCAAACTGTCTGTAGAGGGGGCCTTTCATGTTTTTACGTATGGGAGACAGGAGAGGTTCAGTCGGTTGGTAACATATCACTAAATCTAATGCACAATAACAGGCCATGAATAAATAACATGTCTGTCAGCACCAAACTGCTCTATACTCAGGTCTCAGCACAATAAATATTTGCCTCATATATTATTTCATTGGAAATAGACATAACTGTTGAAGAAAGCTATTGAAAAACATTCCCGCATCTGCCCCATTATCTATATTAGCACCAAAATTTAAGCCCCCAATCCCTGCACCAGGTTTGGTGCAAATCTCAGCCCTTCTTGAATTTTCATGAAGACAAACAAAAAACTATTTGGAATATTTTTTGAAGTGGATAAAGACACATTTTGTTGTATTAACAATTCAATACAGCAACGTGATGGTGTGCGTGGGTCTGATGCAAAAAGTTACAGCGCCCATGTTCATGGTATTGAAAGAATATTTTCCAGTTCAATGATTGGTATTTTGAATAGTTTTTGGATGACAATGCACCCATGGGATGGATGAATAAATATCTCAGGCTTGGGCTTGCTATACTATCAGATTGTAGGATGAGTTCATTGTTGCTCTTGGTTCTTTTGTTGGATTGGTTGAGGGTGAAAGTAATACTCATCGCCACTAACATTTTTCCTTTAGGTAAGGGTTTTGACAAAAACAAGACACTGCCAGTGTGACGGTGACTTCTACTCACGCTTCCTTTTACTTCAGGCAGACTCAAAGAGTGTGTGAAATTACCAAAATGGACCCAGAACAATGAAAAATATGTGACCATATTATAAGTCCCCAGGCAACACAGAGGGTCCATTGTTTCCATATGCAATATTCTGTGTGTGTCTGTGTGTGAGTGAGTGCATGATATTGTGTGTCAAGCTGAGGGGGGGGGGCAAAATGAAATCTGAATTCATAGCTGCAAGCAGTAAAGCACAGACTGAGCACAGTGAAACAGCTACATAATATTTTGGACCATATACAAACCACAAGAACACACACACATCTGCACATTTTTTCATCACATTGGGGCTACACAAATATATCTGAGGAGACTCTGGAAGACGCACACAGTATATAAAAGAAGCAGAGACAAGCAGGCACACATTTTGAGTTATGTTTTCAGCGGCGTTCAATTTCATTCCCGTCAAACATCGCTGTATTTCTTTGTTTTTATTTTATTAAATATCATGCTCTGTGCATCTACACACATATACAAGCTACAAACACACACACACACACACACACACACACACACACACACACACACACACACACACACACACACACAGAAGACCAAGGTCAAAAAAACTCAGAACTCTCATGTGACCAGCTGCAAATAGATAAAAACTATAGAAAACAAGACAAAATGAAAGAAATAATGCATTAGAGCTTTGCGCTTGGCCTGTTTGCTCATTCACACTGCTGGGAACGACAGACATAAGGCGGAGAACTGCTTGTTGTTGCTGAAGATGTAATCAAAGGAAACTGAGAGGAGACAAAACAATGTGTGAAGAGCACTCTTAAGGTGTGTTCAAATCTCCGGTCAGCTGTGTTACACGGTAGCCTCCAGCGGAAGACAACTAGCACCAGATTTCTGAACTGGCTAATGGCTGTGTCATAAGAAGGTGTTGCTTCTTACCATTCAATATGCATGTTTATTATTAAGCAGCAAGACATCCCAGCAAATACTTTGTATGTGAAAACACTCTTCTGTAAACCTGATTCTGAGTCTGAGATATTTAGATAATGTTTTTAATCATCAAACTTCCCTGGTTCACTGAATCAACTCTCAACAGCGAAAAGTGTCAACTTTAAAATATTTCATGTTTGAGCTGGTTGAGTCGTAAAAGCTGGCCGAAAAAAACAAAAAAAAAAACATTTGGGTACATGTACAGTCTCCAACCTATTTTGCCCTCTACTGACTTGGAATCTGCCACTTTGGACCGCCACACAAAATTTGAATGACTAGTAGCTGCACTGACATGCTTAGAGTGCAAAACCTCTCACAGAGTGCAAACAGCACCCACTACACAGTAGACATCTCCCTCATCAAATACACACTCAGCATTCAATCACTCTGTGCACTCAGGCAAGGTATTGCTATCGAGAGAGGAAGAGGAGGAGAGGGAGAGGGGCTCATGAGAAGAGTTATGGATAAGTTTTATCGTTCATCACGAGGGAGGCACAGTGTTGCCTTGAACATAGACAGAGACTAAAGACGCTATGATCTGCCTGCAAAAATGGCCCCAGGGACAGAGGATCCATCAATTTAGCTGTCCCTGACACTCACTGAGGAAAATAGACTTGATTCTGACAAAGTGACAAAGTGAAGAACTAATGCAATTCATTGCTGTGAGTCAATACAAACGCATGACATACATACAATGGAACATGGCTAATTATTGTTAAGGCAAGAAGTTCAAGGTTTCTGCAAAATGATATTGAAGACTCTGTGCCAAATAGTCCATGTCGTGCTTCTGTAACAGTTGACGGTGATGTTACCACACGACTTTAACCTTGCTGTTACTGTCTAATGGAACAAGACATAATGTCCTTTAATTCTTTTCAAGTCTTTTCCAATTTACTTTACAGAGTTCATATTTAGGAAACAGACAGAGAGACAATGGTATCACTCTTCTCATGATGCTCTCATGCAAGAAATGAAATTTTAAGGTTTATTGTGAAATAAGAAAAAATAAAAATGAAAAAGCAAGAAAACTCAGTGAAAATTTCAAAGCAGAACATTAGTGACCTAAACTACCTTGCAATCTTGTCACTGCAGGACATAGTGAGTAACCTCTCTCCTTGCAAAACCCCGTCCCAGGTCTGGATGGTGTTACTGGACCTCACAGGGATGGTGCCTTCCCCTGACTCAATTTTGGTCCTTAGCTGGCCCCGTGCTTTCCGGTTAGGATGTCTGTCTCCTTGGTCTGAGACAGCACATGAACAAGAACGTTAGAAAGAGACACAGAAAAATACAGGAGGAGCGCTTGACTTGTTGCCAGTGTTTAGAAAAGCATGCAGCACTTATGAAAGTCTATCTACAAAATCAACCTATGCAAAATGACAACATTCCAGAAAACAGGTTACATTAAACGACAACTTTCGCATGAATATGACTTATTATTTTAGTATGTTATCAGTGTCTTCTGCTGTTTCACCAGCGGGCGCCATCTATTCAGTGACTAATTGAATGTGGCTATTTTCTATTCAGTCTGCCATGTGTAACAGAAAACACTCTGACAAGAGTAAGAAGGAGGTTAATCAGACAGACGGTATGGGTGGGCTGGGTGGTAGAAAGACTGATAGAGAAAGACAGGGAATGACAAAAGGCTCTAATTACCAGAGTCTTGTTTAAATGTGCCTGTTATATGTATTTGGACATTGGAATAAAATTCTAATTAAATGAAACCAAGCATAAGATGAAAAAAATAAATAAATAAAAGAAAGAAAGAAAGAAAATAAACTTGCTCATGATGAATTCCTAACTAAGATGAGACTAAGTTGATAACACTTTGGCTGAGCAGAGACGGTATGAGGATGATGATGATGGGCCATACAGTGTGTGCTGTGTGATCGGTGCAAACCTTCCACTCCGGCCTCGTGTGGGGAGAAGATCCTGGCGTCTCCACAAGGCGAGGTGCTGATGTAGAGATGAAACTGTACGTTGTCCTTTAACCTGTAGCCGCCCTTGTCACAGTGTACGAATATCGAACTCTGGTGTTCCTCCTTGCTGTTGCTATGACGACGGAAAAATGGCAAATTAATAATGTGGCCGAAACGTTGAAACATTAATTATTAATTTTTTTTGCAATGCAGCTCATTTCACCTGACATATATTTAATTTAATTAGACACAACAGAGAGCAGCTTAAATACATGTTAGATTATCGATGCAGGGCACACTTTTAAAACATAAAAAAAAAAAGGGTCTACTGACCTGAGGAAGAACTCCAGCTGGGTGTAGAGGTACCTGATGAGTGAGCGTCGGGCGATTATCTCAGCGTGGCAGTCATTGAGTGCTAGGCCACGGTCACTCATGTACTCACCGTTGATGCATTTGGTTCCCGTGGAGACACAAATGACCTGTGCTTCCTTAACATCTGTCCCTGTTAGGGGGAAAGAGATCAAAGACATATTAGTCAATGGATTCAAAACCCTCAAAGTACATACTGTACATTGGGATTTTATGCCTTGAGAGGTCAAAACTCTCAATAATTTGCAGCCTGGTTGGAAAGTTTTCTTGTAGAAAAAACACGTTGACCTCAAACTCGACACGAAATTGAACTACCTGACTCAGCTAGTTGCTAACTTTGTCTGTCTGCTGTTTGGAGCTGGGTAGGTAGTCTGCAGTGAGAACGTGAGCTTTTAGTGCGTTCATCACTTTGAGTGACCGCTTTTAGATTGTTTCACTGTTAACACATTGTCATTTCATTCATTGTTGTGTCACTACACGGTATATAAGCAAATGAAATAAAACTGGCAATACCACAACGTGAAAATACGAATAAGAGCTCTGTATTCTCTTCATTCTCATCAAGGAAACCCAATATAAATGTTAAAAAAAGAAAAATGAAATCTAAAGGCAGAATTCCAACCTCTGTGACTGTTAAACTATTACACGTTACTATACTTATCTTAAGAACAGATTTTTGATGGAGCACATTCATTACTAAATGGCCTGTAAACGTGTAGTTGGTTGAGATGAAACTAGAAGTTCTTATGCATTGTGTTTGTTAAGCTATGATAAGTTTTGCAGGTGAAAATTTGAAGTTGGTGGCATAGTTGGATAAAACCATGACATAACTGGGCATCTCAAACTTCCACATAACTATCACACTTAACACACTGGTGCTCAGCAGTGAACACTCACAAATTCACTTTTAGTACTGTGTTTTCTAAGCGTGAAAGCACCAGCCATCTCTTTGCCTTTAAATCTACCTGTTGTCATGACGACCCCTGCTAGGACTTTCCGCCGTGCATGGGGGGAGGTGAAGTTATCTGTCAGCTCACTGAACTTATCCACCACCAGGCGAGAGACGGCATCAGCCAGAACCTGGAATCACATTCACACAGACGCACACACGCAAACACACAAACATGCAGTCACACAAACACAAGGCTGTGTCAGATATGTCAGCTTACAAAGCACATCTGATGTTATCCTCCCTTAGAGCACCATGTACCTGTCACAGTGTTCGCATTCAGCTTTAAACAAGAGTCAGAGCGTTGAAACGACAACAAGTGAAACTGGGTTGACCCCCTGAGGGATACCGAACCATCTTTCAAGCAATGCTGTTTGAATTTAGCATGACAGTTCTAATTTTCCATCTCCCTCCTGACAGTGAATCCCAAATGAAAACAAACAACTAAACCTAAGCATCAGCTCTGAATAAAAGACTCCTCACATAATTTAAAACAGCCCAATTTCTTGCGGAACCTCAATTGAACTGATCAAATCTTTTCTCTTGCTTCTCATCTATTGCTAATGTGATGGATAATGATGACAACCACGCTGAGAGATGACGGCTGGATGACCACCAATTAAAGAGATTAGGCCAATGTTACTTCCTTGCAACTTCAGAGTCACCCATTCGTAGCCAGATCACTTGACTTTCGATTACCAAGGTCGTCTATGGTGCAGAAATGAATGATAATGTTTCAGGTGTGGATACAGTGACAGAAGAGACCACTTATATTTGGACTAAAAACACATATGTCCATTTGAGGAATGGAAAAATTAATAGCTATTTATTTGAATGGCTTTTTAAACATTAATAAAAAACAATTTAAACAATAAAACATAAAAATGAATCTGTGAAAATTTATTTGAGCTGCACCGGACTCCAACCATTAACCCTATTAGGGCCTTTCCAGAGGAAAAAAGGCTGCAGAAATTAAACTCTAAGCAACAGAGATTCAATACAGCATTTAGGGGGGTCACTATCATTAAAATGTGCTGTCTGAGAATAAATCAGTTAACAAGTGAAGAGCGCGAGTACGGACAGAAAAAAGGGCTTTGAGTAACGGACTGTGGACAGTGTGTCGTGCTGATTAGCTTTGCTGACTGTGTTATCTCTTCTCACACATTGACAAAGCCCTGACAGTCACCACTACACCGACATCAAATGTGACCACCAGCCTTTAGTCCGTGCAAACCTGATTTGAATGAGATGTTAATGATAACCTACTAGGACAGCAGAGTTTGATCGGTGGAACAGGTCGGACTAGACCGCTTTGCAACTCAGCAGATGAGTACTGTTTCCACTTCCTGAAAAGTTGTGGAAGCATTTCAGCTGCATTTACGATGACATGGAAACAGCTTTGGATGTGCAACTTATCAGGGAGAAGGGTACAATTCAGAATTTCATTTCATGCCATTTCATGCCATACCAGGAAATATGGCGGTGACCTCAGAAGAAACAAAGCATGGACATGGTATGGGCAGATATTATCTAGATACACTGGGCAGTGTTCTAAAAACCTTATCTTTAAAGCTTCATCCACTTGACTGTCTCACACATTTAGATTTCGTCTTCTGTCGCTCTCAACTCTCTTACATTTTATTTGGTGTTTAAAAACTAGGAAATGTTTCAATGGCAGCTTTTAAGAAGAAAGAATTTGATCATTGGCAATCGTGGGTTTGATACATCTCTGTATTTGTCTCAAAAACAAAGCAATAAAGAGACGGTCTGTCTCCTGAGATATTGTCAATAACGTTTGCATTACTTACTTAGCCCAATTAAATAAAACGTGTTACGTATGTTTACATATGTTTTAACTATAGTCCAATTCAATACCCCATTGTGTACCTCACAGAGCAGAGATGTTTATGAGTAATGCTTTCTTACCTGGGGGAGGTGAAGCTGCAATCCCTCTCTTGGTATGGGTTGCCGGGATGGTGTCTGGTCTAGCTGCATGTTGAAGAGAGCTGAGAGGGCGGCTTGTGCTGCCCGGGCTTTTGCCAGCTTCTTGTTGCGACCTGAGCCTTCAAACGTCTGTGCATCCACCGTTACTGACATCACAAAATTCTTGGCATGACTCTCCCCGCTCTCTGAGACAAAATCATATTTGAGGCCTGGCCTGAGCTCATTGAGAATCATGACTGGGTTTTTGCCACTGGAGGGTGAACTGAATGCAGACGGAGGGGGCAATGGGGCCTGGACAAGGTTGCTGCCAGGTGGTGTGGGCAGTGGATACTCCCCTAGAGAGTTCAAGGAGCTGCTACCATTGGAGCCGAGATAGAACGATTCTTCAGGTGCGGCTGGTGTCTCAAAGCCATTGAAGAGCATATCAGGAAAGTCAGCTTGGTCAGATGTGAAGTCTGTATTCACCGTCAGAGTTCGACCCATGGCTAGGTGTGCCTCAGAGGCATTGGGGAACTGGACGAAGGAACGCAGAGCTTTCTCAGCTGCATTCAGTTTAGCCTTCTTCTTTGTTGGACCCATGCCCTCAAACATCTGTCCATTGACCTCCACAGTCATAACAAAAACTGGTGCATGGACTGGTCCTGTCTGAGACAGCAGTTTGTACTGTAGCCCTGGTTTGATTTCATTCAGTTGCATCAGAGCGTTCTTGGGCAGGACAGGCCCTGGTGTTTTCTTGCGCTTCTTGGCCCGGAACTTGGAGTGTGTATGACCATTGTTTCCCTCCTCTAGGGGGCGTTTTCGACTGTTCAGGCCGCTTCCATTGGGGAGCTGCTCAGCCACTCCCAGCCCATCTTTGCAGGACACGTTGTCCAGGTTTCGGTTTTCCTTAACGTCGGTGCTGCTCGAACCTGCGGTGCCCAGAAAGAGTAACTTACAACGCCTTCGTTGCAGGATCTTGTAAATGCAAAATTTATAGATTCCTTTATCACTCTTTGGAACTGAACCAATGATTTGTGTTCCTTTATCACAGCAACAGGAATTGGCTTTTAATTTCATTGAACATCTTGAACTTGATCTTTTAAGTCTGCTAGTATTACTTGCAATGGAACATCATCAATGCCTCTACTGTTCCTAAAAATATGATGCACTCTCAGAAGCCTAACATTTAAAGCAATGTCAAGATTTTTTGGTAAAATGTTTTTTGAAATAAAATTCATAATGTATCCTCATCATTTAAGCTGTAATCATCATGTAAACCTATTTTTCTAATGATTAAGAATTTGTTTTCAAGTAAGACAACTAATTTACACTTTTCTTGTTGCACATTGTTATGGGTCTCAAACAAAAATGCACACAAATACGAGCACACATATCAACACTCAACAAAGACATACAAACACGCACACGCAAAGAGCTTTTCCTCACCCACTCTGTCAATTTTTAATCTCTTGAGTGCCTACAGAGAAATTAGGTACATTTCAAGTGCTCAGCTTTAAGCTGCAGGTTCTGAAATATACTGTACAGGGGAACACATATCACTGAATCCAGTTAGCAAAGTGGATGGAATATTGGCAAAAATTTTCATTTATAACATCCTTCAGCAAAGGCTTGATAGGTTACTCCTTGCGGTACTCAGGAGAAAGAGAGGCCGCAGTGTGCATGAGTGGGATTGTAGGTTGGGTTGAGGGAGTGCAGGGGAAGAGTGCAGGGGAAGGAGTTGAGGACCAGGCAAACAGGAGAACACATCAAAGAGGCAGGAGGAAAAGACTCCACCTACTGCAGGATCCTAAGGGCTTGACTGGTGACACGGTGGGAGGTTAAAATGCCGTTTAGCCATTTTTGAGAAGAATGACTGTCATATTTAAAACGAGGGCAATCAGAATTCAAGAACTGTTTCTAATGGGGTGCCATTCATAAGAGCCTGTGCCTCTGAGATTCCCCCCCATGGAGATTGTCAGAGAACACAGTGTTTTGAGTTTCAATATGTACTGGCATGCTGCCGCCATCTGCATAATACAATTGACTTGTCTTGAGGCAAAATAAACAGCCAACCCCCCACCCCACCCCCCACCCTCCAACCCCAAAAAAACTAAAAAAACAAAAACAAACAAACCACAAAAAAACCCAAACAAACAGAAAAACACAAAACACATTCTCTTCAGCTCCTGAGCTTTGAGAACATGCATGTTTTTGGTGTGTGCATGCACTCTGCACTGACAAATTGCTGTGAAGTTCTGAAGGGGGGGGGGGTGCAGAGTTGCTGTACACAACAGTAGAAGAAAAGAATAATCTCCTATCAGAGTGCTGATAGGTGAAATCTGTGCATTAAACAGCCAGTGACCTTTATCCACCACAGATCTTGTGGCTGTAACTGAGTAACTTTAGCTGTGGTGGGAAAGGGTTTTGTCCAATAGCTAAAAAGTTGGACTTTCACTGTAAAGCTAAATCAAAATATACAGCATGTAATGTTCCAGTGGATTATGTTCCTCTGCAAAAGATAAAATTAACATTAAGCTACTGTAAATGTGGGGATACAAATAGTACGTAATGAAAACTCTAGCATGCTGTGCAGGCAAATACAGCGAATATAATGGCACACAAAAAAACTGAAGCTCTCTTTCTCCATTATTTATCCATTTATCATGACAATGTTAATTTTATAATGACTTTTTTTTTTTCAGGACAAAAGCCGAAGAGCAACAGCCATGACACCACGATGCACTGAATTATGGCAAAGACATGCAGTTGTGGTCACTATCATGACAGAACTTGTGTAATCAGCATCCATTAGTAGTGGAAAAACAAACAAAAAAAACAAACAAACAAACAACAAAAAAAAAAAAAAATCCCATATGTTTGAATGATTCAGTGTTCGAATTCCATGAGGGGGTTTCATTAACCAATACAGATAAAAACAACTTCATGTTAAATGTGACTTGTTTGTCGGGTTTTGGATTTGGGATGATTCGTGTGATTAAAGAGCTTCAAGAGCTGTGAAGGCTGTCATATGAAAAGTTAAAACGTCTTTAATATTTTCCTCTGCTGTTCCCTTGGTATAAGTGAAACAGGCCTATGTGAACTTGGACTGTGTTTTATCTTCAAATATATCTTTAGACTGCCAGTAAAAAATTCAGAAAAAGGGCCGCCTGTGAAACACAACACAGACTCTTTTGCAACTCTGGTTATCTGACTTAATGCATAACAACAAGCCTCTCGTCAGAGCTAAAACACAGACAATGACACTACAGTAAGACCTGTTCATTTGGATCACAGGTTAGGATTCTGCTGGGTTGACAACTACCCGTTAAATGTCTTCCCATGTCTTCAGAGGCTCACACACTGAGTTCAAACCATAATATCTAATTAAAGTTCGATATGCTGGAGTGGAGAGCATGGGCATAGAATGAACCTGCAATATAACTGAGGTGCCTCAGATCTAAAGATGAATTCTTACCTAAAACGTTTTGGTAACATCAGGTGTAAATTTGCATATGTGTGTGTATAGACTACATTGTGTCTTTGTTCAGGTGAGGACAAATTACTGCTTACATCACGCTCATGTAGGGAAAACTGTGAGAGTTAATTTAACAACACAACAAATACATCTTGGCTTCATCTTGGCTAACTTTGTGTTGTAGTGCATATTAAAATGTGGGTTTGGTACTTGACTAATGCTTACATAGTGTACATGGACAAAGTGTGGTCACACTGATTACACATCAGAGGACTGGACATACAAGGGAAGACATGCAGGCAGACAAAAAGGGGGAAAACAAAAATACAGGCAAACATTTATAACAGGAGATCAGACATTGTACGGGAGGACAGACGTACAAATGAGAAAACTCAGAATCAACTCACTCATATTCTCCTCCTCATCCACATCCATCGTGACGGGTTTGCTCTGACCTGAGAGCAGCCTCGCCCCCACTGCACCTGGGGATCAGGGGACACAAAGGGATTTAAGTGATACACATGCACACAAACACATTCCAAGACCTCGAGTGGGTACAGTGATGATGCATTTTCTGCTCTATGTTTGCACGTATTCACACCCAGAAGCCAGCAGACATTACATTGTGTGAGTAGCCTGTGATGTGGGCATATAAATATTCAGAGACTGAGCCATATCAAGGTGAGAGAGGGAGCCCGGAATGACAGGCCTTAATAGCAGGAGCAGTCTATTGTGACTTTAATATCCCTCAGATTAGACCTCATTTCCCACTGCCGACTAGGAGATATACAGCTAGTGACATGGCCAAGTCATTCCACTGCTGCAAACACCTACACACAAGACATATCTCAAGGTGTACGGTGTGATTAAAGCTCTATTAAGTAATGTTTCTCACATTGAATCAAATTATTTCTCGCAATCTAAAACGTTCACTGATGCAAACACTTACGATGAACAACCAGCTCTCCGGTTAGGAAAGATTTTTTTTTTTTTTTAGTTTCATGCAATTTTGAGTTGGCTCTGTTTTGCTATTTCACATACATTAATTCAAAGCACCAAATGAGTGAATCATCATTTGAACCAAACATCCAGCCGGCCACTTTCCTTTCCTTTTTTTTTTTGGTTGCTGCAAAATCCACTGACTGTATTGCAACTCTCTTGGAATGCAAGGTGGTCAAAACCGTGTCAGGATTGATTTTAAGCATTGACTTTTAAAGTTGTGCTTCCACAAACAGTGGATGTAGAGCAGCTGGCAGGTAGCTGCGGCTCAGGAGTCAGCCACTAGTCGAGAGGTCAGCCACCTTGATTCTAGGATTTTACAGTGCACAAGTGTCCACAGGAATAAAACTGAACATGAACATGGAATTACTGATGTAACAATGGAGAGTGAATATGTTTCTAGAAAGGTGTGCAGTCCTTCACATTCACATCTGGGCCACTTGACCACTTTAGGTCAAATATTTGTTTCCTTTTGTCACCTAGTTTGAATGGAGGCAAACATTAACATTATCTGCCTGCTGTTAGACAATCAGCTTGCCTTGTCTCTAAATCAACATCCATAGTTCTTTGTTCAATTTCAAACTTTTAATCAGTACAACAAATGCAGTTGGTTGCGCAGCACCCTTTGGGAAAAGTGTGTACTTGGAAAAGTTGCACCATTGGCTCATAGAAGATTGCTAACTATAGAATTAACAGTTCCAAGAAAGTTTCAGCTGCACAACTCCCCACCAACCACTTGAGAAGTCGTAGCATGACAAAAAATATTGCTAAGAGCAGCGCAGATGAGTGCATTCTGATGAAACAGACTAACAGATAGAAGGAGAGTTAGAGCAGCAAGGAGGGAGAAGGCAGAGAGGCATTTGACACAAAGAGAAAGAGGAGCAGGAGAAGGATGGCATTATGATATAGAACAGATTGTGCTGATTCTTCTCTCTCTCTCTGCCCGCCTTCCATCAGTGCCCCCATTCCTCAGCCAGACACTTTCTTAAGCTAAACTAAATGGGCTAATTAATCTGGCCTAATGGTGGGTGACAGCAAATATGCTAGCACAATTATCACCCTATTAAAGATTCATATTCCACCCCATAATTGAAAATGAAAAGGTGGTGTGAGGGGAGGCTGGGTGGGAGTGGGTCCAACAGAGTGGAAGATGAGAGTAATTTTTCTCAGGTAGCACGAGCCAGGTGCCCTGGCCCCCACACACGCTCATCCAGCAAGCATTCACGCACAAGATTAGTAACTTGCAAGATGCAACTTCTGCAGTGCATGATGCAGTAAATCTTATAGTCCAATCCATAAGCTGACAGAAAACCAAAATATATGATATATAGATATATGACCAAAACAACAAAAGCTCATGCTGGTGGTTTTGTTCTTATTTTTTCTTTATGTCTGGGCCCTTCAACATAGTGATGTGTAGTTTCATCACCAAGCTAGTAACTATTCCTGACATCAGCAAGGATATTGCAACATCAAAATAATCAAGGGAGCGTGTGCGTGTCCATGCTTGTGGATGTGTGTGAAATTGTCTATGTCATCCTGAAGGAGAATGCATAGGCAAGAAAAACGGTCATAGCCTTCTGTTACATTAAATTAATACTTATACTTGTGAGTTTAGTGAGATTCATTATCTGCATTAAATCCATTCTCTGATGTTAAAACTACAGTACAGTTAATGAGAAAATAGATGTGGTCCCATTTCTCAGAACCTACATATTGATAACCTATGATCATTAGAACACTCCAGTGCTTTGTCTGTGTATGAGCTTAACTGTTTATGCAGCTCTTCAAGGTCAGTCTGCATCAAGTTCAGCACAACGCTTGAAAAAAAGTTAAAAAGTAGAGTAAATGAAATCCAGAAGAAAGCATATTAGGTTGTCTGAAGAAAATAAAATACATTTTGCCTGAAGGGAAACCTATTGAGCCTAAAAGGCAGCAACATTTACTTTAATATGTTGCAGATTTCTCCCTAGG
This sequence comes from Echeneis naucrates, assembly GCF_900963305.1. Lineage (NCBI taxonomy): Eukaryota > Metazoa > Chordata > Actinopteri > Carangiformes > Echeneidae > Echeneis > Echeneis naucrates. The sequence goes on along the minus strand of NC_042531.1, from coordinate 17,142,302 downwards.
TATTATTCCAAGATTTACAATAGAGCCATCAAAAACCATGACTGATTTATGGCATGCACATAGTTTTGGCACAACATTGTGTATGCTTCTTCTGTCATAACAGAAGAAAAACTATCACAGCATTTACAGTAGAAAATGTGTGTATTGGTTGTTTCTTGATGGCAGATACGTCATTTGACAGCAACCTAATGTTTACCACTCAAATGTGTGGCTTATTTATAACACATTGCATGATTCACGTTTTGCAATCAGGAAATATGTAAGACATTTAAACTGGAATGTGTTAAAATTACCATAGAAATGCGAGGAGTTTTTTGATGGTGCTCCATTATATACTTCATTCACCAGGAATTCTTTGGACATGAAAGCCTCTTGAACAAACTCAAACATTTGCATGCATGAAAGGCACTGGTAAAGGCAAATTGGGATCCTTGATTGATTATGGTATTGACCATTTCGGAACACACAAGTCTAATGCAAAGGATTTAAAGTGAGTCAAAAGAATAAACGATGAGGACCATGAATATCTTGCTCCACATGCATAAATGATACTGCATCATCAACTTGTGGGACGGCTGGGTTCCAGGTAATTTTTAGTGGATGCCAAGGGAGGCAGGGAAAAGAGAAAGATGAGAAATAAGATGAAAAACCTCAAATTCAATCTGGCATGGTGAGAGGGACTGAGGGGAAATAAGGTGGTTTTGATTTGTCTCTCATCCCTCGCTTGCGCTGTGACGGAGCGATAGAGCGTCGCCACCGTGGAGGGAGCACCAGCAGAGGCTGACTGACGAAAGGGGGTGCAGTGGTGGGGTGGAGCGAGGGATGGAGAGGTAAAGGTGAGGGAAGAATAGAAGACGAAAGAGATGGAAAATGCAATCCTATTTCAAGTAAAAGAGAATCATTATCTTCTCTAAAACAGAAGGCGATGGAAAGGACTGCCCTTGGCAGGCCGCGTGGTTCAAACTGTCAAAATCAAACTGCCTATTGAGGCTGTGTAGGAACTCAGATTTGACATAAAAATAATTGTATGTATATGATGTATGATGTATAAATAATTAAGTAAATGATTTGCTTGAATGAGGGGCAAACCTTTAATAATTAAAAAGAAATTGAAGATGTATGTTGGCGTGCATGGCGTTAGTAACACCATGCAGATTAAAGATAACCTGTCATAATGATGGTGCAAAAAGCAGGAAAAAAATAAGGTCTATTGGTACAAAATACATCAGCATGTGGGCCTTTGAACGGCGTCTTTCTAAGTGCTCGAGCTGCATTCAGCACTTCTTGAAATGCAGCTGGTAAACAACAACAACCTGAAGGTCTGTAATCATATTTTATAAAAATGTTGGGCTGATTTATGGACTAACCACAAAGAACTGTCTTGAGCTGATAAATAGCAACCTGTTTTTTCCTTTTTTCACATCATGTGCACATGAGGCCTTGTTGGCTCTTGTTTCTGGTAATGGATATCATTCAGTCATGCTGCAGCGTTAATTCACTCACAATCTCACAATCTTTTTTGTGTTTTCGGCATAATAGAACTATTAAGGATTCTCAATTCACTTTCCTCTTGCAGTAAACCAGCCTTTTCTGGTCTCTGTGGTACTTATCTATCTATCTGACCTTTCGCTGCAAATTGTAAGGGACAGCTCTGAAAATGGGACGTGGATCTGCCTTTTTCAGGAGGGCGGCATCTACCTTAACTCTGAACAACTGCAAGTCTCTCTCCTGTATTTCTTTAGATTCTAGGTGGTCTCTGCACTTAGCTTTTTTATTTGGTGGCCAGTCAACCTAAATTTGTGAGGCCAGTTCCCTCCACAAGATGATAGTGCATCATCTCCTGCTACAGTCACCTGTAGTTTACAGTTTTGGCAAGGGATGAGCATATCAAAACCGTGCGATCAATACTAGATTCATATAATTGATAGCCCTGCGATGGACTAGCGACCTGTCCAGGGTGACCCCGTCCTCGCCCCGAGTGAGCTTGGATCGACTCCAGCACCCCCGTGACCCAGAAACATAAAAGCGGTAGAAGATGGATGGATGGATGGATAATATCATTAATAATAATGATTTAATATTGATAATGATGTTTAAGAAGCGGGAGTTGATTAATTTTCTAAGGTTCATAATGTTTGTGTCCAGACATAAACTGACCCATGTCACATAACTGATTTCCATCCTCATGGTAATCGGATGACAATCCGAAACAGAATAACAAAGGAAACATAGTGTGATGTGATACTACTTTTCATTTGTAGATAGAAACAGAAATATTTTATTTTGGTTTTCATTCATTGTTAATGTTAGGAATGTTTAATGTGCTTTGAGTATTTGATTTTCCCATATCGCTGATTTTCTGCGGTTGTTACAGTGTCTGCAATTTCATGCATTTACCTTTGACAAGCCTGATTTTACTTCTCAGGTATACAGCTGATGTGACAAGTCTGAAGGTCATTATTAGGTCCTGCAACTGATTTCCATTGAGAATAGAATCATTTTTGGGGAACCGTAAACTGCATCAGCATTTTCTTTTGGTTGAAGTTGCACAAAGTGACACAAGAATCACTTAAACAACACTTCATCTATTTCCCACAGCTGATTTTCTATACTAAAAAGGTCAAGGTTAAAACTGTGTCCTGTATACACATTATTGGCTCGTCACTTTGTAGAGTATAATAGTGTAAAAGCGTAAGTAAAAAATGCATTTCAGTTATAGCAGGCAATACCCCTAGAAAGTGTAGAAAATGAGAGTGTGTAATTCGTAATAATAACAACAAGGCAAACAGCCCAATGATGGAACTTAAGCTCGACAATCAAATATCGCATGTCACCTCATGCAAAAGCTTTGCTCTTCCATGCTGTTATATAAACAGAGGCAAAAGGACTTTTGCTCTGAAAACTTTCTTTTACTTTACTTCACTTTACCCTCTCACTCCTGGCATACAGGGTTCTCTGTAACTGAAAACAAAATACTTTTAAGAGAATAGATTAACCTACTTGTCGGGCATTAAATTTAACGGTATCAAAGGGTAGAGTTTGAAAAGTGTTTAACTGGCCAAAAAAGTCACTGATTTTGAAATCAGGCAAAGCCATTTAATTAAACTCTTGAGTTGAACAAACTTGCATTTCAACTTTTTATTAATGAATAAAAATTACTTCGGGGCTTCTTGCCTCTCATAGCGTTTCAGTATGCAGTGTCGGCAGAAAGTGTCAGCTCCATCGCCTAAATCTTTGACCCAGCGAGGAAATCTACAATTGTCAAGACAACATTAACAGCATATTAACAGACAAAAGCAAACCCTTCAGACTTTCAGCAGCCTGACGTGCTGCTGTGTTGACAGGACCAAGACAGGTGCTAAAGACTGTGACCTGCTTAGCTGCTGTCACCAGCTGACAGGAACAACGTGCATCACTGCACAGATATAACCATGTACATACTTATCTGTGATGGGAAAGCCCCCTCCTCCCACCAACACACCTCCATGAAGCAATCCAGACAAAAAGAGTCCTCAGCACTCATTCCCAACAAGCAAACTGTACCTTGGGAAAATCCTGACCTAAATAATTGTCTTGCTAATTTTTTTTTTGTTTGTTTTTCAGTGGTTCACTTCCTTGATGTATGTTGGGTGGTGCTGGATTATATCTTTTTTTTTTAATGGAACATCTCCCCCTTTTTTCAGTGAGATATGACTGGATATTGTATCGCCTGAATGCACAGTAATTGATGTGTCCAAGTCTAAATTGTTTACTCTGAAAAAGGGAAGATAAATGTGTTGCTCGCACAGGTTTTTATCACAGTCATAATTATATCTGTTACAGCTCGACTATAGCAAAAGACAAAACCTAAATGCATACATTTTTTGGTTGAAATGGTTTGTATAGTATTGTATCAAACTTGAGAAAGAGAAATTTGAAGATTTTCTTCACGTCTCTTAAAAGTGAACAAAAAAAGATTGCCACATTATGTTAGGTTGAAGGTTAACCAAAGTTTCAATCCAAAACAAACAATCCACCTATGAAGCTTTGCCAGTTTTTTTAAATAAATAATGAGGCCTAATGAAGAAAAAGGCCTTGTGAGTGAATGACTACAGAGTTCAGTAAAAGTCTTCAGAGTAGAGAAAACATGTAAGATATAATACAAAGAGAGACAGGGCTTTTCACAACAACTAAATCTGATGGCATTGAATTAAAAGAGAAAAACCGATTGGCAACTATAATAACAAGATCATTAGAATTTGTTTTCAGACCTTTTTGTCATTTTTCAGCCTATGTTTGACAGTAGTCCTTTAATCAAATTTGCTTTATTTGTTTCAGAGAATACTTATTCCTAACTTACTTAGTAAGAAATGGTTAACTTTGCAAAGTTTGCAAAAATGAAATAAAAATCTAAATAAAAATTTAGTTGATGGTTAATAATACTATTGAGTATAAGTGCTTATTCACATACTCATATGTCAAAAATCATAACTCCTGACACCCGTGTGCCACGTCTGGTGGGGTTAAGGTTACTAACAGAAACAAAATAGAAGTAGAAAAAATAAAATATGTATCCACATGAGAAGTTATTGTTGTTAGAGACACTAAGTTAATAAACTCTAAACACAAAAATGTTCTCACAGCAGCAAATAACTTCAGTGTAGTGCTATTTAAATTACTGATTAATGCCTTTGAAGCAATTAAAATACCTACAATTTATAGCATGTTAACCGCAGTGTAAAGCTGTATTCTGAGTAAACCTACCCCTGATTCTTATGTTTTATTATTAGAAAACTTCAAGAACACAGTTTTATTTTTGTTTGACTGGTATTTCATTGGTCATATTAAAAGTCAACTCTTTAATTAGAAAGCACCTACTTTCTGTCATCATCACATCCACATCACCCTTGGCCATTTGGAGCAGACGACTTGCATGGCCAACAGCCTGTTAAACCAACCGCTGTGCTCTGACAGGCTCTCGGGGACGGTGTCGTGGGTTGCAGTACAACGCTAGACTTGCTGTGTAATGGACCAATGCAGAGGCTCTGCTGGGGAGCAAAGAGGGAAAAATGGGTCCTAACCCCTCCCCCCACAACCACTGTGACCAGAGCCTCCACGCCACAGCTAATTCACATCCTCAAATTCAGCTTTTGTCTGCATCAATATGTATATACCGCACCTTTCCAAACAAAAAACATCACTATAACAATACACAAAAATCTAAAACACAAAAAAAACAAAACAAAACAAAGCAAAACAAAACAGCAGTTTTCAAAAGACAACATAACATAATATAACTACGGTTGAAAAGTCATCTTACAGTTCATAGATGCACTCAGGGGCTGGATGGAAACAACTACAGGTGTATATTTCAGCCTCTAGAGGCCAACAGTAGAGCTCCGTGCTCCGTACACTTTGTTTTAGTACTGCAGGGATTTGAACCCTCTGCAGTAGACCTACAACTCATCTGCTCAAAATACTGAGGGAATATATCTATTCCCTATATATCTAAATCTACCAAGCAAAAGCACAACTGCAAAGCATTTTAACATACACGTGTTAATTTGTTGTCATTCTGTTAGCAAAGTGCTGACTGAAAATAGCAGAATGGATGTGTGGCATGAAAGCTGTTGGCCTTTTAAACTTAATTACTTTCCTTTTCCTCACAACAGATAATAATATTTATATTTTTGGGTTAATATTTCCCCCAAATTTGTCAAAACTGGTGAAAATAAACTGCAAATGTGGTGCAGTGAAGAACGAGGAGAGAATCTGCCTTTTATTGTATTCCAGGCTTTAATATCTGACAGCTGGTTGTTTATCATCATGGACCGCTGGTGGTGAGAGAAGGGAAAAGGTGGAGAAAGCGGAGGCAGAGAGTATCAATATGAAGTTTTTTTATTTGATGGGTTTTATGGGAGATTGCATTTCAGAGGGCTGGCAGAGTCAGGGTTCATGGCAAAGTGAGGGGAGAGAGGCCAAGTCATAAAGGCGAGAGATAATGCTGTCCTTGTATGAGAAGAACACACACTTGTGTTTCTAACATATAATGCACTATCCGCTATTGCTGCTAAAAAAATAAATCCCCTTAAATTAAATTAAATTAAAACCCACAAAACCCATGCATTTTAAATCCATTTCTTCACGTTATGAACATTTATTTTCTCTCTCACACATTTGTAGCACATACTCTTATTTCTCTCTCCATTTTCAGACAGATGCACACAACACACACACACACACTCTCAAACGTCCTAGGCTAGCTTCAGGTGTGGTCATAAATCATCAGAGTGAGTGGCTCTGATTCCCCCCAGCACCAGCAGAGCCAAAGGGAGGGAGGGGAGGTGGGGTGGCAGGGGGCTCATACAAAGGTTGGTGGGCCAGAGAGGAGGCTGCAGCTAAATGGCTGCCCTCACTTTCTGTGTCCATCAAAGCCAGAACAAGTCACTGCTCAGCCTCTGGGCTCGACACATGGCAGACAGCCAGTGGTACAGACGTAAACACTTTAACACGGACATAAACATATACCCTCACAAAACAACACACAGACATACAAAAGAAAAAACGTATGCACAGGTAGCTTGAAACAAATGGAAAAGGATACGAATTTGTTCACCCTCAGATTTGAGTTTGTTCAGTTCGTCTGTTGTTTTGGTTTAGTTCGATTTCTTTTCTTGCTTTATTCCTTATCTTGAGGTTTCATTTTATGTTGCTGCAGTGTAGTCTGGATCTATGGTCAGTCAGTAAAAGAAACTCTCCTCACCTTATTCAAGAAAGTCACTGTTTACATGCAGTATGGTAAAAAATGGTTTAGGAGGGTGAAGGAGGGTTTGTCTCCTTATTATCTATTTAACGTTTGTTTTAATGTTAGCAGTTACTGTTTGGAAAAACTTTCAGCAACACATCTGCCGTCCACTATTCCAAACTCACTGCCCCACACAATAAACAAGCTTTCTGACTTTACTCAGAATGTGAGATACACTGTGAGCATAAGCTTTCTGTCTCTCACACCTTAAGCACAGGCAACCACCACAGGGTGAAGTGAAAGATGAGGTAGGCACCAAAAATGTCCACTTCCAAGGAAACCAGAAGTAAACATCTGTATGTATTGGCTTTATATGGTCTTTTTAAGCTGTGCCGTTGCAAGTGGTGTATTTGATACCATAAATTTTAGGTAATTGCGTAGATGCTTAAAGGCATGAGCTACTTCAATAAATCATTATCTAACAACATATCTGACATCATCTAAGGTGTCTTATTTCATTTACACTTTGTCTTACTGCCTGGCATTCAAACCGCAATGGAAAACCTGCTATAAAAATATTTTGGAATGTATTCTCCCCCCAGACCTGAACCCTGACATTTTCATTTTCTGATATACAGGTCATATTTTTGCTTGCACTTGCAACTCTGCAATATCAACGGAGAAAGGTTTATACTCACTCATATGAGGATATTGAATAAGCCAAGGCATTAATTGATTCCTGTATTGGATATGTCTCTTAGTGTATTATTAATAGATCTAGCACCGTGTGTTGGATATAAAAAGTAATACAACAAAGAGGTCACAAAGAAACCAACATGTGAATGTATTAAACTGTTGTTGACTCTTCTCATTAGTTAATGATGTTTTGAATGTTTTTTTCTTACAGGAAAACCGATGATTTCCTGGTACTACATTGGAATGGAGTTTCCATCAGCCAGATGATCAACTGACCAATCATAGATAAATGAGGCTTAGGCTAGATAATGTGAGGCTAAATGGCTAAATGACAATGATACTAATATGATATGATATGATATGATATAAAATGATACTAATAACTAATAGTTGTTTTGAACTGACTTAATGTTCGAACCTAAACTAACAGAAGTAACTGTCCTCGAGAAAGAAAAGTCCCAAAAGCGGAAATACTGAGAGAAGAAACAGATCGAAGAAGACTATGAGGCCAATATGAGGAATCGAAAATGAGGGGGAGGAGGTGTTGAAAGGAAAAAGAGGGGGCAAGAAAAGGGAAGGAAAATGGACAAAGACAAATGGCCATGGGAAATGGCTGGTGCAGGAGAGCCCGCCTATGAGACAGCCCTCTCAGCAGCCCTAACACAGACTGATAGGCCCACCAGGTTGTGCAACCAGTCCAATCCATTCCATTCCTGTCTGATTTTTTTCTCATTCTGAAAAAAATAAAAAAAATAAAAATCACATCAAGCCTATCTCCCAGAATATAGGCTATATAATACCAGAAAATGTGTCACAATAATATGATGTGCACACCAGCAATAATCTGCTGCCTTATTTGTAATTAAATGTTTAATCTCGCATCTATTAGCAATTGTGTTTCTTGGAGAAAATGTTCAAGGAATAAAAAAAAACCCATTTAAAAACTTTTTTTCCCTCTACATTCTAATGTGGCTTGCCTAGAAGGTCAGCTGTTGCATAATGACTGGTCATTATTAATTTTGGCATTTCCTCCCTTTGCTTCCTGTTTCTAACAGGAGATTTTACATCTATTATTATGCTGTCATTACAAAAATACCTGGCTCTCCATGTATTATTCCTTTCTCTTCTAAAGATAACTTCTGGGTGCATCTTTTAAGAATAATATGCTCATGGAGATTCCCTTGGTGTTAGCACTGTTGCCCCACAATAAGAAGGTTGCAGGTTTGGTTCCTGGCCTGAGGCCTTTCTGTGTGGAGTCTGTATGTTCTCGCTGTGCCTCTGTGGGTTCCCTCCCACCGTCCAAAGACATCATGTTTGGGTTAACTGGCGACTCTAAACTGTCTGTAGGTCTGAGTGTGAGTGGTTGTTGGTCTCTGTCTGTCTCTGTGTGTTGGCCCTGTGATGGACTGCTGACCTGTCCAGGGTGACCCCGCCCTCACCCAGAGTGAGCTGGGGTTGGCGCCAGCACCACCCACGACCCGGAAACGGGTAAAGCGGCTGAAAATAAATGAATGAAATCAACTATGGCAACCCAGTGGTCAATGAAGCTGCAGTCTGCAGAGAGGCTGATGTATGGAGAGCATGCAAAATGGGATCAAAACGTCTGCCAGGGAGTACTCGTGGCCTTGGCCATGTAAAGCTAGACTGTGGGATTGGGTCACTACTTGTTTTCTAATTTATGTTAAGTAGACGCTTTTTGTGCTTGCCAGAGATTTGGTCTGTACTGTGAAGGAAGTGGAAGTGCTACAACTAGTACATTTTGATTTCTTTATAAGGTGCATTTGATGATCCTGCATATAGAAAGACAAATAATTGCAGGGATTTCCCTTTAAAAAGAAACTAATTTGGTTGAAATCACAGAGGCAGCAACAAGACTTAAAAGTAGATTGAAGAGAAAGAGACAGAAGGAAGAAAGAAAGAAAGATGGGGAGGGATACAAGGATCTTTGTTAGCTGTCAATGTTTGCAGTTAGATAAGTGAGTGCTACTGTCACCGCCCTGCAGTCCCATTACTTTCCCCAATAAAGGGCTGGCAGCCCAGTGATTACCACACGAAAGTGGGAAAGAGGAAGAACCTTAATAGAAATGGGATCTCATTTTTTTGTCACGTGAAAACTTCCCTCAACTCTCCCCCTTTCATTCTGTTGCCGCCTCAGGTGATGTATCCAGCCACTGACCAGGTAATGCAGTGTAATGGAGTACATGTGTGAGCACCGGTGTGCTAATGGAGAGAGGTCGTGGCAGGAAAGGGAGTGCCTGTCATCCGGCCTGATTGAAACTGATGGGCCAAGGTATGGGGGCCACTGAGTAGGGCCACCCAACATGGCACTTCCTGTCTCATCAGACATACACACACTCACACTCTTTCTCACACACTTACCTCAGAGTCGATTATTTAATTTGGCCCTCCTAATGACCAGTGAATTAGGCTGCCAAAAGCGATTTGCCTTTTGAGCCCTACTGCTGGACTTACATGTTTTCCTTCTTTCTGCATATTAAAAGGCAGCTAGTCAGACACTGACGTCCTACTCCAATCCTCCAAGCTCGATGAGCTTGGACTAGAAAGACATCTGAGACAATGAGCACTTCATGAATATCAGCCTATGTTTCACCATTTTGAAGTATGTTGCTCTAGGCTCTACCGAGGGCAAACATATTAATAATAACATTAAATAGAACCGTTGATATAAATATGATCTTGCACTGGAATTGCAATGACCACCAAAATAGATGTACCCTACCTGGAAAATATTTTAAAAATGAGACAAATCCATATATAGCTGCCTGCATCAGTCTAGTGTAAGCCAAGTCTTTCTACAAGAATTCCTACCGCACGGTGTTTTGACAACAGAATGACAACCAAATGAACCACCATTTGGCCCAGCTCCCAAACAAGGCCAAATAATAAGAAATTCATTCATCTTCAACCACTTATCAATTTCCAGGTGGCAGGGGGTGCTGGAGCCAATCCCAGCTCACATTGAGTGAGGGCAGGGTCACCCTGGACAGGTCGCCAGTCCATCAGAAAGTGGCTTCCTCTGTCACAGCCACAATGTGGGTTTTTCCCTCAAATCTCTCCTCCATTCTCTGTCTAGTTGTTGTTTACCTCAGCTGTTGCACCACTACTGCCCTTCTGAGTGTTAGTGTTTTCAATAGTACGGCATTAGGACGAGGTATCAGCTCAAGGTCAACAACTCCAACTGAAACAAGCCAGGAGTCAGCAGGAAGTAGCATTACCTGCTAACATTAGCTCTCTTCATCTTATGTTGATTGCTCCTGTCAGCACACACCATTGTATATAAGTAGCATGGTGCATGGCCAAATATCTTTTATGATATCACTGCACATTTCCCACACCGATAATGCAGTGTAAAAACTTAATGGAAACGGTTTCTTTCAGCCTGAGAACAGCTGGAAGCAGGTACACCATTGTTTAATGTAGTGAACCAATAGGAGACGCTTCTTACTGCTAAATTATTTAGTTTCGTTTTTTTCTGATCGATGTACCCAAATCTTTCGCATTGGTTTTCAGATATGTGAAAGTTAATAATACAACAACACTACTACTACTACTACTACTACTACTACTACTACTACTACTACTACTACTAATAATAATAATAATAATAATAATACTAATAATAATAATACTAATAATAATAATAATGATAAAAATAATAATATTCATCATCTTCTACAGCTTATCCTTTCCTGTTTGCAGGGGGTGCTGGAGCAATCCCAGCTCACACCCTGGACAGGCCACTTGTCCATCACAGGGATCAACACACAGAGACAGACGGAGACCAACAACCACTCACACTCACACAGTGAACCCAAACATGATGTCTTTGGACTGTGAGAGGAAACCTACGCAGGCACGGGGTGAACATGCAAACTCATGCAAACCGAACCCAAAACTTACTTGCTGTGATGCAACAGCGCTAACCACTATGCTGCCGTGCTGCCCTATTATCATTACTATAACTATCCAAGATTATTATTGTTATCCAAGAGACAATAAACTTTCAGTCTGACCCTCATGTATACACTGCAGCGAACACCTTCTCATCAGTCTTCGTACATTCTTTAGGTCCAAGTATCAGGTTCAATAATAATAAAACTCCTTTACTTTTGCTTTCTTCCATCTTTTCAAGGTTGTTGGGTGGCTGCCTCTCCTCTTTTCACTAGCAGCTGTAAAATCTATTTGACAGCTCTGATTTATGACACAGCATAGGTGCCGAGCGCCTGTGGGGAAAAGAGTGTATGTTTGAGTGTGTTTGGATGTGTGCAAATGTGCAGGTGTGTGCACAGTGGACCAGCTTACAGAGGACCACTGCTGCTGTGCTCAATGCTCAAGCACCTATCAGGGCACACACGTAGAAAATTCCACACAAATATCCTGGTACGTGTGCTGTATACCTTGAAGCGGCATGTAGAGACACACCAGCCTCAACAGAAGTAGCATTAATAGACTGAGCACAGTTAAATTATAGATTGCAGGGAGATGTAACTGAACCTAAATTGTTTTGATTGACTTAAATGCATCAGTGCCCTGAAATGTGTAGCTCTTCCTAGTTTGTTGACAGTTTTACGAATGGGTTAAAAAGTAGCATGTGATTTATAATTTGCCTTGACGATCAGAGTTAACACCACTTGTCACATGCAAGGCCAGGTTAGACACTCAAGGATCCTCACCCAAGGAAAGGAATATCAGCATACTGTATGCTGTAATGTGTTTGGGTGTATGGGTGGAGGGGCGAGGGTATGAAAATAAATGCTGGTGCAAGGACATGACTGCATCCATGTAGATTTGTGTGCGCCAGTGCCGGTCACACTGTCACCTGCGAGTTGAATTTCACACCTTGTGCTTTCGCAATTGTCAGGCAGGGGCTGATGGGCAGAAGGGACAGGACAGGATGAGAAACCTCAGAAAAGATGAAGAAGGGGGTCATGACAGCTGACGAAGGGAGGGAGACAGTCTTCAGACGCCCTGAGAGGACTAATGTCAGAGGTGTACAGCATGACAACAAAGTAATATCAGCTGTGACTGAGCTCTACCCGTCACAAAAATGTCAAGTTAAAATTAAGCTTTCCTCTGTTTTGCAGGCAAGGGTTTCCACCAAACACATTTATTTGGGAAAATCGAATTTTCATCACCATGTCCTGTTCCATTACCTGAAAAGAAATGCTTCCCAATGCATGACGTGAAAGCAAGGTAATAACCAGCGAGAAGAGCAAAACATTTCCATATCCACTTGAATCTACACTGACACCAAAGCTGTGCTAATGAAGTTCATCTCTGTGGTGATGAAGAGAGCCGACATAAATCCCTACATACACCTCTGGTCCCGTAAAGTGTCTCTCCACCAGCTAAACACACCTCAATGGTTAGTGCAGTCTCACTACAACCCCATATCCCCCCTCAGCCTGTCACACTCATTAGCAGCATGCTAATAAAGGCTAATTACATTGAGACAGCCAGACACAACTCATTTCTTATCATGACAGACTGATTTGTGCTGCTGTGTTTGTGGTGCCCGAAAATATGCCACTGAATGTGGCAGAGCTCATAATTAACTTTTTTTTTTTGTTGTTAGGTAAATTATGGCGACTGTGCTTTGTTGCTGCTGTCAAATGTTAATCGGTTTGTCTGTGGCTTTTTCACACAACAGCAAATCTGTTTTTTTGTGCCTACATGCAGGAGCCAAGACTAAAGGAAAGAAAAACAGCAAAACCATTAACACTTGTTTTTGTTGGTACAGTTTGAATATTTTAAAATGGTAAAGCTGATTTCTAAATCATAATAGGACTAGTATAAAACTAGTATACAGGAATATTAATAGGTGTACAGTTGAAACTATAAATGGGTTATAAGGTAATGGAGGAAAGAAAGATGATGTCGAAAGAAGGGATGGGGGACGTAAAGTTATCAGAGAAGAAAATGGAGGCTAGTTGTACTCAAAGTGTCTTCCACAGCGATGGATTGTAGGCAGTGTAGCTGCACCCTCCTCCTTCCCTCTCTCTCTGCCCCCACCCATTCAAGTTGCAAAAGCTAATTTTGGGAATTTTGCTGGCATGGCAGAAAGGGCCTCTGTTCCACATTTTCCATATTTCATATATGCCCCATTGGAAAACGTTTTCTGCAAGCATCATGCGGCACATTTATGAGAGATGCATTGTAGAACTTATCACTTGGAAGATATGCTTAAGTTAAGCATTTTGAAAGTCACTGTGTGGGAAAGGTAAAGTATGATCATCTGCAGAGTAGCTGGCTATGCCACCACACCTATAGTGTATACAAAAGAAAGTTTATATCACAGAGTTGCAGGTTATACTGAAATCAAAATAATAAAGCAAATAAGATTGTATTATTTAGAAATGTAAAGATCATCAATAGCTTCATATGAACAAAACCAGGTGAAAAAATGAATGGAAATTAACCAGTATGGATTTGATTATATACATCAATGACAAGTGACTATAGTTTTTTTGTTTCGTTCAACATTATCAGTGGAGAAATGTTACAACGTATCTTTAAAGAAGTAGAATTTAAAAAGTACAAAATATTGCTATTTTAATGTACAGTACAGGCCAAAAGTTTGGACACAGCTCCTCATTTAAATGAATGGGAAGCTGTGTCCAAACTTTTGTCCTGTACTGAAGTTGAACACACAAGTAGGAGATTCACTTCCTTCAGCTCTGACAGGTCAAACATATTCACACACCAACCACCATCCGAATCATAATTCATTCTGCATCATGACTACTTTTATTTTTGAAGTGCTTTTAGTTTTCGTTTGATGCTTAGGCTCAGTGCAAGATATTTACTATGGAAGCTTTTTTTGTTGCCTGCAACGCCAGCGCGTCGGCATGTTGCAGAGAGAACCTGTTAGCTGAAAGACTCTCTGATGGTACAGATGTCTCAGAATATTTCACCTGATATCAGCTGGTCAAAATTCTTCTGGTTGCTTTAATGGTTAAAAGTGAATTATTTGTTTATGTATTTATTAATTATGGCTAAAATATTTGTCTCCTTTGAAAAAGATTTACAGACAGAAGATGTTTAATGTCAGCTAAGTAGCCATGCATATTTATAAAATCACCCAAATGGCCGTGTGTAGATTTTACATGCGTCTCCAGATATGAGCCACATCGTACACACACCTTCAGGGAACAATCTTCTGTGTTTCAATACATTGTTTAACAGTAGACACACAAAAACTCTTAACTCATCCTCTAAATGGGCTGTTTTGACATGACATTTTCTTAAAAGTCCCTTTGAAGCAATAAAACAAGGTCAAAAGTTTAGCTAAGTATAAATTCTGTTTCTAGCTGCACTGTGGATTAGTGGTTATAGAGAGGAGGCCCCTCAAACAGGTGACCCTGGTCAACCCTACATCGACATGGTGAGCATCCCTGTGGAAGACACTAATCTACACTTAATGGACTGTCCAGTCCAGTGGTGCGGCACTGACTCTGCCCTCGAGGGAACAAAGCGAAGAGATTTCCTTGAGTCAGTGTCACATTATTCTACCGATGATTGTATTAAAAAAGTATGTGACCTCATCTTCTCTCCTAGCATTAGCCACCAACCCGTTGGGCACTGTGAGGAGCTAAAGCAATAAGCGACTTATCAAGTGGCTTCAAGTGCAAGGCATTAAAGCTGTGTGAGAGCATAAGCACGGCAACACTGACCCTGATTCGTCATGGATTCTCTCAGTATGGTGAAAAAGTGCCATTTTCACTCCCATGGTGATAAGGGAGAGTGAAAAGGCGGGAAACAGACCTGTGTAATGCTGATGGACGTAGTCAGTCTCTGACTGAGCACAGCTGAAGTGTGCGATTCGGGGACTAGAAATGCAGAATCAGCAGTAGTTGGATTTACTTGGATGAATGGACTTGGCTGAACGGGGTAGAGGCAGTTTGGTGGGTGTTGGGTGTCAAAGCAAGTGGCTGAGACATGGCTAATACTGCCAGTGAGCTGTGGCCACCTAAGTAATTACTACGTTTGCTGTTAGGCTAATCCCCAGAGCAGAGCAACAAACTCAGAAGAGAAAAGCTTAGAGCCTCTGTGGGGTTCCAATCACTCGACTTCAACGATAAAGATACGCACATCCAGAGAGCGTCTTGTTTCAAAACCTAGTTATATAAATTGTTCTGATAAATAAAAAAAAAAACAAAAGCTGAGTTTTAGACTAAGGCTACTCAGGATGTACATATATACTGAGTTGTGGGTTTAATCGAATCAGACTGTTTTTGTCTTGGACTTGTTTTTTTTTTTTTTTTTTTTCCAAATCCAAGTTTTAATTGAGCACCGACTGGGCATTAGACATACATAGCCAAAATATTCAGAGGATGACAGCCCATTTAGCAAAAGTTCATATGCATCTCCTGTGTTACATATCTACACATGCAACAGTAATTATGGCTGTCACATGTCATCCCTATTTCTCTCCACATAATTCCTGTTTATCTCTAATTTCCAAGAGCTGAAAATGTTATAATAGTTATTTCAATGGTTTCTTTGTGTCAGAAATGTTTCTAAACAGAGGACTAAACTGGTCTATTTTTTTCCCATGTTCATATAATGCTTAGATCAAATCTATAGGTATGATTAATAAATTATGGTTGTGAATACGTGAAATGCATAAAGTACATTATCATATCCATTATCATATAATGTAAAATATTGCTTATAGCTTACCCTAGCCCTAACCTGTCTAATTGAAATGTCTCTACATAGTGGGTAATTCACAAAAACATAACATTTAGAGAAAATGAAGCAGATTGATAACCCCAAAAATCCAATTTTAAGAGTGAAGCAACCTCAGTGTTTCCACCGAGAAACAGGACACGATTTCACTGCGCTGCTGCTATTATCAACAACATGAAAGTAGACCTGAAAAGTTAAAGCAAAGTGTGCAGCTTTCCTCCCTCAACAGTTTCTGAATATTACAGTCTGCTATGAACCAGCTCAGCATCACTCTCTGTGATAAAGAGCTGCTGTCAGGGGTTACCTTTGCGTTCGGAGCGTTTCTTTCGCCTCCTCTTGAACCTGCGTCGGATCAGGCAGTAATAGGAGCCCAGATTCAGTGCACCGTTGGTAAGAAGGGCCATGGACTTGAACTTACGTTGCAATAAAATGAAGTAACCTGCTTTCTGATAGCTCTAAACTGACCTTGCCCAAATAAAACTTCAGCTGCTAGGATCTCGTGTAGATAACATATGGTCTACCTGTCCCTCGACTCTTTCTCTCTCTCTCTCTTTTTGTCTTTCTCACTTCTCCAGTTTGAATGTCCAACGCCATACACCTGCAGTGATTCTTTGTTTCTACTTTGGCCCTTCCCTCATATCCAAACTCTCTTTCCTTCCCTCCCTCTCTTTCCATCTCCTCCTCCTCCTCCTCGTCCTACCCAATCGGTGGTCAGAGAGCGGATGCGATGGAGTAGTGAGAAAAAGAAGGAGGAGACTCAGGCAGGAGGGAGACTCGCGTTTTGATCTTTGTGAATTAACGGAGAGAACAACCAGGGAAGGGAAGTAACTGACACACAACACACGAGAAACACAAGCAATCTGCTTTCCACACATTTCTTTAACTGTAACTCATGACTGTAATGAATTCATTACTGCAGTCTATAAAAAAAGATGTGTGCTCTATAATTGCAACATGCACACACACACACACTTATATAGTATTGCAGTATGTACAAGGAATATTAAAATACTAATTTTAAAATATGTAATACAAATTATTTGGAATTTTACCGTTGTAATGTTGAATGAACCCGCCCAGCCCCCCCCTTACTTTTCTTCATTTATGTTGAAGATTTGTATTTATTCTCTCCTCCACCAAAACAGCTAGCCAAGACTGTAAAGACGGGAGGCAACGAGGAAGAGAATACTCTGCCTCCCCCTTGTGGCTTGTTATTGTAGTTACAACTGACGTGGTCCAAAACCATTTCTTCCAAGCAACAGATTTTTAGCCAAAAGCCATTAATGTTTAAAATTGTGCCGGCTATGGCTGATTTATGAAAGATTTTTTTATAGCCACATTAGTTATTTGGATAGCTACCTTAAAGAAAAGTATATTTTCAGCTATTATCAAGACATTATGATCTGAATTAAGGCAAGACAAGAAAAATGAGAGATAGAAATAACCTGCGCAACAGATGTGGATTAAAAAAAAAAAATGCTCACCTTTGGCTCTGGTGTGATGCCTGTGATTGGAAAAACCTGATGGAAAAAAAGACAAAATGTTCCGTCAGGAGAAAGCTTCTGGCAGACAGCAGAGTTAGAGACAAAGAATGGCAGTTAAGACAATGTTGAAAAGGATGCAGCGTGTATGACTTAAAATTATTAGTGGTAAAAAAAAAAAAAAAATAGTAGGTTTAGGAAATATTCAAAATCAGAGTATGCTCTATTCAGAGATTATCTAGCCCCTTTCACATGAGCTGGTCTTTCTCAGCCTCGCACTGAAGGCATTTCTGACACGCTACAGTTATTGTTTGAAGTAATGCAACACCTCAAGTTAATCTGATTAAATCTGTTTATTTAGCTGGAAAATGCTGCACTGAAATTCTCTGCAATCTCACGTGCAGTGCTATTTACAGGCTTTTGGGTAATCACGACATTTACCAGATACAAGCTACAGATACTTAGGAAATACACTGGTGGGGTCTGACGTGTGTGGCCTGTTACAGAGAACGTTGATCTCACTCTTAAACACTTCCATAAAATAAACTGAATAAAAAGACACATGATTAAAATGGAAATATAAACAGACTAAGGCTGACAAAAGATCGTCAGTTTATTCCAGTGGACAAAGCTGTCCCTGAACACATAAAGCACTTTAACTGTTAACTGTTCATGAACCTAACTGTTTAACAAAAACCAAGGAGACCTGGAGTGCTCCCTATTTCACTGACCTACCAGAATTTTACAGAAGATAAATATTTAGATTAATGTTAGATTAATGCACATGTATCAGGGAGCGATAACATGCTGGATGCTGGATAATATGTGGTGCTCTGTGTGTCGACTGAATATCTTGCACACAGCACTGAGGAGCAATCACATTATATTTTAATGCCAGTTCCTTGTTTTGGTTACAATACAGTGGCATCACATGGTTTTTTAAGGTATTAAAAGATGAATATGTCAGGACTGGATGGACAGGTTTTCTTGGATTCATGACTCTTGTTCGTCCATTTTTACGACAGTGCATCTTGGCAAGACAGTGATTCTAAATATGTTTTTGTTCTTCTGAACAGGACAAATCAGCCACTCCCATAAGAACGCTGGCTACTGTAAATACTGGAAATTTTCTATGTTGTTAAATGGGCCCAGCTTTACTTTTGATTAGGATATCTTCACCTGGATGACTGCATAACAACTGAGCCGGGATGGTATAAAGTCCACTTTACCACTTGATTTAACTTGATTTTACTTGATAATGATTTAACTGATTTTACAAGCACTAGTAACCTTGTACTAATTATTTGTGTAGGAAATAGAAGGCTGGGACACGATTACATGATAAATGTAGCTGCCACTGTAGTGCAAAATCTATTACATTGTTCCACTTGTACCAGTATGTCAATACTGAATGCATGTAAGTAAGACAGATTCCTTCCTTTGGCAGTGTAACAAAAATGAACTTATATATATTGCAATTCAAAGTCTGCTACTCCTCAAGAAACAGCTTGAGAAATATTACTGGAGGTCCCTAGAATGCCAGCTAAAAATTATAGTAAATCTACAGGAGAGTGTAAGAGGAAAAAAATGCCTTAAAGCTCCATAGCCTCTCTGGTAGATAGAGCAGCTGGGGATAGAGATGATAGTAATGGAATAAGAGATGAGGAGGGAGAAGAAATAGAAACATAAAAGCTTTAAAAGAGTAAAGGAAATAAGAGGGAAGGATATAGAGAGAAATCCTGGAGTGGGCACCGTAAGATAAAGATATAAGGCAATGCAGGACAGACACGTGGGAATGAGAAGAGAGAAAAAGTTGGATGGAGTGAGGAAATGGTAATGTCAGGCGAGGACGAATGTTCCTGAAGTAGGATCTCTAACGTTGCAGGGTCATTTGAGGTCATCTACTGCTGTCCAACTCCTCCGCAGTTCAAACTCACACTGCTCAATAGAAATGGTCTTATAAAGCACATTAGCGGGTCTTTGGGGGAGGCTTGCCAATTACATGAAATTGAAACATGGAATTGAATGGAGAATAAAGAGACGGAGAAAGAAAATGAGACAGGCTCAGAAAACAGATTCAGAATACAAGTTGAGGTACACAGAAGTCAGCGGGAGAAGGAGGATGTTGAGCTCAAATATACTCCAGATGCAATTTCATTCAGGCTTCTGTTTTCACGCCAACCATAACTACGGCTGCACTGGTCTCACCACAACTGCCTTGGCTGGGTGAATGATTTTTTTTTTTGTTTGTTTTATGAAAGGAAGACCAGCCATTCCGCTTCCCTTAGCATTTAAATTTATAGAGAGCGTGCAAGGGCTGCAGCCATGACAGCCTAGAGTCAGTGCATGCTCCACAGAGGCACATGTTCTGCTGGCAGGGATTTTACCCAATACCCACTACCCTCTCCGTCTCTCTCCCTTTCTTTTTCTCTATCTCTCACTCTCTCACTCTGTATTTTCAACACATACTGAGTGGATGAGAGGAAAGAGCCTGTGGTTATGCAGCCAATACTTTTGTGGTTATCCGGACTGAATTTACAGGCATTCCAGACTCAAATAACAACTAAACTCCTGGTGGCCTTTACAGTGGCTTGACAGAGATATGCATCCATTGACAAAAACAACCTCTTTAACAGTTTTACAGGGAAGGAACCCAGGCTACTGTGGCGAGCCCATCTGTTGGTTCATACATGTACTCAGAGTCAACTAAAAAGTACAAAGTTCTAAAAATAGACTCAGTGGGAACTGTGTTCTTTTTTAAGCCAGAATCTGAATTTAAGAGCCAGTGTCAAGGGATGCAGAAATGTAAAGTGCTCAGTGTTACTATAGCTGAAAACTGATGATTAAATCATAGTGAAATACTATATATACTGTATACTGTAGTATAGCAAGGGAATGTCATAATGGAGTCAAATACTGCAGCATCATTGAAATGACATGCTGATATTCTTACATTTTAACCAAGCTGGAAGCAAGCAGCAAGAAAATGAAAGAGTAACAAACAAAAAACCAACAAACCTCAGTGTGTTCTCTTAGGTGCTGAAAGAGGCATTCTTTGCTCCTGAAAGACAAAAATGTAACGTAATTTTTAGCTGGAATGCTGAAATAATTATCCCAAGTTGCTGGTGAGACCCGACTCAAAGCACTGACGTGTAGGTATAAGCGTGCCTGAATACCTGAGTATGAAAAATATCCAGGCAGGAGTGGAGTATTGCCTTGTGAGGAAGTCACGTTCCTCGAGCAACATTCACTTAACCTCATCTTGTGCAAAGTTTGGCAAGTGTGTAAGAGGGAGAGGGAAATATTGTGTGTGAGAGATTAGTAGAGACAGGAGGGGAGAGCCTTTGAGAGTTTTTAGAACTGAGGGTTAGTGTGTATGTGTATCCCAGTTGTGCTCATATTAGGGGTCTAAAAGCTGCAAAACTTTTAGCTCTCTGAAGACGAGGTGTTGGGCAGCAGGTGGAAGGAAAATCTTACATGAGCTTCAGTTACGTGGACAGAGATGGTTAGGAAAAGAGCAGTGCTGAAAACTGTCATGTGAGAGTCGAAAAAAGAGGCTGATTACGAAAGAGAAGGATTATGAAAGAAAGGCTGAGAGCCAGTCAGCGACGTGTGGTAAAGGAGTGCGTGACTATAAACCTCAACTCCCGGTCTTCAGCCAAAAATTAGGCCAATGGCTTCTAACCACTGATAAGCAATTACATGCGACCCCTCACACATACATACACAAAGACTTGGTTTAACTTGATGGATCACTTCATCCAATGTGTGCATGCTAATGTGCGTCT
The DNA here is from genome assembly GCF_900963305.1 of Echeneis naucrates. Classification (NCBI taxonomy): domain Eukaryota; kingdom Metazoa; phylum Chordata; class Actinopteri; order Carangiformes; family Echeneidae; genus Echeneis; species Echeneis naucrates. Next base: position 17,120,901 of record NC_042531.1, on the reverse strand, counting down.
ATAAAAAATATTCAAGTGCGATAGCAGCTGGATCACTGTGTATTTTTTTTCTCCATCATGAATGTCCAGCAATGTTTTTGTTCTGCTGACGGTTGTCCAGCAGAGGGCAGTAACGCTACAGGATAATTGACACTGCGCAGCATGAACAACAGGGAATGTTTTCATCCATTTGCATGTTCAAATCTCATTTTCAGCATAAACCTGCGGAACACAAATGATGATGATGAGACATTAACACAGAGGAGGATCAAATCTCGATGTAAATGAGGTGAGCTTTGCTACATTGACAGTTGTTGTCATTTATGCTGAAACGTCCTGCACCTAGGTGTCCACATGAAAAAGTGTAAAAAATAATTTAGCAGAACAGGAATGGCATAAGCCTGAGTGGAGGGTACTGATTCAGATCAAGTGCTCTCGCACACAGAGCGATGAAAACTGTGTTTTTAGAACTGCTGCCAGTGTGAAAAAAATGTCTCACTGTTCTGGCAGTTTTCACTTTGAATATTAGATGCCAAAAACCAGCCCACACGCTCAATGACATTAACTTGTTCAAAGACATTTTTAATAATTGTGAGCCCGTGCTATTTGACTGAAAAAGATGTTTTATAACAGGTTCTCTGAGATGATTTTAATCAAACCAGCTATCTACCGGGGGCTTTCAAAAGCACTGGACTGTGTATCCAGCATGGCTTCACATTTTACTTTTTTTTTTTTTTTTATTTGAAGGGAAAGGTTCTGGGATGACAAATTACTAATCTGTGAAGAACTCACAATGCGAAACATCTCAGAGCCTTTGTTGTGCATTTCGTACGCGTGCGTTGCAAGGAATACCATTGTCTCTTGTGGCTGTGTTACTTCACTTACGCTAAAATCATACATTTTAATCTTATGTATAAGCGCAGCGTTGAGTCCCTGATGGAGATGCTACCTGCTTGGCGGAGAACCTCATCAATCATAAGTGTGATGTGGGAAGTCAGTGGGGGACTGTCCTTGATACTGCACCAATGACATCTATTGGTTGGCTAGAGATGTGTGAAGAAAGGGGTGAAATCTGCAGGAGACATCGTGAACTTTCATGTTTGTTATGGCCTCCTGATGCTGCTCCACTGTGGCAGGTGAAGAGGCAGCTGGCAGCTCCACATGCATCAGAGGGACCACCTGGCTCCAACAACCCTCACTAGCAGTAAGAGTCAGCAGTGACAAAAACTGAACTACATGGGAAATTGCCAAACTGGAAAAAAAAAAAAAAAAAAAAAAAAAAAAAAAAAAAAAAATCCTCAGGATGAATAAGCAAAAGAAAACTTTTTCTACCAAACTGTTAACCGAGCCTTTTTGAAGTATATAAGTCACATATCTACACAGACATGGCGTAAATACAAAATGAATATTCCTGTTGTAATAAAAAACACACAAGCGCAACCATCGAGAATTCCCCACACATAAACTAGCTATTTTAATCTTGTGACTTTGCCCAGCTATCAAAAGTCAAATCATCCACTTTTCAGAAAACTTACAGCTTATTGTATGATATTTACTTTCTGCTGCTCTAAACAGGAGCCAGCTTCTGTTCTAAATAGGTGGGCCTTTAAATAGGAATGACTTAATTCTTCCTATGGGAGGAGTTGGTTTGGTTCTCCGGTCTACAGTAGCATCAGTTCCCACTGCTGGGTGTAGTCCTAACCAACCCTCCAGCCCTGTGCCTGTGACAGATCCACTCCCCTGTTTGTGGCTTTAGGATTTTGGCCATTGCTTGACCAAAGGTGGTGTGTGTGTACACACAGTACATGTTTGTGTGTATGAGAAGAACAATGGCTCAGTGTTAGCTCCTCTGGAAAGATGTATAACTAAAGGAGGGAAGTCAACAAGCTGTGAGAAAGGAGGGGTGGGAGAAGTAGACTTGAAGCCACTGCAAAATAAAAAAAAAAGAGCCACAAGTCTCGAGCACCATAACAAAAGGAATTACATCACCTCTGACTCCCAAATCCTCAAGTTCCCTTTGAGATTTGACGACCTGAAGCACTCCACTGAACACCAATCAAGTTGAGCTTTTCTGATTATGTTCTGCTGTTTTCATGTCCTTCCTCTTTGTCAATTCTAGCTCAGTTGAACCGCTGTAAGCAATATTTTGGCAACAATCTCAGAAAAATCCAAAAAAAAAAAAAAAAAAAAAAGAAAAAGAAACAATAATAATAAAAGAAATTGTATGTTGTCAAGGTAACACTGAGAAAAATTCCAAGTTTGGTGCTCAGGTTCCAGTTGCAGGTTAAGCTGCATGGCACCAGATGTAATTTTGGAACATTCAGATCAATTCACTGGGAAAAAAAAAAGAAGGCATTTATGTCTTTTGCTTGTCACAATGCTGAGCCACATTCAAGTGAAAAAGATCATTTATACTGTCAATTTAGGTGTAAGCATGACATCGTAACACACTTTATGTTATTACATGACTCTGTGATGCAGAACAATTCATAGGGACCATAAAATATTGGCTCTTTAAAGAGCTTGGGGACATTGGCTGACAGTATTCACACATACTGTGCACATATAAGGGAGCTGTTCCTCAATCATCTGACATGCTGGCATCACTGTGCATTTTTGCTCATTTTTAATACCCCCCCCCCCCCCCCCCTTTTATTATGTTGTTATATGTTATGACACAGAGATCAGCGTTTTCTTCAATGACAAATGAGCCTCTTTTCTCAACCAATTTATCTTTCTGCTCTGCTGCTGATGGCACAAACTTCCATTTCCTGTGTTAGAGAGGTGGTGAAGAAAACTTGAGGTCAGAGAGAAATAAAACTAGTAACACGGGAAGAGGACAAAAAAAAGGGGGGGGGGTGGTATTTAATCATCAAAACAAGGATCTAATGAAGCAGAGTGAGACTGAAAAAGACTGGAAAGATCATTAAAAGACAAAAATGACAAAACTGGAAATTAACAGAATGATCAAATCAATTTGAATATCAGTCATCAGACAGAGAAGTATTGGGAAGCCTGTGAGGGAACTGTTGGTGTGAATGAATGAAATACACCACACACACTACAACAGAGTTAGTACAAGGTTTTTACTGCACTGCAATGCGGTGTGACATTGAGGATAATGACTGCACTTGTGTGTGCGCAACTCCCATCCTGCACGCGCACACACACACACACACGTGCATACATACATATATGACTGCAGACAGACACATTTGAATACACAGAAACCCATTTAAAAACAGAGATCTCACTATAATACTGTGGAAAAAAAAACCCTTCATTATGCTGACTTTATGTGTTTACACTGAGCCAAACAGAGCTGGCACAATGTCGCCCCAGTTTACAATTTTACACAGCGTCTCAGGGTCAGAGGCATAATGTGTAACATGTAACATAATGTGTCTGCATCTGTTTCAGCGACGGGTGTCAGCAATGATGTCATAACTGCCTCTGCTTCCGGCTTAAGGGAGGAACAACAAATTTCGAACAATGTCGAAAGCTGTTTGAGGTCATTTATTTCTGGACTACATAGAGGAGCCATCGGACTACGTGTATCTTCAACCAGGACTTGACATGACTCTTGGTTAGCAACAACAATATTTCATCAACACAAAATACAATAAGTCCTTTGTCAGATCTCCTTTCTAAAGGCAAAATAGGGCGATTCACATTGATGCATTTTAAGTCCCAAAACCACTTGTTCACAAAAAAAATGGAGGAGACAGGGTTTAAAATTAGTGCTCATCAGTTTTCATGTTCTTTATAATTAAGTAATATAAATAAAATATTTTCTTTCCTCTAAGTCAGTCCCCACCACAGTAAAGGGTAAGGGTGAGTAAAGGGTCATAATTATTTGGCTCTTTAGTTGTTAAATGCTACACTTTGCTGATCAGCAGGTTTAGTCTGTCTGTAGGTTGGTTCTGGCTGAGTGCATGCACATTTTACCTTAAAACAACAAGCTCTATCAAAATCTCTGGATCTGACAAAAACTGCAGTCAAGTAGATCTGTATGACAATGTGACCACTAATAAGTATGCCACAGGAAAGAATAGAACCAGATGCCATTTGATCAGATGAGTCTTGGGTTGCCTCCTTTATAACATTTTACTTTAGCAAATGTTCAGTTTATCTATGTCCAATGGAAACAGCTGATGCTGACCAATCCAATAAAAGGATTTCTTGTATTGACTTGCTGTTACAAAGGGTTTTGTCTGAACAACCTGTAGTAAAGCCATACAAATCCCCGAAGTGCTTGAGAAGGGGCTACCAAGTTGGCCCAGGTTTGTGACATACAGGGCCCTGATTTTCAGCTTTTCTTTCTTATGAAACAATCAACATGTGTGAAATGATACCTGTCCAGTGCTTTACTTGGGGGGGGGGGGGGGGGGACTCTGCAGCTTTCACCTTTCAACATGGAACCACACTGTCATAAAACTTCGCTGGCCCATGAAAGTTTGAGGTCAAGCTGAAAATAAGCCATAAAAGCTCTTCTCCCTCAGCCTCACCTGCTCTAGCGGGAATACACACTCTTTGCAAAGGGTCCCTGTGCAGGTGTACAGTGTGTGCGTGCGTGCGTGCATGGATCTGTGCGTATCAAAGAAAGTGCAAGTGTGTGTTCATCTCCTGTATCTGGGTCAACCATCTGGGGAGCCGCCAAGGCCTTGGTAAAGTGGGCAGCTGGCCATCACAGCTGGCTTGCAATTACAAACATAGAGAAACACACACACACACACACACACACACAGAAGAAAGGGTAGAACCACCAGGTAACATCTGCATTGCCACCACCCAGAGCAAGCATCCAGCTCTGAGCTCTCATTACAACGGCAGCCAAGAATTGAAAGAAAGGACTTTGTCTTTCATGCTTGTCTGGATAAGGACAAAATCATAATTACAGTGGATTGGCAAATGCGTGTTTAGGTATGTTTGCGTCCACAGACATGTTCCTCTGACTCCAGCTTCTTTTTCTTTGGATAGGAAGGTGGAGTTCAAGCTAATTAACCACTTCCAAGATGGAGGCTAAATCTGGCCTGCACAGCCTCTCCAACCTCCTTTTCCTCCAGACTTTCTGTTGTACAATGCTGGTTCAGGCTTTCCCACACACGTCCATTCAGTGGTTACAGATAGAATTACAACAGAGGTCCTGGAGAAGTAGAAGCAAATGTTGTACTCCGATTTTAGTGTGTTTGTGTGCGGGTTTCTGATATTGTAGGTGCATGAGATGAGACGACACAATATCAGGGTATCCAGCAAAGTAGGATAAAGCTTGCGCCTGGTAAGATGAGAACCATTTGTGGGAAGCCTTATCTATATGATCTGATCCTGCAAGAATGTGCTTTTCATGTAAACTACGCACACTTGAAACACTTGAAAATGTGCTCAATTCAATATCCAGAGATGAAGTCATAATATTTTATTTTTGGTTGACTCTCAGTTACATCATATCCTCAATGCTCATATGTCAGCATTATTATTATTTTTTTTTGTTTCCTGCCAGAAGCTCAAAATCAACTTTCATCCTGTTTTTAATCCTCATTTTTCAGTTTTAAGAATTTTCAATTATTCTATTTTATTATTTTAAATGAATGATGGATTTTTGTGATGATGTTGTGATCTTAAATCTCTTAGCTCAGTTCTTAGGCAGTCCAAGCTATTGCAAATAATTTGGAGCTCAAATCCAGTAGAAATACACCTTTAAAAAAAAAATAAAAAAAAAATGAGGTACTGTTTCTAACCACCTGGTGGACCATCCTGTAAAAGCACTGTGAGAACAATGCTCCCCACTCCACATCCCCTTCCTCTCATTCATATTAAAAAAGATTCAACAGGTTCCTGCCCTATACTTTTGGAAACAAATGAAGCAAGACCTGTGGCGATATGGCAAAGTAACCACAGTCTGAGTTGACTCCCTCCACCAGACTATTAATATATGTCACAAAGGAAGACCTGTTTAACTTCAAACTGCTCCAGTCCGTCTTTTCAATGCTGCTTACTTGGTCATCAAATGTAAATATGAAACCGAACAAGAAACATGAACAAAACCAAAAAAATTCAAAGAAGTGCAGCTGCAGAAGTGAAGTTTATCCTTTTTGCATGAGAGCCAATTAGCAATCACACTTCTGAAAAAATTATCTAGGGAAAGCTAGTAGTGTAAATAAAACAATGTGACAGCTTCCTGATGTGTTGTTGTTGATGTCAGTGCGCCAAGCCAGAGACCACAGTGCAGGAAGTGAGGCATGGGCAGATGTGCCTGTGGCGCCCAGGCCTTAATCCCTCTGCCTGCCATCCCTTCCACCCAACCCAACCCAATTCTTTGCTTTAGTTAGTTTTCCCCCCCTTCTTTCTCAGCCTCTTCTTCCCTCTGCCTGACACTCACCAATACAAACATGGTTGTTTCTTTTTAGTGCTGTGATTGTAAAGTCTTCAATGATTGAATGTTTTGCTCCGAGCGGCCAACAGCAGAAGACTACAGTTGCACCGAACACTTCTCAGGTGTGAGTCTGTGTCCTTCACTGATAAATGCATGTTTGGGAAGACTATCTATAAGGAAGATAAAGTATACAGCCCGGTTAAAAACACACATGAGCTGTAGGCAGTTAGTCAGTATCAGTAAGATAGTGGAACATCTTTCTGGGGTTGCCATCTGGCTACGGCTGCCTCAGGCCCACTCTAATATGGACCAGTGAACAAAGCTGGTCTGATTTGCTCACTGGCTGCTTTTTATCTGTCTACTTGTCAGTGGAAATTTCTCTCTGCAGTCTGTGTGATGGCCTGTTGCCTTGGCAATTCCGAGAAAGGTGATGTTGACAACTGCAATTTCCAAAAACACACACACACACACACACAAACAAAAAGGTTCAGGGTTTCCTTTCAGAGGTAAAAGTGCCTACAAAGAGAAGATCCCTGGCAAAATTCACAAAGTGATAATAAATCACTGTCACAACTCTCAAGGGAAAAAAGTTGAAACATAACTAACATGTAACAGCACTTCAAAATGTCATACATAGTCTCTTAATATGAGAATACTATTGTTAAGAAATGAAATCATAGCCAACAAAATAAAAGGTCTCTTTTTCTCTTCACTGTTTATTTGGTCGTTGCACTTTGAGATAGATTTAAAGCCATGATACTCTAGCACTGCAGTTCACATCACCTTTCACCAGGTAAAGGCGATGGTTACATAGATTTCAGGCAGGACTGCATCCCTTAATAGGCATGTTTAAAGTACTAAGTATTTTGTCCAAATATTCCTCCTTCTTACTGAATTTTATCACTGTTGATTTGTCCTGTCAAATTCCTGCAATGCCAATGCTGATGTTTCACTTATTTTATTTATATTTTACTGAACATGTTGTATACAGTATCTGACATTGATAACTGGAACAAGGAAAGCTTTTTATTAATTATTACAAGGTATCAGGATCTGGCTTTACGTAGAGCTGCACAGTGGGCTGAAGGACTAGTGATTCAATGCGGTGCAACCTGCTGACTCAGGAAAGTTTCAATGTCATTTGCCCATTTGGCCATTGAAGGTAAAACAAAGACAGAAATAGACAGAATGAGGGGGCAGAGAAACAGCAGAGACAATGAGGTAGGCAGAGAGCTTATGAACGAGTGGAAATAGCACTAGGAGCAGTGTGAATGTGAAACTGAGTGCTTTTAGGATGTAGAGTGACAGAAAGGTGAACCAACTAAAAAACAATTCACTGCCATCTCCACCTTTTGAATCCTTTGCTTGTTTGTTGAAAATGAAAGTGTTAAAGTTGAAAGCAGAGGCTCATTACCACCGAGCACTTAAAACCCAGATCTGCAGCATCTGCTGCTATCGGGTTCAACAACCAAACAAAGTGGCCATTGCTACAAAACATACCAAAAAAAGTGCTGCTGTAACACAATGCTGTTGGAGGGGGTTTCAATCCCAGCGACCCCTCAGACTCCCAGACAGGTCTGGGAAGGGGCCTTAAAGATTATTCTTGTAAAGATAAAGACTTTTTTTGCAAATAAATAAAGTTATGTTTTTCACCAAAATGTATTATGGGTATTCTTCAGACCTGACTGTGTTGAATTTTGTTTTCATTTGTAGAGATAGTTTTTTTTTTTCCCAAGATTTTATGTGTTGTTATCAAAGTTCTCATATTTCCTGGCATGGTGCCACTGCCAACTGTTAATCAGCTGAACTGCATGAAACCAGACACTAGAGGAGGCTATTATGTTACCCCATTATGAAAACAAACAATACTTATGCCCACCTGAAATAACACTACTCCGCACTAGTGATAAAAAAAAAAAAAAAACCCTACCAAAAGAGTGCTTGGATTGTGAAGCTTGTGTTTGATACAACCAAACTATAATGATGAGGGAAGAAGCTGAATCCAGACTGGCTCAAAGAAAACAGGAAATTTGATGTGCCTCAGTTATAGCCCATTTGGGCCAGTGTATTTAGCTGCTGACTATCAAACTAAAATCATTTTCAAAACAGTACATGTTTTCTTACTTTCTGTAACTACTTTGCTAGACCAATACAGATTATAATCAGAAAATTAATCACTGTCAACAATTGAGCAGAAACAGACAGATGGTGAATGAGTGCTTGAATCTTCTCCCTCAAAGTCAGTGTTTCATGAAAAAGGTAATAACTTCTTGATGTGAGTGGGTAAGCCTTTACTGAGGCGTGGCAAACAGCAGATACCCTGACAGTGGTGAACTGCTGTTTAAGACCAATACCACAGTGAGAATAAAGCTTCAGAAAAGGTATGCTGTGGTAAAACATTTTGGTGCCTCTTTTTATACTAACTTCAGAGAATATTAAAAAATCCTTTCTGTGTAGGAGGTTTCAGTGAATGATGTGGGTATGTGTGTTTAGGAGTGTGCCAGTTCAGGGGATTAAAAATCTTTGTATCTGCAAATACAAAGAAAAGAACCTGACTGAAAAGAAAAAAAAAGAAAATAAATCCTGTTGCAGTTATCTGTTTCCCCGCTTTGATAAGGTATGAGAATGAAACTGCCGTAATGATTCTAATTTCACTTTTGTGTTTCTTGAAGTTACTTCAGTGGAGGTAGCTGCAAATGGCCAATGATGTTTTGAAATCTCTAAATTGCGCCATAAAAGATGCATTACAGTTGCAATGGAGAAGCTCATCCTTCTTTAGCAACCTCTCTGGAAATTCGCTCCATTTACACCAAAATCCTGTTTTTCAGGCATGGACGCTTCACTACAGAGAGGAAACAACGAATTAGAACTTCAGAGAAAAAAAAGCAAACCTCCTTAAGCTGCTGGCCTCACCTCTGCTCGGTCTTGTGCTCTTTTTCTTTGTCATCTCTTTGGTGTAACGTGATCTGGCGCTGCTGCTCATTTGTTACAGTTCTTCAATTTAGTGTTTGCTTCTCTACAGTAAAATGATCCTGTATATTTGATAAATATTTTGGCTCATCATGTTCAGTTTTCATACGGTTTTTACTGTTCACATGCCAACCTGATTCAGAAATAATTATTTCAACCACATTTCATTGCAAGTCAGAGTCAGTGGTTTGATAGAACAATCAATTAGAGTAACTTCCTCCATCATTTCCATTTAAGCACATCATCACCTCACTTATGACAGTCTAATTAATTCAAACAAGCCCTCTCTTGGCTTTTGGTGTTCATGTGCAGTTGTGTGTGTGTGTGGGGTTTTGGGGGTATTCGTGACACAGAGCTGCAGCAGATGTGTGAGGTAATTTGGTGCCCCGTGAGATGCTCTCTGATGTGTTACCTAGCATTATGGGTAGATTTGCTCTCATTGAACTTGAGTGGTCTTCAATGACACAACATTCTGTTCTTCCCTGCTACACACAAACACACTTTTTTTTTTTTTTTTTTTTTTAAGCTCACCTTGACCTTCTGCCACACATATTTGGGTGGTGGTCACACTCACCTTTACTTAGGGGAAAAACAAAGCTTTGTTCCAGAGGCAGGTGCCATGAAGTAATCACCCAAAGGCTTTATTTTGAAAAAAAAAAATAAATAAATAAATAAATAAAAAAAATACTTACACAACCTGCACGCTTGTGGACCAATGTTCATTTAATGGTTGTGCACTCAGCCTTTTAGTTACACTCTAAATCCCAAATTCTGAATGCAAACTGACGTGGAAGTTGCACTGAATGTACATACTGTACACTGTGTTTCAGTGCTGGCACTTGTGTGGTAAAATGCTCAGGGCCATGTTTATATAACTAGTTTCCGAACATGATGGGTCACACACTTGCAGCAATGATGACACAAGGGAAAGTGTAAGAGAATGTGAGAGAGTGTGGGGAGGGGGCTGAACTTGAAATACGTAAATGCTGACGAGCTGAACAAGATTCGCTTTCTAACATACGTGTACCCATGTAGAGTGGGCATGATACACTGTTGGTATCACCACAAACAAATGGTGCTTGTGATTAAAATGGAGTTTGAGAGACGGAAGAGTTTAGTGGAGTTTAAATAAAATGACATGAAGGGACAAACTACCATCCAAAAAAGGTGGGAAGGGGCAGAAACAAGCAGAGGCAGCAGCATTTTTGACATGAGCAGACAATGAGGTCATGGGCTGCCAACGCTTTTTTCTGTTGTTGTGGTTCTTGTTGCCGCTCACCCAGGACCTGAGGCAGCACCCTACCATGGCATAGACTTAGCCTTATTCATAATGGCTTACTCAAGGATATTCAGTAGTGCTCACTATGTTCGTCCTAACGTTTTTTTGCCCCCCCCCCCCACCCCCAACTTCTCGCTATCTGCCTTTCCATCACCTAGGCAGACTCTAAGGTAATGATGCTTACTCCAAACAACATGCAATGCAGAGACAAAAACACACCTGCTCAGTGTTTGGGGAGATGCAAAATGGGGGTGGGAGAGAAGGTGAAGTCATCCACCGTGTTTGAAGACAGCAGAGAAGTGATTCCCTCTGAGACAATTGGCCACTTTCGACACAAACCTTCGCCGATAGAGACACACAAGATCAGCTGGATCCTTATGTATGCATTACAACCACATTCATGTCAACGGCCAGCCAAGAGTGCATAATACAATGTGACTGCTTAAAATATGCCAGCAAATGTCTGTCATTTTCCGCATGCAACATTCAAGACGAAGCCATTTGTCATACTATCGCATACATTTTTCATATATTTACCAAACAGCTGCAAATAGGCTGGTATTCAGCTATATCACGACATGTAGTGAGTGCAGTACATACGTTTTGAAATGCCTCCCTCCCCACCAAAAAAAATAAACAAGAAAAAACTATGGGTGCAAAGTAGCACACACGGTCCAGTGGGCATCTCTTATAGGTAAAAAAACAAAATCACCCAATGAGATTTTTTTTGATCTGGAAGTTATACCTTTTTGGAATGACAATCTCCAGCATCATAATCAGGAGTTGATCAAGGCATGTCAATGGAGCTGTACCAGCTACATAAAGAGTCTGAATCATTTTGTTTATCCTGATCCATTAACTTCTGGGTTAAATAGCTGTCAAATTGCCTGCATAGTGTTCTGTTACAAACCCCTGAGCATGTTCCTAATGCACAGCACTCCTGCTGGAGAGTGACATGACCAAATAAACTACAGGAGGTAGTTTCAATCAATGCTAAACACAGCCAGCAAAGTGAGCTGGTCTGCTTTGAGTTAAGAAATAGTTGCGCTGCAGTATTTAACCCTGTTTTGTAGATTCAGAAAATTTACAGAGAAAGCCTGGGTTACTTGACATGCCGTTGTGTGAGGTACCGCAATAGATCTGGATCTCCCTCAATTTAGAAAAGCCGCAGGGAGTACTGGCAGTGAAGCGGAGTGCTACTGCTGTGCTGCTGTGATTGAGGCTGTGGTGCAAAAATATGTTTTATTTTCAGTCCTACTTTGTCATCATACAGCGCTTTCTTGAGGAAGTCCAGTTTCTACACAATTAATAAAAAATATAATCAAAATCTTGTTATTTAATATGGCCAAGTGCAATATCCAGAGGATCTTTTGTGCATTTAATACAGATCTATATAATTACTATATATACTCTCACCTAACTGCACACTGACGATCAGCTAGGGTGAGACGGGGCAAAGTGTAATCACTCTTGTGAACACTGTGGTTCAGCATTTCAGGCAATTATGGTTCCAAAGAGTTGTGTGATAGGTGTGAAAATATTCAAAGTAAAGCACTCATTTAACTGATGTGCAAAAGCACATTCTTTTCTGCTGACCCTGTCACACGCTGCTTATCTGATTCTTCAAACTGAGAACCCACCGATATGAATCCTCATCAGATAACTGCCTCACACCATCCCACATCAAATAACCTAAACCAGCACTTTAAATTCTGCCGTTTTGTTCATATCAGGTAAGTATTGCTTTCCCAATCCCATCAAAGCCTTCATGCAACTGCACAAATCTGAAAACTATATTAGTGGTATTTTTCTCCACAGCTTGGAGGAAAAAAATGGCAGTGGTTAAAAAAAAAAAAAAAAAAAAAAAATCTGCGGCAAATATGTTTTTCTGAGTATGCTGATTCTGCTTTTCAGCTGTGATTAATGCAGCAAACACATGGTTTAAAGCCTTACTAAATGTCAAACATTCCTGACCATAAACCTTGTTAATCATGAAAACAAACTGAATTTGTAAAGATACATAAAGATAAATAAAGAGATTTATAAAATATATACACACACACACGTTATGTGTTTACAGCATTTATATCATATTGCTGGAAAAAATAGAAGCACTGAACAAGCAGAAGAACCCACAACAACCCACCTCCTGCCAATATACACAAAGCTGATAATGAGTGACTCATCAGTGCTAATTTACTGTGCTAATTTTATCACCAAACTTCACAGGTTTGAAGAAACCTCACTATGGCAGAACGGATGAACAGCATGAAAGCTTAACACCAACATGGTCACATTGTCAAAGAACTGCCATGACGCTTGTGCACTAGTTCCACACCCTTATATGTAATGTGTGCATCTTTTGTTATCAGAGCATAACTGATACATGGGATGTATTACTTCCACTTACTGTACTTAAAATGCCAAAGTGAATTCAACACTGACAAGTTTGAGTGCTGAGGTTTTTATTTCGGCTGAACTCAGCAACTCTTTCTGCCATCCTTATTAATCCTGAAATAATGAACTTTGGAATTAAAAGACTTGACAACCGCTGGTAACCGCTGTGTCCAGCAGTATGGCACTCACTGCCTTGCCAGCCGACCAGCTGGGGCATTTGGAGAGAGAGGGAGAGTGAGGGAGAGGGAGAGAGATAGAGATAGAGAGATAGAGAGAGAGAGAGAGAGAGAGAGAGAGAGAGAGAGAGTGTGTGTGTGTATGTGCGCATGCAGCTGTATGTCAATGCTGCATAGCTATTCCACTTATTTCTGTTCTTATATAATGGAGATCATTCTAGAAAAATGCCATGCCATGATGCAGTGATGTTCAAAAGGCCCAACGCGGCAGGGAGAATACAACATCACTACACACCCACAAATATTATTCACTCAGCAGAGCCAATTAAATACACACACAAGCGTACACTTGTAGCAGTCCAAGCAAACATAAAAAAATCGTAAAAAAAATGACTGCAGACGGATGTCTTTTAAAAGCTTTGCTTACTCGTCATTATCCAAGGCTTCGCTTACACTGGTTCAGAGACTGATTGATTGTTCTAGTTTATGTGGACTGGAGACTTTAGATCATGTTCATCACATCGGCCAGTTGTGTACTGCACAACTAGAGGAGAAACCCAAAGTCCTTTGCAAAAATAATAATAGTTTCAACAGAGACCATTTCCTAAATTAATAATAACCTAATAATAAATCTTAAAGCCACCCACAGACCTGCATTAAAATAGGCATTCCAGCTCAAAGATTAATAAAATCAAATATCAACCACTGCAGATTCATTGCGTTGAAAATCTATTTATTTGCAATATCACTGGTGAAGTGGTTTGTGTTGGAGTGTGAGATAGAGAGGCAGCAAAAGAATGTCAGCAGGGGACAGTGAATCACATGTTTGATGCACTGTGTGCTTTAACATCACCTATGGAGAGCAATCTGCCACAGTGTTAGGCCGCGGTTGTCCAAGCCAGTCTAAAACCAGCTGCACAAATCTGGAAAAGGGTGTTACTATTATCTTGTGATGGTTCTTTATGGGAGTTTTTCAGCAAAAATTCATCTTCAAGTCATTGTATGTGGCTAAAGGACAAGCTCCTGGCATTACTCTTCACAAGCACAAACCTAACACATGCTGAAAATAAATCAACAAAGTCTCTTTGCCTCTGTGAGCACAGATATTTGCTGGAGCTGATTCCACTGAACAGATAAATGAAAAACAGAGCGTATTCAAACTCCTTTGCGTTTTGCACCTTACTGTGCTGGAGATTTCTTTGTAAATTGATCCATGAGGCATTTTTGCCAATTAGTCCAAATTCAATAACTCATTTTGACCCCAACCCCCCTCCAAAAAAAAAAAAAAAAGAAGAATAAAATGACTGAGTAGCCAGGTTATAGGGGTCTTGGATAGCAAGGCCACTCTAACAGAGTTTTAGAAGTCTTCTGATGGGAGAACATGGTAGAGTGACTGCAGCAGAGAGGTCACTGACAAAGAGTCAAATTACAGATGGCATTTCAAGGACTCAGAGCATGAGGCAAAATTACTGTCATATCTATTTAAACAAACATAAAACTTGTCAGAAGAACTCTAAACACTATGTTTGGGGGACCCAAGGCACTTGTTATCCTCTTACCAACTTCTTCAACATCTGAACAACAACATCCATCCAGTGTGCACAAGCAGTCAGAGGGAAAGACACATCCAGACCAATACAGAGAAGGCCTTGAGAAAAAAAAATATATGCATATGACCTTTCAGTGTGACAGTGACCTGAAACACACATCCAAGGACATTATCTGACTGTCTGCAGAACAAGACCAGTCCACAGAAAGCTAAATCACAAATGACTGGGTAGTGAGATACCTGAAGATGGCAAATTAGGTGCTTCAGTTCCAATGGAAGTGAACTGGAGACAATCTGCCATGAGCAATGGGACAACCTGTCTAAATCCAGGTGTGAAAAACTCGAAAAGACTTACCTAGGGCTCAACACAGTCATGAATATGTCTGCAAATGTGAGACTATTTTCACTTCGTCACTGTGGATTATATCTGGGTAAAATGGCAGTTGTATCCACCTAGACTTAAATCTGCCAGTTAGCTTTTTCCTCTGAATGAGTGAGAGTGTAAAAAGAATAGAGGAAGGTGGAATCATACTTTATCTGGTTTAATGTTATGTACACCCCTAATACAAGTCTCAAGTTTAATTAACAGAATAATTTGAATTATATTATAACAAATCAGGCCTGTTGAAGATTGTTTTGTCATAGAATGAGAAATGGGTGCATCTTTCCACAGCTCTTGTGAAGCTGTGATTAATACGTTGACATAAGTTTGGCTGTACCACCACAGCCCTGCCAATGAGATGACTGGAGCACCTGTGTAATCTATTTTAGCCCTCCAGTCCATTTACCTGCTTCCTCATTCCTCCTGGCAACACCCAGTTCCCTAACTGAAAAGCTTGGCTGTGTGGAGTTGGTGGTAGGGGGTGCTTAGCTTATTGAAAACCTGGAGTGCAAACAAACAGCTCATGCATGCACAATGTCTGATATACACTCCATCTCTATTAATATTTGAAATCCTGCAGCTCGATCTCTTATCACCGCCTCTCTCTCCTCCCTCTGCTACTCTGAAAGCGGCTCCATACAATCCATCTTGTTTGTATTGACTGCTCCCACAGAGAGGCAGGGGGTACTCAGTGATTCATTGAAGCGTAAAGTTAAAACCTCTGTCATCATCCATGGTTGCAAAATGCTTTCTGAAGCCCAATTTAGACAGGATTTATGTTCCAGGGGTTGGTAGGCAGTAAAATACGACCTCTTCCACAGTGTAATGATGACAACGGTGAAAGGTTAACATGCAAAGAGGCATTCTGGGAGAAGGGGAAAACAGTGCCATTCTCAGGCACAAGAATGCACCTCCAAGGTGGTCACCTGATAGAATGCAGCCGATGTCAAACATCTGCATCAAACAGAGGCATGCAATGATGGCAAGACTTAGTCCCTTCTCACAAGCAAGAGCATTTTGTCAAACTGAACCGACAAACTTCAGTCCAGCTGACGACCAAATGCAGACGTTTTGGTGAAAACGGTGAAATACAAACGTAGTAGTGTACTATATGAGGAAAATCTGTCCTTACTCAGCGACACATAGAACTGCATGTGCCAAACCCTGTATGGAGTTACCTGTCAATCATGTCATTGTACAATTTAAAAAAAGAAAGAAGAAAAATTGGGTTTGCATTATTTACCATCAAATCCCTCCTGTGTCATTGAATACACACACATCTGTCTAAAAATAGAGCTACATAACTTAAATGAGGGGGATTTTTAGAATCACCATTTGTAAATATGCAGATGACTAGCATTTATTCGGTTCTCACAATTGCTACCATCCTGCCCAACAGGTCCTGTGAGATATAATCAAGGTTACTTTAAAATATATCAACAGTCATGGCAGAAGATAAAACCAATGAACTTATTAACTTGTGCATTTCAACAAATGGCACTATTTTGCAACTACACAGACTGCAGACTTCTCAGGCAGCTTTCTGATGATTGGATTCGGATTTCAGCCAATCTTCACAGCCAATGTCAAAACATTTCATTTGTTCTATCTCTGGGTGACTCTGAAGGACTGTGTACTGTTGTCTTTGTTATTTGTAATTCTATTATGTTCATACTTATTTAAATGTGTGCTTTAATACTATATTTTCTCAGTCTAACTTACCCACAGGGGATGAATGTGTTTAAAATAATTCATCGTCTAGGGAGCTATAAATCTGATATAAAATATTGTGGTATCCCTGTGCACAGCACATGGGGATTTGCCTGAATTGTTCGCAACATCAACAATGAGATTGCTGGACTGCTTTGGCTAAACTGTCTGTGCGAGTTACGCTCCTCTGTGTATCATTTGAGTACAGTAATGAAAAAATAAATTGCGATGCCTTGAAGTTGGGTTTTCCAGCACTTTTAGCTTTGGTGTTTACACCACTCTTATCCCTCTGATGTTCATGGCTGTTTGAAAACACACGCACACAGAGACCCTCTGAAGCTTTTAGTGATAATAAGATGAGTCTTATTATTTTATTTTTTAGGCCTCAACTAGATTCACTATAAAAACCAATTTGATTTGTTAAGTTCAACATGTGCACACACACACACCTCAACACAAGCACAACCATTCTTTCTTCATCATAAACTCTCTCCATCTCTCCCTATATCCAGAGAGCTAATTATAGCTTGCCCATTAATCAGCGACAGCTGTAATTATACTAATTCAAGTGTGTAATCTGATCAAGGTGAGTATGATCAAATCACAGTCTTTCTCTCCTGCAAGGCTTTAAGGGGGTTTCAGTAATGGTGGCGACAGCATGGATGTAAAGAAAATTGGTTTAGATGAAAACAATCTGATTTGACTATGGTAGCTGATTAATATGTTAAAATAAAGCTATGTATTATTTACAACTCATTGTAGCTGCTAAATAGGTTTTATTAATTCAATAACAAGTATATTTTTAGAATTTTAATCAAACCAGGAGGAGCGTTTAGCTACCAATGTTTGGTGCATTGTGTAAATCTGAGTTGCATATTTATTTGAGTTTTAAGCCTTTAAAACATAAAGACATGATAGACATGAGTTTCCCTCATCTGCATATTTGGTGAAGAACAGAAAAAAAAAAAATGGACACATTTGTAGACAACAATGAATCATATGCAAACAGATAATGTTCAATACAAAAAAGAAAACTGAGAAGTTAAAGAAGTTTCTGTTCAAACTAAAAAAGTACGAGTGACATGCAGGGCTGCAGTTATCCATTATCTTTGTACTCAACTATTCTATCGAGTATTTATTGATTGAGTGATGTAAATTCTTTTGGCTTATAAATAGCAGTAGTAAAGAAGAGAAATAGGACTAAAAGTATAATTAACATGTTAACGTTAAATTACTTTGTGCCCTTGCACTCTGTGGACTTGAGTGCTTTCTGTTTGTGCTGCCTCACAGAGACAGACTGCTTTGATTTGCAAGTTTGATTTTACAGCAGACGAACTGAACAATGTCTTTTTGACACTTGAAACCCAGACCTTTGACATTTTTGTCTTTTCTTGGCATTGCTCGATCTTATCAATGATTGTGGCACTGAATTCGAAATTGTGTCAGTAACTGTACACGTGAAAGTGAAACACAAGCAGAGTGTGTTGTATAATGCGAGCCAAATTAAAAGACTTTGATTCAAGAGAAATTGCCTCGATCATTTTTTGTAATCGAATTATTCAAATTACTGGAGTAACCATTTCAGCTGGAGTAAATGGAATGCAAGTCTTTCGTGTCAGCTTGTCTTCATCTTCCTAATTTTTAGTGTTGGGTTAATATTACATTTCAGGACACGTCGCCTAGTTGGGCCAAAATCTAAATGCCACATCCATATTCCTTTGTGATTATGGACATGGCACTGTGGTTTATCCGTGCAGTCTACTATGTGGTCTGTTTTGGCTGTGGAAGCTGTTGACGTGCACCAATCATATTTGAATTTCAGTACTACTCTGTGTGCACACATGAGTGTGTGTTGTGTGTGTGACTGACTGAGAGGCTTGGTGTAATGAATGCTTAGCGGGACAGACCACACGGACATGCATGATGGCTTGCTATGACTATGTGGCGCTTCCATAAACATCACTGTCTACTTGTAATTATTGTGTGAACTGTGCGGCTGATCAGATGTTATCTGAAATAGAGCAGCACATCACAATGCTGTTAACTGGCATTTGGAGATAATCGAACCCTCGTATGTAAAATCTGCTGAGGGAACGACAGTCCTGAGACTCCTATGTAACATTTTCTTGAATAATTTTGTCTTACGTCCTGGTGAAAATGTAGACAGAGACAAGTATGTCACTAGGCTAATATGATAAAAACACATTGCACATGCTGATATGGATATGGCAAATGCTACACAACAACATTAAAGTTTTTCAACAATAACAATATGTTAAGGAAAATTAAGGTCAGTGTCTCCATTCTATAGTTTGTCCACAGAGCTCGCACAAATTCATTTATGGACTGTGTAATGTTGCATGAATTTAATTTCAGACGGGGGTTGAAAAAAGCAGCTTCTAATCTCATGCCAGTGACGCTGTTTGTCGGCTGAAATAACAGCTGTTGCTGACAGATTTCATTGGCTGCAGCTAGGAAACACCATGTCTGGTTGAGCAGGTTTAAAACAAGAAAAGTGAAGAAATTTGAGATTTCTTTGCTACACAGATGACATCACCCTTAAAGACTGAAGCTAGTTAACCCTGGCAAAAGCACAGAAGTGTTGGATTATTCTTGATTACAAGAAAGGCATTGACGACAAAAACTAGTGTTGGGAACACAATGCTGCTTTTTTCAGTGTTGGGAGCACAACACTAGTTTTCGGTAAATAGTGTCACTGAAAACTCTGGCAAGTCCAATGGAGAGGTCATCCTGACCTCACATGGAGTGGAGGAATAATACCAACTGTTAGTGATAGATCTGATAATGATATCGATCTCATCACTACCAGGTTAGCGTTGCTGATGTAGTAACAATAAGCTCACATGCCATGAACAGGCTATTGCTTTTGCACGCAGTTCTCTGTGGTTTTGGAAAGATGATTTAAAAAAAAAAAAAAAAAGAAGACGCCACCCTCTAAACGTTTTACATAACCATTGTGTTTCTAACTAGAGCCCCACGCGCATCACTTCAGCATGTGGAGAAAACCAAATCTGAACGAGTTAACAGTTGTTCAGCTATAACTGTTTGACATGGAGTTACCAAACTCAATTAACATTCCTAGACAGTCGAACTTAAAAAAAGAAAATCTTTGTCATATTCTGCGTTTTTATATGTTTATAGGACTCCTTTAGTGGCACTGGGGTGGGTTTGATAAATCCAGCACCCATCAGGCTCTATTTGAGTCTCTGCTTCACACATAATCCAAATGCAGCAAGTGTATGATCATACCCACACCGACTCTGTACACAGCCTGTCAGCACTGAAGAATAACACATGGGATCATCACTTCTTCTAAAAAGTACACAGAACTGATTTTACAGCACAGATACATAAACACCACCCTCCCATTGTAGTAATATGAAGTTTAATCACTGTTCCAGATGCAGCAAGTCCCATCTGCAGTTTGCACAGTGCAAAGCAGATGTCACTGAGACAGTAAGCAGACTGACTCTGCTGGGTCGAGTCTGCACTCTCTGTGATAGCAGTCACTATAGCTGCTTCCCCTCAATGACTACATTGTTTTTGCATCTGGTCACTGCTCCCACTTTCAGGTTCCAAAACAAATGTGGGCTTTGATACCAGATCTGTCTGTCTCCTGACCGGTCACAGGCCCAGATGGGGAAAAACAGTGTAGGTGTACAATAATAAGCTTTTGTGTGACAGCTAGCAGGCATTTAAAAATAATAACTGTGAGAAAGAAAGTGAGAAATGGATCAACAGAGTGTGGGTGCAGAGTGTAAAAGAGCGCAGGTACATTCCAGTTGGATTCTTCACATATAAATACATGCTAATGAGTGCAATACAGTGTTGTAAGCCACACCAACTGCTGGATCATATAAAACATATGCTCTTAGAGAATCTAAAGAAAGAAAAGCCAAAATGCAGCAGCACAATTCAATAACACAACACGCAGTTTATTCAGATATATTCTAGCATGCTGATGTAGATTTTCACATTAGACCAACTCATTGCTCTCAGAAAATAATCATGATCAGCAGCTTTCCCAAAGCAATTTTAAAGGCAAATGATTTATGAGGATTAAATATGAGAAGAAGGGCAAATTAAGGAATCTCTTTTAAGGCAATAAAATTACTGTAATCCATCTTTGTTTTACCTGCAACTTCTTCCTTTGGTACAGCTGGATTTTTTATGTTAACATTGACTTCATCTACTGCTGCGACCACCTCAGAAGCTGCTTTAGGTTCGCCCATCAGCTCAACTGTAAAAAAAACAAAACAAAACATATTCTGCTCTCTTCCAACCTAGTCAGCAGTGCTTAGAGACCTGGGGGAAAACCTCCAGAGTTGATCGATTTTATGTGCTGTAGTGAGACAGCGGAGACCACGCTTGCTCTCTGCTTGTAATTTGGGAACCTACGGAACACAGGGCCATCTGTTACATCAACACCAGATGGGTCAAAGCCCCCCTTGGACTGGATGGGGTAGCGTAGTGAGGCAGGTGAGGCAGAGGAAGAAACATGAGGCAGGCACACAGAGTCGGGTGAAAAGGACAGGTGCACACCGGTGCTCTGAAATCAGCAGTTTGAGAACTTTAAACTCTTGAGGTGGTTCTCTTATCAGCACAGTCTGCAGTTGGGCTGCAACAGTGTGACCCACAGATCATCGTTATTTGAAAACTGGCTATGGGAAACTGTAAAGAGCTTGTAATGGCTAGCTTCAGCATTCTTTTAATTTAGCAATTATGCCAAGATGTAAAGAAAAGGGTCAGGATGTAGCGCACAGCTAATTAATTAGCTCCACGGTTGTCTGATTTGGTCTGATAGGGGCCCCAAGTGTCATACCGGGGAAATACCCTGGTGTGCAAGATAAATTGCAGGTAATCATTTGCTGGCAAATTGTTGAAAAATTAAGAAGCAGAAGATGGAGTCATGTGTTACTGAAAATATTGTTCCTTTAATAATTTGAGGAGGCTGCTGACCCGAGGGTTTGTCAAGACACTGCATACACTGTATATGAGCAATAGTGGTGCAGTACTTTAACATGCCTAAGCCTGAAATTTGTGTGTGTGTTTGCGTGCGTTTGCACCAATAAATGTGTGTTTAAAAATAAACTGATTCTTATTTATTCAACCATAGGTCACATTACACATACACACTATATATATATATATATATATATATGTATATATATATACACACACATTATCCATGACAAATGAAATATGGCTGGCACATCCTCTGGTGGCAGGAAGATTAAATTGCTGAAGGCAGCCACATTTGCAGCACCAACAAGTAAAAGTGATTAAATAAGGTATGTTACTATCACTCAGGAAAGACCTGACATTGGATCATGTAATAACTCATCACCATTAATTTATGTACAGCTACGCCACCAAGACAAAATGGATTTCCAAACACGTGGAAGAGTCAAAATACTTGTATAAAAACGCCAGAGAAAATGTTTTTCTTTTTGGTCCTGAAACTGATATGAACAGAAAAAAAAAAAAATCAGCAGAACTTCATCTAATTTTTACACCTTCTGGTGTTGTCTTTCAATGTCAATGAGCAATTAATACGCATCCAAACACTATACGCGTCAGCAAGTCGCTGAACTGCACATAAAAAATGCCACAAACCTGTCAAATGGCCGTTTCATTCTACAGTACTACTACCCTGCAGCAGCACATCACACTCTGGCTGGACGAGCGTAAACTGTCTAGTCTACACTGCAGTAAATATTCATTCCAATAATGGAGGTGAGGCAGAGCAGGGATGGGGGGGCCACAATGTCACAAGTTGTTGTTTTCCTGCCGCGCAGGCCACAAAAATGTTGCATTAAACAACAGCAAATGTCAGCACACATAAAATACACAACATAGCCTAAAAACACTGCATTACATGCAATGCATTTTGGACAACATTAGTAAACAAATACAAACTCACATTGCCAAGTGCAAAATATGTGCTGTGTGTGTTTGGGGCTGATACATAAGCTAGTACTGGCCATGCTGTCTGCAGGTTAAGGATGAGACAGGTAGAGCTGACAACAATGTTTTATGCCTTTCTGGGGCTTTTTCTCCATTTTTACCCCAGTAGAAATAAAAGTCCTCATGAAGACAGCATGGTGCCATCACCTGAAAGCCACTGGGCACAGTCCCCACCTGCAGAGATCAGAACCTTCCCAAGGTGGCCCACCTCCTCCTGACAGATCTTGCCCATAGCACCCAGCAGGAAAAAGGAGACTATTTAACAGGAATCCAAGTAGGGCAGTAAATGTCTCTTCCTGTCAATACCAACACCTGTGTCTGAGCTTTCCCTCGCTCAGTGAGAAAAACTAGTGCACGCTTTTTTTTAAACGTTTAACGCTACATGAAAGAAAAAAAAAAAAAAAAAACAAAACTGAAAAATCATCTTAAAGGGATTTATATTTTCAATTTTTTTTTTTGTTTTGTTTTTAATTTAAACCTAAACACGGTTGAAGCAAATGCAAAGACTAGATTGACGGTCTAGGTCCAAAAACACGTTCCATAATTCCAATTGATTGTGTCTTTTGTATACCCTGCCCCACATCTTTCAAAATGGACAATCAAAAGTTGTCAGTAAAATCTATAAAAGCTAAAGTCGATGCTGAGATTACCCAGATTGCTTGATTTTCTCAGGAGCCTCAGACTGTTTCATAGATTTAGTCTTCGAGAGCGGTCTAGAGCACTCTATAGCATATAAACACCACAATGAACATGCAACCTCATGTCTGAACTATCTGTAATCTTACCCCTCTTTTGATCATCAGTCACTGGAGTAACTCGAGGGGTGAAAGAGTCATGTAGTCGGTAGACTCAGACTTAGGTACAATTTTCAATTTGTCACAGATATCAATGGCTTCCTGTCGACGTAACAGTAAATTCTGTTGTTCAAAGCGGGAAAAGTAGGAATGGTTGGTCCTGCTGCTGAATGTTTTAGCAATAATGTCTTTCTGTGTTTGGGATTTTCATTCTCTCCTGCTTGCTTCCCATCCCTTGTTCAATCCTCTTCCCAAAGATAGGTGTCATTGTGTATGAATGCCAGCTGAATGTCTTAAATTTCAAATTTCTGAACCCACCGTTCCACTGAGTAATGAAAGGGGTTTATGTGCCAATCCTCTGCAGTCCACAAATGCCACGCACAGCTTCTGCAGGAAGAGAGTAAATCATGAATAAAGTACATCTTAGATGAGTCTCTGTGCATTATTCTGCACTAGTTCAATATGGTCATGTTTTTATCTTATAGCTAAATAAGTATAAACATTTGACATGCTTGGATTTCTTTCAAAAATGTCATAAAATATTCTTTTCAAATACTTTGAACCCAGACAGCACAGAAACTTGGTGTTCCACAGTCACTTCAGATGTCACCACAGCAGAAGAAGAGGTCCCAGTCCACTACCCTCCTGACCCTGCCCCGGGAAACTCGACTGAAAACAGCACTGACCACAACAATAGCACATCACAGCAGCTCTAAAAAGAATGCCAGCAAGAGCCAAGGCACCAACAGAAGTGTTGGAACAGGAAACAGATGCTGTCCCATCGTCCAATCACATTAGAGACTGTGATCCCATCGTTACAGGCACAAGGATGGAGGGATATCTTGAAACCGGAATATAGAGGCGACACTGGCAAGGTTTGACCGTCTGAACTAAACCTGAGTGGCAGGCTTCTAAATAAATTAAGATCAAGTAACTTGTCTCACGTTGCCTAAGTCACATGCCTTTCAACTGCACCAAACAGATAAAGGAGAAAAAGACACAAGTTGAGGCAAGTGGCACCAGTAGCCAATTCATAAGAGTAGCTGAAGATCATGTCCCTGTATTATCATATATATTCTGAAACCCTTAAAGTGTAACTCATCATAGTCCTACTCAAGCAAATAAGACTAAAACAATAATGAGTAATGGCTCAATAAAGAGGTTTGGGGTGAGTGTTGCAGACCAAATGGCATTCATCTTGACCATATGGTCAATTTTGGAAAAAGACACCACAACCACAACCTGCAACGTCCTGTGTATGTCTGTTGTGTGTGTCTGTTTATGCGTTTGTTTCCATCATCTGTATTCAAGACAACCACCAAGGTGCTCGACAACTCTGAGCTGACACAAAGATCCTTTGCACAGGAGTCACCTTCCTCAAAGTTGTCTTCAATTTACACACTCTTACTAGAAACATGAGAACTGAAGGATTTGCCGATTAAATCCTGGCCATGCGCATGCAGGTCAATCAATGTTTAACACTTTCGTATAAAAGATGAATTCAAATACCACACCAGCAAAAGCCCAAAATTAAACACCAAGGTTTTATTATTTACACTAATAATTGACCCACAAATTTCAACAATTTCTACATGATTGACCTTCATTGAACCCAAAATACCAATTAAAGGAGGAACACCCTTAAGTTTACAAACCCCACAGCGTGTACTGCTTTGATTGACCTTCATTATTTTAAATTATGGCTCTGTAGCCAAATCCAGGAATTTTAATAACAAGAACTCAGCAATAAAAGTGAAGGCTCTGTGTCCTGAATGTGCACAAGCTCTTGCCGCTTTTTTGGATAACATCGTGTAAGATTCGTTACATAAGCCAGCTGGGAGTTGCTATGACTCACATTGTGTTTTCTCGCTCTCCTTTTTTGTGACCAAGTAAATGCAACAGAAGAGGAGGAGGGCAGGCTACACTAGCACTGAAGCTGCCTCGTCTCTAAGGGCACAAGTGTACGCTACTGCTAATTTAGCAGAAATTAATACATCAATTGGAGTTGAAGAACATTCAACCGCCACCATCATCTGCACAGGGCATTGTGCCTTGCTCCTCTGCTAACTATCAAGAGCAGAGGAGGAAACAAAATGTGGGGGTTAATGGTGACAACGGAGGGCAAAGGTCTCCTATGCTTCAACTGTGAGGATGTTTAGCGAAACCAACTGCTGTAACGAGGTGAAACCTCATTACAACACTGCAGCAAGAGGAACCGCTCTGCTGAAAGGTACAGGGATCATTTGAGCCAATCAGCAATAGCATACTCTGCATTACATGGCTCACGCTGACAAGTCTATTACACTGAAGCTAAGACTGTTAAAAAATTCACAGCATCTGCAAATCTCAGCGAAAGCAGCTCCTGATTAAGGGGTTTTTGTTTTTTGTTTGTTTGGTTTTTTTTTTGCTTTGCTTCATTCTTTCTGTTGTTACTAACAAATACAGCAGATCTACATGAAAAGACAAGCATGATGGTAGATGTCAACTGGGATAAGTCAAAGATTGCTCAATTTAATTAATCAAATCAAATTAATGTTAAAATATATATAAAAAAAAAACTTCTTGAGTTTCTAAGTGAGCTTTTGCACATTATGTAGCTTCTTAAAGAAAGTTATGAAATGGGGTCATCCCAAGGTCAAGGATTGTATCTAAAAATTGGGATGTTGGCAATTACTGTAGAGCTCCAACACTGGTTGTGAAAAGAAGTCGAGTCCTGTTTGACTTGAAGGTGAAAATGGCTCTACTTCTCACTTGATTTATTACCTCTGTGGAAATTGTCAGTTTATAGTCTTGATTGCTAATTTCAAGATGGTGACAGCCAAATTACAAACCGGTGTGATGAAAAAGTAGTCTACAAATGACATCACAGTGGAGGTGCTAATACATTTACTGCTTATTAGCCTTGTTTTTCTACTGACAAAGCTTACTACATAATGTTGATGTGTGATGTTTTCCATTTATGAAGCTCTGTTTTTTTATATAATTTTGGACGTTTTCTTTTATCTGGTTGGACATTTTTCTTGTAAAGCACTGTGTAACTTTGCTTGGAAAAGTTCTATTTGAATAAATTCATCATTTGTTATTACGAAACAGTCCTCAAGTGCTGACTGCTGGCAGTCTGCTGTAAACTGAATCAAACTTTCAACACAAATGCAAAGTGAGGGGGAGTTCACCTGTGACATCAGGCTGAAACAGTCCTCAGTGATCCATGGCTCTTCCTGTCACCAAGTGAAGGAGGGGTTATTTTTGCAGCTAAGAAAACAGGACTGCAATAATAGTGACGACTTAGCCTGATAAGTCATGTTAAGCCGCTCTTGTCCACTTTCTCAGATAATGTAAAAATCCCTGTCTCTATGAGATAAAACCTCATGAAAACGTATTATTCAACACGCTGACAGAAACATTGGCAGAGCTGACTGATAAAAATGCAGTCACTGTTTCACCCCTCTCCTCCGGCTGTCTTTGTGACGGAGCAATTCAGTGAAGGAACAATCTCTGTCACCCCTGAAGTATTCTCTTTATCTCATTCTTATGTATCTAGCAAAACTCACTTCTTAAAGTCAGTCTTTATTCCACCCTTTTATAAAGTTGCAGAGAGTATGCTATTTCATCAAAATAAAATGACAATTTCATGAAGCCTTAATTCATTTCTGATCTTCCCTTTATGACATACAGCTGCACTTGGAGCACACCAGCTGTCAAAAACACCCCCAGATTCAAAAAGAAAAAATACTGGAACTCGAGATGAACAGGTAGAGCTACTGGATGTGGAACAATGAGCACAAGGGTTGCTGACACTGATTATCCACATAAATGATTGTTGTATTATGTTTTCCCAGGCTTCAAAATCTCTCTGATACCAGCTGCTGAACTTGACCTCTTCTTCAATAACCTACATGAAGACTGTTAAGTATCTAAAAGAAACTAACTTTAAATTCCCTTTTCATACTATCACAGGTGGAAATGACAGGCCAGATGATAGCGTGACGATGACTGATGAATGCGACGAACTGCAGCGTACGTCCACATCATTATGCAGATGGCCCGACAGCTGATGGCTTTTGGAGCCCTGTGGCTGCCAAAAAAACCTTCCCTTCTAAAAACTGAAGTCAGGGATTAGGATGGAAGTCACATAGTGGGGGTTGGGGGTTGTGATGGGAGGAGGGAATGACTCACTCCGGCTCACTCCAGACGCTACTGCAAAGGTATTGCTGAGGAATTAACATCTAGTCAGCAAGATGAAGCTGCTAAGTGAGGGATGGGCAGACCTTCCCAGGTTATCAAAGTTTCTTTTTGTTGTTGTAAAGTTGTTGTTGTTTTTTTTTTGAGAAATGTTGCAAGATGCAACCCTGCAAACCATTTGAATGGGAGGTGATCAAAGGTGCCCCTTTAATGTCAAAATGTGACAAGTACAATGCTGATGCAACCGGGGTTTTCCAAAATTGATGTGTCAAGTGAGAATTATGATGAAATAGTTGAAAAGAAGAATCCTGGAGCTGACAGAAAGCTGCAGATTAAAATATGTGATGCATGATTTTTAAAAACACATTATCTGCGTCCTATTTCTTTTTCCTTTCTGAGGATCTGCCCACATCCTTTCTTTTCGCCAACCCATCTCTTTTTTTTTTCTTGCTCCAAAAAAAAGACTTTTTCCTCCTTTGACACCTCTGTTGACAGTTCTGTGCATCTTGCCAATGCACAAGCAAACAGAAGAAACATTTCAGCCCAACACCCACAAGGAGCTACAGTGGGTCCAGTCATAGCTGTGATACTTAACTAAATGTTGAAGGAAGACAAACAATATTTAGGACCAATAGACAGAAGTATGTCTGAAAAAAAAAAATTGGTTACATATTACCATTGCATACAATCATAACAGACCAAACATAAAGGTCAACCCTGTAGCACTACAGAAGTAATTTAACAGTTAGATAAAGAGGTAAATCAGGGTTACCATAATTAGACATAAATTATTCTGATTTAATTACTTTCTGTGCTGTGGATTTGGTCACATGCTCTTTCTTCTCTTCGTGAGAAATACCAATTACAACCATTCTGAGTGGGCTGTTTAAGTAGGCCACAAAACAAATGCAAAGGATGCACACCTTATTGCATTTAATATACCACCAAAAAGAACAGCTTCAACATTCATTCATAACAGAAAGTGTTTATCTGATTTGACAAAGCAGTAATTATCTGACCACCAGTCATAAAACACTCTTCCACTTCACCATCTTTGGTATATCAGCTATTGCTATGCTAGACTATGTTACTGTCAATGCAAAAATAATTGTGCAGCTCCTCTTCAAGGCACAGCTGCTCATTTGTATTTGAGAAGAACACTTAACATTACTAAAAAAGGCTAAATGTTGGTCACTGGAGGTAAACAGATTTCATATATAACGCCCTCATAATGATGAACTATGTCTGAGAGCCACTTGGCACAGCTCAGTCTGACACAGGCTACACATTGTGTAGACACACAAACGCCATCAGGCTGATTAACCCTCCGGCTTTAGTACACAGTATAGATTATGAGTCACAACTACTCATTAGAAGGGGACTAAACAGAGCGGCTGCATTAAAAGAGGTCACCCTCGTTTAACTGACTCCATCACATCCATCGTGACCCCATGGTGTCACCATGGGCAAAACTGCATGTGTATCCGTGTGTGTGCATTTGTATATGTGACTTTCATGGCTAATGTTATCGACAAGAACTATGTATTTTGCTTTGAGCCAGGGTTAAAAACTTTTCTAAAAATATCTGGATTCTTAGACACACAATGTAGCTTTGTAGACTTTGTTCACTGCAAAGGTTGAACAGCTTGACTTTGTATCAGCCGCAACAGTGATTTTGCTGTTGGTGGTGAGGAGTGAACACACAATCTTCATTGTAGTCTTCTTTCTGATCTCTCTGATTGTGTAATACTCCAAAGCTAATTTGGAGTTAAAATGTTTTTATGTGAAGGATGTAATTGCTGGTGTTTTGGGGAAATAAACAAAATCAAGACTGTCCATCTTTTATCAATTTAGTCAAATACACCCTCTTATTTCAGTGTTTGAGCATTATAATACTTAACATTTATGGCTAAACACAAAGTAGAGCTGAGGTCATCATTTTTTCCGGTATTTTGTCTTTAGCCAAAATAGTGAACAACTTAATCTTTTGACTTGGTGGCACTAATTCAAGAGTTTAAAGGTTTCATTACAAACAATCCAACAGTGGTTGAGACATTTCACTCAAAACCAAATGGCATCTAGGATATGATAAAAATGGTCAAGTTCACATCTTTGACTTGCTGGAGCCAGTAGACAAAATCCATGCACTGACAAGAAACTAAATTGCCTCCTTTCAGACTAGCAGTCAAATCTGCCCGTCTCTGTTGGCAAAGCAAAATTGTCATGTCTCATACCCAGGTTGACGCTCTTGGAAATGTCAGCGTCTTTGTTTGAGATGCTTTGATCTGTGATTATGTTTTTTCTGAAATGTATTTGGTGATAGCAGCTCAGTCACATCTCGTAGCTCAGTGTGGCCATGCTGGCTCTGGTCTAACAGCACAGTGGTGGACAAGTGACAGGCCTGTTCACATACAGTAGTTTGTCCTCTGAAAGATGTTGCCACATGAACAAGTGGTAAAAATTAGCATGAACGCCAGAGTGTTGTATTTATGTCACTGCTGATCGGAGCTGGAGATGATAAATGTCCATGACTTCTGCAGACTAGTAGCAGTATTAGTCACATTGCTGACAAAAGCCTGATGTCTGCGGCTTTAGCAGGTTTTTGCAGTCTGTGTAAAAGGGGGTCAAGATTACCATCCCTAGGGGACTGCTGCTCGTATCACAGGGGGGCGGAAAAAAAAAAAAAAAAAACACGGTGAAAAATTCTGCATGTCTGTTAAAAACTTGCCTATTGTAAATAAAATCCCTGATCACAGTATACACTTAGTAAATTAAACAGATGGATTCAGTTAACCAACATCCTTTGTGGCCCAGGGGGTTTAGCACTCGCTCTTCCTGCACTGGTACCATGTGTAAACAGACAAATGAGGTCCTGATCTGAACTGAAGGTCAAAACAGACCCATGAGGTTCAAACCTGGGTTTAATGTATTATTGCGTCTGGGTAAACGGCAACATCATAATGAACAAAACAAAGACAAAACAAAGCAAGGTACCAGGCAAGAGTTTGAATTGTTCCATCCGGAGCCAAGATTTTGACTGAAAATCTTACAGTTTAGTGTACTAACACACTAAACACGGAGAGGTAAATTCCCTTTACAGTGGCTTTAATTTGGGCACATTTCACTCGGCATCATCACTTTTTCCAGATGACACAACCCTTGAGAGGGAACACTACTGCTGTCACTATGACAACCTATCACACTGTTGTAGTGGTGTGTGAACTGGGTACTTCAAGATAGGTATTGGCTGAGTTTAGTTTGAGCTGGACAGGGGAGCTAACCTAAGAGAGAGAGTCAGAAAAAATGATATCCAGAGAGTGGAGATGGGACAGAGCAGGAGGAGAGAGACATTGTAAGCTGAGGGTGTAGAGTCCTCTGCAGCTGTCTGTGACAAATGCTTGCGTCATACACCTAAGCTGAAAATTTTCTCTTTTCTCTCATTTTTAGAGTGCCTTTATTTTTACAATTTTATGGTTGAAAATATGCTTGAGAACCTGTATAAGAATGTGGGCTCAAGTGAGACACATCTGTGCACATCTGCCACTGTCAACATTGTTTTATCCTTGTTGCATCCTTTCTTTTTTCTCATCTTCACTCACTTACCTGGGGCAGGATTTGCCTTCAATGCACTAAACTGCTAATGCATAACAGTTACTTTTATTGTGAGTGACTGTTTAAACGCTTAACTTTGGGTGGCTTCCAAATGCCAGAAGCATCAGCTTGAATTGAATTGTTTGCTAAAGTTATAGGTCAGCAAATATGTCAGACTAGAGGGCAGAGGTTGAAGCTCCATGGTTTTCCAAAAAGGACCATCTGAGTCTCAGTCCAAAGTCTTAAAACAAACAACAAATAACTTTTTGTATCTTTACTTTCTATAATGCACGTTATCCCACAGAGCGTATGTGGAAACAGATATGAACATTTTTGGGGGAAAGAATCTAATCTAATGTAAACCACATTCTTTGAAATTCCACAAACACATACCAAGCTTATCATCATCAATCTTGTACCAAACTGTATCATCTTAACCAACAATAGTGATGCATGTTCTTTGACAAGACAGTTGGTGTAGATTAGTGGCTCCAAAATGGGGGGCGGACCCTCCTGGAAACAATAACCAAACAAGGGCACGCTGATGCTTGCAAGACTATCAAGATCAAGGTTTGGAAGCTTTATCCAGACATAGCAACGTGTACAGGGCGGGGAGGAAAAACAAAGTTCATCTCACTATACTATTACAACTGAAGAGTTTGTGTCTTTATTGTCTAAAAACTTTGGAAATATTGATCAAGTAGTTTCTTAACATCCATAATTGTGTATTAGTGATTGATACATTTGGTTGGTTTTCTCCAGATGTGCAGCACCGGTGTGGCAACAGCTCACTGTGGCTAGTGGTTTTTGTTCCTGATCACAATGTAACTGCAGGCTATACTAAAGAATAGGTTTTGAGATTTGAGTTGGGATAATTCTCCACTGTAAATGTAAATATATCAATTATAGTTGGTTTAAGGGCAATTTGATAAAAACTTTATTGAGATAAAGAGGTTCACATTGTAACTGTGAAAGGACTGTGACTGATTATTCTGATTATGTATTTGTTCAGATGTTCAAGGCCTTAAGAGTGAAAATCAGTCATCTACATGAGAGCTTTGTAATGGTGTTAAACATGGTGCCAACTGAACATATGGAAAGCAGTAAGAAAGGAGGAGTGGGGAGCTGTGTTGCGGCCCGACTGTAGTGACGCATGTCTGGGAGACTAAATATTTTCAGTCTCCCTAACAGTCTCTTTTAACAACTCAACCCCACCCTTGCCTTTCTTGCCAACCACAGTGACCACCAATTAGCAACACAGACTTTCTTTAGTAGGGTCCCTGTCAACAACAGACCCTCTGTCATTACCTAGAGCTTTAAAGTGATTTCAAGTCAAAATAATGGCTCACAAAATGGAAAAAGCTGAGTCTTGAGCAGATATGAAGGTACAAAGGTGAACAGAAAACAAATATGGGAGGGACCAATTGAAGCACCTAAAAATCAGTGGATCTTATCAGGTTGATGTGGACCTCATAAGAGATTTAGGCCTGGAGAGATTTTGCGTGCGTGTGTGTGTGTGTGTGTGTGTGTGTGTGTCTACACTCAGACCCTGCAGAGATAATTCCCTTAAAACAAGTGTAATGCAGCAGGTTTTCCTGAGCCGTCAGCTTTTTTCTTTCCTCTTTTCTTTCTTCCTTTCGCATTCATTTGATGTGCTTCCTGCTAATCTTCCCTGGGCTGTCGACCTCACAGAGACAGAGGACACACTCAGCCATTCAGGCACAGCTACTCATTCACATGGCAGAAAAAGCTTTCCTTGTTCAATGTGCTTAAGTGTTTGCCTCTGTCTGTGTGTGTGTGTGTGTGTGTGTGTGTGTGCGCATATTATGTGTACAATTTACTGCATGATATCAGAGTCACCAGCTGCAGAAGGAAGATTTTCTACATCCAATTCATTGTTAGACTGAATTACCATTCTGTAACTGAGTACACTACTCAGCTATATTTTTGCTGCCCCTGAATAGGAACTCGGGGATTCAGCAGAGTGTTGATGAGTCAGTAGCTTAAAGGGGTATGTCACCCATTTTCCATGTGAGAAATGTGTTTCCTCAAGCCCCTCGAGGAACTGTCCGGCCTGGCCGGCTGGAGTCCCGACTTCGTGGATACTCTGTTTGCAGTGGAGTTCTTGATCAGTTGAAAATATGAAAGTTTCATTTAAGAAAAAAAAAAAAAAAAAAAAAAAGGGAAAACCACTGCGGCTCACACACTTCTACCACTACTATTTAAAGCAAGTATTTCCCTGTTCTACTGCATCTGCAGGCGTCTCCTGCCTCCGCCATGGTAGCGTTTATTTTTAGATTGTTTACCCCAAATTTTGCATCCTTTGGTGTCTGAACTGGGAAATCTGTGAAACGGAGCCCTCTTTGCCTGAGCCCTGAGCATTTAATCATTCCCTTGCTGCTGCGTTTTTGTTTGTTGTCACTGTTGTGATTGATATACCATATGTGCTCTTGTTTCATCCCCTACCAAAAAGTGAAGCGGTTGTCTGTGAAACTAAATTAGCTATTGCAAAACAGTCAACAGGAATTATTCCAGTCATCTGGATGGAGACCAAATCATCTCTGTTGTTTTCCCTCGGTCTGCTCAAGATGCTCTAGTGAACCAGCAACACGGGCTTCCTGTGACCAGACACAGTTGAAATATTCGGGCTTTGGAAATGATACAAACTACTTGCTTACAATTTGAATACGCTTGGAAGTTTAGTGAAAGTCTGAGTAGCATTAGATGCAAAAACAAAGCAGTTGTGTAACCAGAGATTCAAGTCTCAAGACCAAAAGGCAAATCCAGATCAAGAAGGTCAATCAGAAATACCGTGTTGCCCAAGAACAAAAACACTTCAGATTAACCAATGCTGAAAAGCAGCAAAAGCTAAGAGAGAAATAAATCTTTTAATAAGTGGTTGTGTGATGGAAAACTGCGTAACTGTTTGAAGAGTGCTGCTGAGAAAGAGCATGCACATGGTTGGAGAATGTCTCAAACCCTTCTCCTATTATGGCCACAGGCTTTTATAACCCCAACATGCAATGATAAATGCATTGTTCCTCCAAGTGCTTTCAAAATTCAGTCAGCCGTGTGTGAATTATCTCTTGTGACACACGGACAAACAGTGGAGAACACCCTTGGGCCAATTGGTGTAATTGGGAAAATG
This sequence comes from Echeneis naucrates, assembly GCF_900963305.1. Taxonomy (NCBI): domain Eukaryota; kingdom Metazoa; phylum Chordata; class Actinopteri; order Carangiformes; family Echeneidae; genus Echeneis; species Echeneis naucrates. The sequence goes on along the minus strand of NC_042531.1, from coordinate 17,086,383 downwards.
CCAGGATGTAGTGGTAAGAGGAAAAAAACATCATTGCTGAAATGTTTAATTAAAACATGATCAATAAGATAATGTGTTCAAAAATAACAGAAAATAAAGACAATATCATTGTTTTCCAAACACTAACCCTAACCCCCCCCCCAAAAAAAAAAGTATGACACACTGTTGTCATAAAAAAGAAACAAAGAACACGTTGATGTGACATCAACGCATCATACCCTATAAATGAGACATCAAGTGACCAAGCCCCTGGAGGAAAAACACAGAACAGTGCCAAGCACTGTTTGTCATTTATGTCCAGCAACCATAATCACGGCATGTTCCCCAGCTGTCAGGCTCTCTATAGGGACGGCCATTCAGTGGTAGTTACAATCCAACAGTGTGTAGTGCCTTGAGTGTAAACACATACATAATAATTAAATCAATTAATATCAGTTAGCGAGTTGCATTGTACAGCCTTGGCCAGGAGCTAATCATGTACACAACTTAATTTGTACCTCAAAGCAGCATCTCTCCACTTAGCTCCATTCACAGAACACATATAGCATGCCTATGAATGGTATCAATAAACTGAAGCTCAGCGGATTAGACTGCGGCAATTCATGAGAAGACTCTATAGGCTACGTCTGGATGAATGAGCATCTCAGGGGACAATTCATATGACACTACACTTGACTGTCTATTGTTTCTTGCTGAGCCATTACAAGTGGTGAACCCAGTTAACAAGGTAGTGCGAGGCAGAATTACAAAGTGGACTCCTGGATGGATGCCTGTACAACAAATGCAAGTAATGCAAGCAATTCAATGAAATCTTATCAAAAGATAAAGGCTAGTTTGCTGAATTTTACTGTTTGTAATAGCTGAGCATTAGCACACTCTATTTCCCTGATTTCCAACTACAAAAGAAACAAAAAAAATCCTAATGTTACAAACTCTATTGTGAGTTGTTCTTTTGCAGTGGAAAGAATAAAAACCTACATAAATGAACCCAAAGCCTGATTTATAATTACTGCTTGACTGCTGCTGTAAAGGAATTTGCAGTTCTAATTTAACATCTGGGAGATGATCTGTTGAACACAGCATTATTTTGTACTTTTTTTTATTTTTCTTTTTTTTTTTGAGCAGCAACGGTGGTGGGGGTATATATTTAGTTTCTCCAACTAATATTTTGAGTTCAGGGACAGAAGGACCAACTTCCACTTGGACACACATTTAAAGCAGTCCTATATTAAGTCTTAATTAGCAGCACTGAATGTAAATGAACTGAGCTGTGGCTGTGCTTATTTCCATATTCAGCCCTAGTATTGTAAATAACACTCTGAACTGCAAATGTGCTGGTATAAAAATACTGCAGTCGTGATGTATCAGCCTGCCTCGTGTCTCCATGCTTTCCTGACAAGCCTTTGGCCCACTCAAATGCATCATCATGGTCAGTGGTTGAAGCTGCATTGATATACAGCTCGTGTAAGCAAACTATTTAGTTAAATGCCATAGGTGACCCATTGCATCAATTTTTTTTTATAAAAATGATTAAATGAAAAGCGTATTAAAAAAAAGAAGCGCACTCCATCGCATCACACAATCATGGGACACATATTTTTAGATTTAGAGAGTAAAGCACCCAAACTGTGGCAACTGTAGTTCCTAAGCCTATACTAACAACTAAATTATTTAAAGTTGGAAAAGACATTTTTACCAAAGGTCAGAAAGTCCAAGTTAAAATATTCCGTGCAGCTTGTCAGGAAGGGCAAAGTGTGACGTGGACTAGGAGTAAAATGTGTTGACTTATATAAGACCTTGGCTTTCATTCTCCATCCCGTCTTCTGCTCATTTAACCAATGAACCTTGTGTGGCTTTAAGGTATGTATTTCACTTCTATTGAATACCTCCTGATACAGTCACAGTTTCTGGTGATATATTATTATCATCGTCATTCAATTTCATTTAACATTCGTGACATTTGCTAAGAATCCAGTAGTAACAATGTCAGATTTCAGTGAAACTGCAGTTTCTGTAAATGCTGCCCCAAGGACACAAAAACCATGCCCATTTCGTGCCTAGATGGTTGGTCACACCTCTCTGTAGCGGCATGAAAGTGCTCACTGATGACAGAGGGCATTTAACTGTCATCAAGCAATCAATCAAAAGCTTTTGTCTCTGAGTTTGTGATGGCTGCGCTAAAAGGGTCGTGTTTGACTGCAAAGGTGAGGGTGACGATAGCATTGTACAAAAAAAATGCAGAAATACACACATGGATGCACTCAGACATTCAGAGGCCAAGTTCATTGCCTGGTTAACCACAATCCAATTCATCTTTGCCACAAAGGGATCAAACAATGGCCTCATACATCATGAAAGCTGTTGTCATTGTCTGTGCCCCTCTTTGGTGCCCACAGACTACAAATGAGTGGAGGGAAAATTAATATTATAAGAGTCATTGAGCTGTGGACACGAGCCTGGCCTAAGCCACTGAGATAAATATTTTATCCTCTGCGGACTTTCAACCAACACAGCAGAGCTTTAGTTCAGCGAGACATGTGTTAGGAGAGCGGAACATGCCAAAAGCCTGAAATGCAAAACTAAAATTCTATATATTGACTTACAACATCTTGAAAATGTTATGGCTGGATAGATTTATAATTACTATAAATAATTATCATGGAAATTATGTGATGTGGGTCAATCATGACACATTATATCAATAGATAAAGGCTTTTTTAAGTTGTCGCACTCCAGCATAAAAATTAGTCTTCACAGAGTTAACAGAAAAAAATCGCCACTGTTATTCACCCGTCGCAGGGTCATTCAGAAGCAGAGACACTAATGTGACCTTTTCCCTTGAAACTTACTCCAGCTTGTCCTGGGGGATTTCTGTGACCTGTGCGTTGTCATCTCTAAATGCACTATATTTTTGCTCAGGTTGGCCGGCCATATGCTTAAACATGCCTACAGACAGCACAGTCCCAATGACCTGAGCACAGACAAAGACACTGACAGCACTTGTAAAACCTTGGAAAGATTCATCACAGGATGCCCTCTTGCAATTCTGACTATGGCTATTGTTGGTGCGCAAAGTGAAAATGAAAAGGGTACAAGTCAGCTGCGCTTTGTTTGACCTGAGGCTGTGTGGGTCGACAAAGCATTTCAACCAAATGATGTCGCTGCTGAATTTTTCCAACCATGTAGGCTTCCAATTCACCATAACTGCCCGATAAAAAACACTCTACAAGGGTATAAACCAATCGGTAAACTGGACGTTTCATCAAGCTTTTCTCTGTTTTCTTGAAGGTTTTTCATGTAATACAAACTCACTGAAACTGAAAAATGAGGCTCAAAGCAGAATTAACCTGTCTTACTATTTAGTACTGTTGCTGTAACTGTTTGGGAGCTGTTCGTAACACACCTCCATGTTGTGCTGTTCTTTATAACCTATCTGTTTGAATCAATCACCATTTGATGTCCTTTCAGCTTTTTTCTAACATCCAAACCAAGCAGATGAACATACTCATGTAACAGCATAGAAAAGAGATGTGACAGCCTGCAACTGAATCAGAAATGTTTGCTCAGATGAAATGCACACAAGACATAACCTAACTCCACGCCCGAGAAAAATATAGATGACAACAGATCTTTTGGTCTGAAAAAAATTTTGCCTTAATGTTGGCACTAAATTCTCATCATCGAATAAAATTAATTACAAATCTGTGGGTGCTGTACTAAACAGGAAGGTCTGTCTTTCAGAGGAGGATGAAGTCACGATGTTGAACCACTGAAGCAGTGACACATAGAGGAGATGGGAAGTACAAGATGATTAAGGCCTGCCGGAGGCGTAGGTTAAGTTAGAACGCTATGCCCTTGTCATCTATATTAGGAGCCATCCCCCATGTACAAAGGTCTCAGATGTTTCAGATGCTTCTACTAAGATGTTTCAAGGTGGACAAAGAGGAATAGGATCAGATGGACAGAAAATTAATTTCAGCTTTAGCTAAAATTTTTGATGGAATGACTTGATTGACTGATACAAGTGTATGAATTACAGCATGCCATTATGAAAGAAATAGCAAAGCCCCCAAGGGCGATGATTGCACTTCAAAATAATTTTACGGTAAAATGAGTCAACACCACATTTGATAAATGCCAAGGAATGCTTTAGTCAGGTTTTAATCTAGTCACAAAACTGGAACCCCATTAAAAAAAGAGCAGTTTGAAGATTAAGATTTTGTAAAAATTTGAGTTTAAAACATTGGCTATTGCAAAGCATACTGTAGCCAGTATGAGAATAAAGGCAGTATGACGAAACAGACAGGAAAGTTCCCATATTGCTAAATGTGAAACCAGTCTCGCCTGAACTTGCATTTGATGACCTAAGCAGATTTTATTTACTTTCTGGCTTTTCTTTTTTCATGTTTAATGGCAAACCTTTTTTTCTGTTTATATGTTTTAAATATTAATCTAAACTTTATGTATGAATCTGACAATCCTCATCAGCAGCTAGCTGCTTATAGCTGCTATTAACAAGTGTTTTCTTCAGAAACCAACCTGCAGTCTGCAGTGTAGTCGCTCTTAATTTACAACAACAACAACAACAAACAACACACTCAGCAAGCTCTGTGACATTATCAGAACTATTTTCCCCACTAACCGTGTTTCTTGAGTAATGTTACTCACTGGCTGTAGCTGGACAAAAAAGCTCCAGAGAGCACACAACATTCCAACATGTTAGATCACACATCTTTAAAGCCACAAGCTTGGCTTCTAGCAGCAGACATCACATGAAAAACAATAAATAACAATATTAAATTAGCAACAAATATTGAGGATTTTTTCCAAGAGCTTTATTGCAAACAATTGTAAAAATTGTATGTGACAAATGCAGTTCATCTGTTCCCTCTCACACCTGAACACTCAGCTAATCCAAAATAAAAGCATGGCGTTAGATGAAACGTCGATTTGTAAAATGTTACACAGTGCATTGAGAATGAGGGCATGACAGCAGTAGGCCAATACTGCAAAATGACTGTCCTCCAGTATCTTTGGAAAACTGTAAACTTTGTGAAACTTCCAGCATCATTTATTTATTTATTTAGGTTTTTTTTTGTTTTGTTTTTTTTTTTGGGGTCTAACTTGTCCTTGTATTCCAGGCGGTGTTTTATTTGACGTATTTCTTAGGTACACACACTGCATTGTATATACTGAAGATGCAGGTGCTAGAAAATGATGGTTTGAAGAAAGGTGTCTTAATGTAATCTTACATCTGGATGAGGGGGGAGGCTTGGGTTTCTGAACAAAATGGGAATGAATTGAAGTTCTCTAGTTTTCCTTTGAACGCTGAAGGGCTTGATGTCAAATCCATAACTTAACTAAACTAAACAAATTTTCCCTCAAAGACTTTGATATTGCCAATTTAGTCTAACAAACATCTGGTATGAGGAATTAAGCCTAGTTCCAAACTGTGAAAAATGTTAACTGATGCCAGCAACTGTGACCGTGACTCTGAGATCAAATCAAGGTGGTAATGAAATTTGTGGTTGAATAGGGTAGCTTCCATGACAGAAAACAGCAATTGTGGTGACACATCAAATCAATTAAGTGAAAACAAATGATTATCCAATCCACTTTCTTTATTGACTGTTTATCTCAATATTTAATAAGCAATCATTAGACTGAATAACAATGTTTTTTTTTTTGTTCAATCTTTAAAACAGCATTCATTATTCATTATAATTTTCATTTAGTACAGTTAACGGTCACAACTTAGACTTACTGCTCTCCCTACCATAATATCTGGCAAAAAAGAAGGCACTTACACTATATATGCACGGGGAATGAGCTGAATATCAGCTTCAGATGAGTTCCAAAATTCAGAAGGGATTACCTGACATCAGCCCAGTCAACTCACAACATTCAAAAATGCAAGCAAGCAAGTGCTGGCACAGAACAAGACTGTATTCTCTGCTTCCTCTGCTGCTCAGGTTTCTAATTCTGACAGCTCACAAAGAGCAACATGAAACCAGTGGGACCATCAGGAATGCAAGCCCATCAAAATGAATTTAAATGTGCATCTTTTTTTTCACATGACCTACCTTTTGATTGTTGCATAAATTTATATGCGTTCCCTGTTATATTGGATCACACGTAGTTTAAATGTATTTTAATAGGAATCTTCTGCAAATGCCACTGATGGATACACTCAGGGCAATCTCCTCTCAGGATAAGAGTACAATCCATCAGTGGCATTTGATTTATATCATTGTTTTTCAGCAACTACAGACAAAATGAGTAACACTATAATAATTATATATAATAATAATAGAGAAACTGGATGGACTGAAGAATGAATAGAAGGCTGGATGTGCCCAATGCTCCCACTCTTCATGGCAGATATTTCCAAACAGTGAGCGATTGGAAACATCTTGAGTGCTCTTTTGCCTTATGCAGGCTCTATGTATAAAAGCCAGCCCTGATCTACTTGGAGTCAGAGCCACAATTTACAGTTTTTAAAGGCCTGAAAGATGCTGCTGCAGCGACAACACTTGATACTCAAAGTCCCCTGAGAATCTCATTCCTGTTTTTCAAAAGGCAAGTGGCCTTCAATAAGTGAAAGACTTGTACAGCTAAATTAAAATCAGTGGGTTTCTGTGGTTTTAGTCAAATACCCATCAAAGCATATTTGGTAGAATATTATTTTGGCAGAGTTACTGAACATAAAGAACATTCGAGATTACATAAACCTTGCTCATCCTGTCAAGCATAAATACACATATGCCTGATAGTAAGGTTAAATTTACATCCCTAGTCTCAACAAGGAAGTAAAGTAACAACATACAAGATTATTTATCGTCATTCCAATAATCAACATCTTTGTGTCTCATCCAAGAATGAAACACAAAAACTGCTTTGGTTGATGTGTACAATATGTTCAAACATGGTTCAGGGGATTCAAAGGGAAAATTTTATTGGGGGCATGTAACCTCCAGATTAGCTTACCCAGAGAGGAAATTTGTTGGATGACCCACTAATAAAACATCATGTCACAGTGTCACCTTGACTTAATGCCTCCTGTGATATGGGCTCTATAAGGGCCTAGCTTTTAATTGGTCTGTGCTTTGGTTGAGGCATACATACTCTGTTCCATTTAAGAAACAGTCACTGAACCCAGCCTTGAAAGCTTGTTTTGCATCATAAGAAATCTGTGGATCCTTCATCTTGGTCTATAATGAATTAGAATTAAAAAAAAAAAAAATAGAAAACAGAAACAGGAGAAAAAAGAGTAGGTTTTCAAAGGAAAGTTAAGCAAACGATTGACGAAAACCACAAAAGTGAGGCTGTCTTTCTGCACACCATTACTCCTGTACAAGTGAAATGTGGATAAAAAAGTCTTTTAATAACTTTGGGAAGAGATATTGGTCTGCTGCAATCACCTGATGGACAGTTTTTATGTATTAAAGATAAAATTTGTTGCATGTACATAATGGCTCTGTTTTCCCAAGCATCACGGGCAGCTCATCCAGACGGCTTCAACCCGAAAATATTTCAGAATGGAGCAATCCATTTATTACACTGTGCCAAGATAAATGGTTGGAATCAAAATCCTACAGCAAAGGGGTAAGTGGTAGCAATGTAACGATGTACTCAACTCATTCAATATATGATACTTTTTTTTTTTACAGAATGAACTTGAAACTATCTTGTGCATCTTCAATTTCAAAATCACTTGCAGCTGCCGCCAATGTCTCTTGTGCCACATTCACCAATAGCTGACAGTGACGTAAAATAAGTGAACTCAAAATTTTATTATATAATATATATACAAATACAATTTACCATTTAAAAAGGACATTGCCCAAGGCACATGACGTAGTTTCCTGTCACTCTTCAGCTTCCCTTTCTCATAGTGTCAGAAAAGGCCAAAAATGGAAAGGGTATTTCACTTCATTTTTCGTCTCCGCTGATTTCATCACACATTTGCATTGATTTTTAATTGTCTCATGATGCATCGTTACACCCATCATAAGAAAGAATAAGAAATCATTTGTGGCCTTGATCTTATGGATGGTAGTTTGTTTTTTGTTCAGGGCTGTAAGCCTCAACAAATGTAACTACCCTGTATTATGACCGATTCATTTTACTACATGGATGCTGCTATTAATGAGGTTGCCTTTGGTAGTCTTGTCTGCATCTCTCTAGCCTCCTCCAGAGTGCAATATCTCTGACCTAAGCAGCTATTTGTTGTCACAAACACACACACTCATTTAATAAATAGCACTCAAGACTAGAGACTGACTGGAGACCTAATAACCAAGGTCTAACAGGTGTAAAGGTGATGAACTGGGCATTTCATCTGTGTCCCCTCACAGAACAACACAATGCTTCAAGAGCAGATGCAGGCCTTTGTCTGCTGTCCCTCCTAACACAGTTAGAAACGACTGAAGAGCTTTACTGACACTTGCTAATTGCACCTATTTAGAAAAAGTCTTCTTGATGCAAAGACTAATTTAGGGGCATTTTGTGATGTGTAAAACTCTACTGATATTATAACTTGGCTAAATTTGAATTTACCAAACACTGGGGAAAGTGGTTCCTATCAGTAATTAATAAACAGCCTAAAACTGGACATTAAATACTGCATGCTCAGAGCAATCCGAAATGGGACAAATTTACAAATTTCGCAGTTCTCTTACACTGGGTTCGTGTGTCAGGCAGTTACAGTTTCAAATGTGCGAGCACAGTCCGCCAGAAAGAACACTTCTCACTTAGAGCCAGCATCCATCCATCAGGTTTTTGTAACCCATCCCTGTGGCACTCTGGTTTTACCCTGCACCTCGTACTCTATGTGGAACATTACATAATGCATATGGATTTAGCTCAGCACTCAGTGGCATTAGACATATGCATCAGCAGACCTGACAGTGTGAGAGGGAAGAATCCAGACTCACAAGGTCACGCTAGAGGACAAGGAGACAGATCGGAGAGCATAACAAAAAGAGCGGCACAAGGGCAAAAGGAATAGAGACTGACTGCATAGGGCGGGAGTACTAGCTTGAGAGGCAGAATGAATCAACAAAACAGTGCTGTCAGCATCCCTGGGGCCAGCAGGGAGCGTTAAGTAAGTTGACATGGGCCACTGAGTCGCCCCCTTTTTGCTTTCCTTCTCTCCTCCCTTCCATTTCTCCTTTTGTCTTTCTCTCTCATCCATATGGCGGATTCCACCTCTTCCCCTCCCCCTGCCCTGCTGCAAACTCTATTGAAATGGCCTCTCTCCCACACACAAACCCTCGCTTGCTTGCACAAGCATCCCACATCCCCTGAGCCATGTCTTATTTACGGTTCGATTACAGCCGACCACCCTCCAGGACGAACGTCCTCCTCTGCCTACTTTCTGCCTTGTGCCCAGATGTTGTCCACATAATTAGGGGAAAACCTGTTTTGTCCAGTGGGGTCATAACAAGATCTGTGGCCAATGCAGCAAGGAGAGCTGCTGCTGCATCATCATCACCACCATCGTCATCATCAACAGCACAACACTGGTGTCAGTGGAGGAGAGGAGAACGATGAGGCCTGGCATGTATGACCAAAGGCAAGCATGGCTATTAATTTAAGTCATATAGGAGGATTTTTAGAAGTAGCTGGAGAAAAAGGTGCAATGCATCCAGAACAAATCTCACTGTATATACAGGAAACAAACCCCTTTGTAATACAGAAGTTAAGAGCAGAGGGCTCTGCAGTAAGTGCACACACGCCTTCACAGAAGGTAATAAAGTGTGTGCCAATGATTGAACAAAACCCATGGGAGGCACAACACAGCACTATCCCTGGTACAGGGGTGAGTAATGGGACTGCTACATCCTCCTTCCAAAAACCACAAGGTCTGCCTGCCTGCTAACGCATTCCAGTCTGCAACAGACTCCCTCTGCAAAAGCTCCTCTCTGTTTGATACAAAAAGCTCCTTCATATAGACTGCTGAATGGAGCAGCTGGCCTTAATGTGACATGCTTTTGATGAATATTATCAGAGCTATTTACAGCAATGGCTGTAACATTATGTTAGGTATTATGGGTGCTGTGCAGTGCCAAAAGAAAAAAAATCCCCTCTGGCCTTTGGGATTTTCTTGCAATTTCACATTTAGCAAACTATTCAATATTATAATTTATTGATTCATCTGATTATAAATTCATGGGAAAATAGCCCAAAGCTCAAAATGGCATTTGAATGTATGCAGTTTAAATATGAAATATTTTAAGCCACTATAAATGAAGGCATTAAATTGTCACATCTGAAAATCTTTGCACTGAAATAAATAAAGAGATTTTTGGTTGAAATATGAATGCATGAATTTATCAACAATCAAAATAATTTCAGATTAATATTGTCTTGAAGGGGTAATCAAGTTTTTCACTTATTGTTTCAATTGTAATTCATACTTCAAACAGAAGTCCAGAAAACAACATGGCATTTTTTTCCCCATGGACTCTGTGGTTTAAAGGTTAACTATAAAGGAAACTTCATGGGTGAAAAATTGGTTAAAATTCATAATTGAAATGAGCTAAAGAGACGGCGTCACATAGCTGTGGACAGGAAATGTAGAGTTGCCGGCCATGAATTCCAAACAAAGAGCTTTGTGTACTCCAGGGGAAATTGCAACAAAATGCTACTCACAGTGCAACACAAAAAACAAAAATCGCCCAAAAAGGAAGTGGCACACATTACTTTACTTATAATCCCTTCTCTCCGTAGTGTCGATGTGCGGTTTATTCAAAAGCTCTAATTCTTTTACACCAGCCATCTGTGGAATTTTCTCTATAAAACTGTTATAATATCTGACCCCTGTTCACTTCACTGATGGTTATTTCTTCTTATAGTGTATTCATCATAAATCTCTTCAGAAAAGTGGATCAGCAAACTGTCAAACTGTATTTAAAATCAAAGTGTACAGTGAAACGGCCATCTGGCCTGCTACTCCAAAAAATTATTAGTGAAGGTCCTGTTCCCAGACTTTGAAATGCCCCTCGCTGTTCCACTGCCATTTAAAGGCAGCAAAACAACTCTTTTGCGTGTGTGTGCATACATATGTGTGTGTGTGTGTGTGTGTGTGTGTGTGTGTGTGTGTGTGTGTGTGTGTGTGTGTGTGTGTGTGTGTGTGTGTGTGCGCGCGTCTGGTCATTGTTTAGAGCCTGTCTGCCTGACTGAACTCCCACAGCACTGTCTCTTTAGGTCATCTGGTTGGGTTACGACATGGCTCAAATTGTTTCACCTAATTGAAAGACAATCACCCTGGTAAAAGTATTCTGTCTGTGGCGGGCAATACACACTATTATTTAGGCTCTGCAATAGAAATGGAGCCTTGCTATATTATAGTCTGATGACTTCACAAAGACTAAACCCTAACCCTTTACAAGATAAGTACATTGTTGCCTAACACATCTTACAGTATAAGTGATGAAATCATATATTTGGCAAGCACAAATAAATAAAGGTGGGTCGCCAACAGCAGTGGCTCACAGAACAGTGTCAGACCATTCTCACTTTGCTGAAAATAGCCTAGTCTATTGCTGCACTAATGGAATTACTGCACTGGAAATGGACACAATACTGAATTTATCAAGACAAGTTAACAGGTTAACATGGAACGAGGCCATTGAGGTTAACAGAATATAATTTTTTGCTTTGTGATTTTGCACAGACTTGTCTTCCTTTCTTCTTTTTCAAAAGAGCTTCCTGTACCTACATCAAAGCTGAAATTGTGAAGTGCTCAAGTATTCATTGGATTCTGACTGGAGATTTCAGGCCTTTATTTTTTTTCCTTGCCAATAGTGTACCATTACACAAAAAGGAGACCACCAACTCTATGTGTCTGCCCTGTGGGATAAGAGTTTCATTGAATATTCACTAATTCTCTCCAGGAAAGTCACTTAAGAAAAACAAACGCTATGTGCAAACATACACAAAGGCTTAATCGCATACCACATGGTTTTGATGGAAATATAAGCTGCTTAAATTAATGTTAATGAAAAGTTCAATACCATGCAGTGAACTCTGGAAAATTATAAAATTGGGGAGAGTTGCTAAAAGCTCACGCCTGCCTCTGGTGCAGCAGAACATCCTAATCTTTCATCACTGCTTGGTCTTAGTGAGACTGTATGTTGCCGGGAGAGAAAAACTCTCAACCCAGGGAATAACAAGGAGCATGTGTGTGTCTGAGCGTGAGTGTGTGTGGGTATGTCCATAGAGAGATTTCTCGTAGGCATACAAAAACTGACAGAAGGAACAAGCCAAGGTGACACTAGGAGAGCCTCCTGACAGAGAAATGAAAACACTGATGAGTCATGTGATTCTCAAATAACACCTAACACAATGAGTGTAGCTGAAGAAGCCCCAACCCAGTAAATGAATCGATCAATGTGAAAGCATCTCAATCGACTGCATGTGATGAACTGTAATGTGACCTTACTACAGACACATTTGTTAGATGAGCAGGCTGAGAGCCAGAGTGAAACTGACAACATAACAGGGGCTCACCCGAAACTGCTTCAATGTAGGACCACCCTGGGAGTCTTCCACTCTAATTAGATCCTCATTGTGAGTCTTTTTTTATCACATGAATGTGAATTCATAAACATTCATAAAGATCAAACATGATCTGAATATCTGCCATTGTGAGAAAAACCTAGAGTGGCTCAAGACATTGAGGCTCCTCCTAAAATGTCAAATCCTAATCTACAGTGGAAATCTAAATGGGATTCAGTGTACCAAAATGGCTTTTAATACATGAGAGAGGCATTTCTAACAGTGAAGTATACTGTATGTTTCTGGCTATGGTACTGGGAGTGCTGCTTTTGCAACATTTACACCACACAGAACCAATGACAGCGTGCCAGAGCAGTGGCAGCACAGCAGACCTGGGCCAAAACTGTCATAACCTGAAAAAACAAAGCCACCTCTCCCACAGAGGCATGCACAGTCTGCAGCCTGTACTATGCAGATAAGAAGACACTTGCAATAAACCAAGGAATCATCAGTATCAGTACTTATTGTGGTGGTCTGTTACATCACCACCTTGCTATGGATATGATGAGAAAAATGTTATGAAGCTGTGTGCACAAACATTTCTAAATATACATTTTAAAAACAAACCTAATTCATTCAAATGCATCATGTCTGACGTTAATAGATTAGAATAATGATGGTGCATAACAAAATTCAAACAACTTGCAACTTTCAGACATGCAGTGACAGAAAACAGAAAACATTCCACTATGATGTACATGGACTTTCCAATACTCACAAAAAAACAAAACAAGAATATTGTCATTATGGGTGGCAAAAGCAGGCAGTTTGCTGGGAAAACAACTGAAAAACCGGTTTTAATTATTCTCAGTGCAAATAAAGACACATTATTTTAGCATCATAACCGGTCGAACACGATTTCTTTTGTGAGGCATGCTGTCATTTTTTGTGCGTTTCCATGAGATAGATCCTAATATTGCTTCCCCTTGACTATCAAGTGTGTGATCATATGTGTGAAGCCTAGATGAAAACTCCAAGCCCTCTCAGGGGACCAAACCGATCCAATTATAAAGAGTACTGTATATAGAAACTCTAACTGCGCACATGTTTTGACGACTGTGTCTGCTAACACATGAAGCTGCACCTCTCCCACATCACTACAGCACTGACACAAATTGCCCAGGGGTAGAACAAATCCTGACCTGTTTTATAGAAACAAAGGGATCAAATTAAAATGTTCCTACTGAGTGAACAGAGTACACAAATATGCCCCCATGGGCTTGCAGCACCTGCTATGCTCTGCCCAAAGCAAACCCCCCCCCTCCAACACCACCCTGCACCATCCCTCCATAATTCCTGGGAACCACGTCTATTCCTAGTGTAGCATCTCTATTAGTTCAAAGAACACCTGGATTGAGGAAGAATTTCCCTTATCCCTACAGTGTGGATGTTGAAACCAACATTGACATTACAAGCTCTGCCCTACTGTTTATTGAATTTACACTACAGACAACATATTCTGTAAAGTGAAAAAATACTGTTTAGTCAATTGAGCTTCCTTTTTGAAACGTCCAGTTTATAATTTGGACATTGCCATCTTGTGTTTTTTTTTTTTTTTTAAACCAGAAGAAACAATGTTTGGTGAAGATGGAGCTGAGGAGGTATGCGAGTGGAGCTGACCTGCTCTGTGCTCTTTGCAACAGGTCACTGTTTCCAGTGCAGTCTGTCAACCATGCTGTAGTCACACCCTATTCTCCTCTAAATGGGCTCATTGAGTAATAAATGAACATCATGCAGGACTACAGAAAACTTCAAACTAAAGACTGGGACCATAAAGACATTAGGAAAGTATATACTGAGGTAATGAAATACATGAGCAAACTGACAACAATTTTTTATGGTAAATCTGCTGGTGTTGGAGGTGTGGCTTTGTCAAACTTAACTTGAATGTGTTCATCCGACACCTTATCACATTGATGCGTTTCAAACTAACCATTCTACTTTTCATGTAAACCCAGACATTTATTATTTGACCTTGTGATGACACAAGTGTTCATCATACTATTTTTGACAAATATAACATGGAGTTACTTTTTTGATGGTGTTAAAAGGGGTCTTGAGGGCATTATCTAGTAGCCACGACAGAAATACAAACTACAATGACACCATTGGCTCATCAATATTCACAATTTGCCATTTATCTCACGCAGTTTTGCTGATTTTTGAAATTCCACACCCAAAACAGCATAAGGAGGCTTGCAGCTGGAAGAGGATGTGCTTTCACAAAGGGCATTTAGCCAAAGGTATTGTGGTTAATTGAGGAAGTCTATCTTAGACTGCAGAGGCTTGACCTCTTCACCCTGAGTCAGCCCGACACAGACAAAATCAGTCTGCTGGCTAAATCTGAGCATCATTAACCCTTTGAAAGGGAAGTGTTGAGGTAGGCTCCTAAGGTCAACACACTAAAAGGCCCTACTCTATTTTTCTTAATCTTGCTCCTCCTTTTCATTCTATATATAGCCATATCACCAAGGGCCCTGTGCAGAGCTCCATAGAATATGGAGGACAAGAAGGAAACAGAGACAGTTGATGAATATGAAAAAAGACAAGCAAGTGGAGGGGACAGAAACTTGGTTCATTCATTAATTCTGATACAGACTCTCCTCAGATAGTCTCAGAAAGTTTAAAGTAGTAAAGTATTTGTTGTTTAAGAGCAGAGGATTTATGGTCTGACTGTACCTTCTGTAAAAGCACAAGGCCAAGCCTATAAAACAAGAAAAGAGTGTTTTCAGTTCCACTCCATGCAGCCTGCATTATTGATGGTCTTAGCCTAATCCACTGTGAATACATGTAGAGCCACATCATGACACAATCCATGTTTTCCGGGGTGATACGCACACAGCAAAGTGCCATGACGTGAACCTTTGAGCAGATATTTGCCCTTGTGCATATGCTCACAAAGCCTATACTGACAGACAACTGTAGTCATACCCTCCGGCAATGCGTTTTTTCCTCCTGTATGCTTGAGACCAACACAAAGCTCATATGATGGTCATGACAGTTATACTTCTGTCTCAAGTACAGGTCTACTTAAAAGAAAACAGTGGTGGCATTCTCCCTTTAAAGAAATTACGTAAATGCAATGCAAAGTAACTGTAAGTAATTGTTATTCTGTGACTCAGGTGAAAAATAAGATGTACATGAATATTTTTGTTATTTAATGCAGTTATTTGTTAGCTCCAAGTTAAGGCAAGGTTTCTGTCTATAACACATTATTTGTCAATTCCATTTATAAACTTGAGATGGCTTTACTTATTTCAAAGTTGCTAATTTCACATTAAGCTCATCTTGGAAAATTTTAGGCTTAACCATGCACAAAATTAAGGTATGAGGATGTGGAGGTGAAAACAGATATTAACCTGGGAAAACAGAGCAACAATAATCAGAGATCTCTGTAGGACTATCTGTGTTTTCACGCCTTTTCTCTGTCCCTAATGAGTTCAACCAATAACCACAAAATTTGTTTTCGGTCTTGGCAGTTATGCTGTGCAAGGCTAACAATTATCAACTGTTCCCATGACTACTATGCTTTCCTGCCTGACAAAGCACCAATGAAATAGCTCACAATGCTGTAGCCCCCCCAGCTACTCTGGTGGAGCAGCTATGTGGTCAAAAAGTTATACTGTAGTTGGAGTAGCAAGTCTGCAGTTAAGAATGAGTTCAAACATTTAAATATAAATAGCAATGTGAGAGCAGGAACATTTAGAAATATTCTGGCCCATTGACATTTTCTGTTGCATCAGATTTCATCTAGTCATCAAATGTGATTTCAAATCACCTGAAAGCAGTGAGTTCTTTCAGTGCGGCTTGACTACAGCGTTCAGTGTGAGGGTTAACAGCTACATTTGTCAGCACACAAATGGTTCACACCCAGCAGGAATGCTATTCTCAAATCCTCCACTGCACTAGCATTTTAATGTATTAAGCATGACAGCATTTAGTGTACCATTTCTGCTCAGTGCATCTAAGGCCATTTTACAGAAATTCTCTTTTACATAAACGGTCCAGGATTGACACCAGAGTAGCCTACCTGAAACCCTGCAGAAACTAGTAGGCCACTCCTTGAAGCTTTTCTGTTAGTGTGTGGTCCAGTCAACTATATTCAAGTCTATTCCTGGCAGTTGCATGGAGGCCTTGTCCTGTACCAGAAAGGGCAAGAAAATGTGTGTGTACGGCATGTGTGACATTGACTAATGTTACATTCATGCTCTGACACTAACCTTGTCTGGCATATGCATTAGCCCTTTCTTCTGTTTTCACTTAAAACACCTCCCCAGTGAAAGTAAAACGCAACTGCAAATTTCTGTAAACTGTCTTTACCCTCTGTCCATCTGTACTTCCAGGCAACAGTCCTCATATTCACATGAGGCTATCTTTATACCCTCACAGCAAGCAGAGATCCCATGATCTGCACTTGTTTGTGTCACAATCTTACATACGGCATGAATAATGGTCGCAACCTTCAGCTTCCTGCTTGCCACAATTTGGTGACAGGGGTGATGGGGTGGCATTGATGTGTCCACCCCCTACCCCGAGGAAAGCACAGAGTGTCTCAGTCACGCAAGCTGCAGTCATACTGCTGTATTTGCACTAACCTCTTACCCTGCAACAGCATCACACCGTTCTCCAAAAGAACATCCAGTACTGCTGCACTGAGATTCGCCTATCACTTAGGGAAACAATGCAATTCTGCCTCTATTTAGGATCCTCAGTGTGTGTAAGGGTCTAAATAAATAAATAATTCCCGGGCAGCACGGTGGCATAGCCGTTAGCGCTGTTTCCCCACAAAAGGAAAGTTTCTGGTTCGGTTCCCAGCACTGACGGCGGGGGGGCAGTCTTAGTCTTAGTCCCCCCAAGCAAATATAAACATACTGTAAGCAGCATCCACAATCAACTGCTCCTGCAACCCTCCCACAAGAGCGCACAGTGGCTGTGCGCATATGAGAGAGCCAGTGTGTTCTTCTGCCTTTGTGGGTTTCCTTCAGGTATTCTGGGTTCCTCCCACCATTAAGAGACATCATCTTTGGGTTAAATGGTCACTCTAAATTGTCCGTACCCCTGTGATGGACTGGCTACCTGTCCAGGGCAGCTCCAGCAAACACACACAAACACACACACACAGACAGAGAGAGACAGCCACTGTATCCTCTACCTACTGGCAATTTGATGTAACCTGTGAAAAGTTTAGCAATCCTCATGTGATGGGAGTGTATGAGACTGAAAGGTGGAATAGCTAAATGCAACTGAACATTAAAGTGTTTCTTGATCTTTGTTTGAGGTTTTTCTCCTGAAAGGTAAAGCGCACTTAACATAGAATGCCTTGAAGGTTAAGAGAAACTTGGCGTTGCTTTCATTCTGTACAGACAGAAAATTAATATTACCACAGAATGCAAAAAAAAAACAAAACATTTCAATAGCATACTCCTGTTTCTTTCCTCTAAATATTTTTTTTTACTTGAAATTGGGGTCGATTAAAGATAAAGCTGCTAATTTTGGTGCAATATTTTCAAAGACATTTTTGTATGGCTTCTGGCGATGCAAAGCTGAAAAATGCCCAAAATTTATCAACATGATCAACAGCAAATGTAGTTTATATAAAAGCAACAAAGTATTCTTTCAGTATCTACACCAAGACTGTCTTACCACATTTGGAGCTACAGAGTTAAAATGTCAATGTCCAGCGCTTGATAAGACTGAAGCTAAAGCTGAGGATTCCACAGAATACAGGGAGCACCATGCCTCGGAGAAACTTTGCTAAAACCATCATTATATGTGTGCAATACACCATAAATAAATTTATACCCTTTACCATCCAATGGTTCAGCTGAACAGATTCATAAAGGCAAACACAACTGCCCATAATGCAAAAAACCACAAGTCTGCCAACATGACTGTTATGCTACATAGACAGATGTTTACTATCACCCAATTCATGCCCTCCTTTCACTCTGAACAGCAGCTCATAGTTAATGGCAGTAGCCGTGAGCAAATGTCCTCTATTACAGTTTGTTTTACACAGACTGATTAATTGATCGAAACTGGTCACTCATGCAAAATTAAGTTGAAAATTTATTCCAATTCTAATTTTTAGTGGGCGGCGAGCAGTAGCATTGTAGGATGACTTTTGACCATCCGAGTGACGTGCAGCAGTAAGGTCATCTGTGGCCTCAGTGTTCTGTGCTGAAGATAAAAAATTGACATGACTGCTTGGTACACAAATTGTTTTCATATTGTGCTTGCTGAGGCAAGTGGGACGAATTGCTCAACAAAGGCACTCATTCACCCACACATCCAGATTCATCGCCGTCACTTCACAATTCACAAAGAAGGGACAAGAAATAAATCAAACTGTGATCAAAGAACAATGATGGTTACTATCCACAAAAGTGTGGCTGGTATTGTTTTCACTATGTGCGTGTGTGTGAGTGGGAGTTTGTGTGTGGTCCTGAAGACATTGGAGTTGAAACTACCACAGAAGAGATTTGGGTACTTTGGTAAGTGTTTATCTGCCTGTGGAAAGATTTTGTCAACATGATAGTGTCACAAACACAAAAGATACAGTCATGAAACTACACGTACGTAGTTTGGTTTGACAGAATTACTGAGTACTCGTGTTGGAACATCATCATGATGACAGGTATCATGGCTGGTGTGATCTAATCACAAATTCTGGACTCCATTTACCTTCTGTCCTACTTCACTGCAGAATTATCAAGGTGGATATCAACTGTATGCACAGTATCTGTACACACTGTAATTCATTTATTATTTCAAACATACGACTCCATTAATAATAGCGAGGTTTACAAAAGTAGCTATTATTACAGAAGATGTAAAAAAATTCCCTTAGATGTAATTGATGGGGATCAAACAACCCATCAGTCATCCTTAGATTTTGCACTTCATGTGTCCACACAGCTGGTAATCAGGAGTCAATGAATGAGAATGGACCCCAGTGCACATGGTATTAGTATTTCCTTTTGTTTATTAAATTAATTTCTATTAGGTCACTATTTCTTTTTGCCCAATCTTTATTTTTCATTTTTGCCAAGTTTAACTTCATAGCTGGGAATTATATTTTTAAAATGCAAGTGTCAGTGTGTTAGGAGGATAAGCAACAGAGTGCAAACTGTATACATGGCACTCAAACATTTGTTTGCATATTTTATTTGAAGCTGTCATAAATTGGATATAATGTGTTCTAATGTTCTAATCAGCAGCACAAGGAAATGTTGGAACTGGGACTAAGCTTATTACAAGAAAAATCAGTTACCTATCAGATTTATACTAAGAAATGACACATTACAAGTTGGAACATTGTCTTTTGCACAGTTGACTACTCACTGCTTTATTATTGTTGCAGGAAGTGAAAATGCAACACTCAGTTATTTAAACAAATATATCTCTAAAGCATATTAAACAATTACTCTCATGTCTATGAAAATACATCAGGACTTTATTATCATCATGATACTCTTAATGGGATGCTCTTTTCCATCCTGGCAACCTAAATGATCAAATTCAGTAACAGGAGGTACTGCTTATGCTTTCTTTCTTTCTTTGTTGTTTGGGTTGATGATCTTTTATTTCAGGTCTAATTGTCCTCGTGTCAGCTCTGGCTGTGCCTGGATCTCATCAAAGATCAGAGATTCACTTTTGGGGGTCTTTGAATGAACTGTTATGAAAGTTAAATTCGTTTCTTTAATAAGTTGTATTTTCACCATACATTCCATTTCAAAAATATTGGTATAATGTCAAAATGTGCTCAAAAACAGATGCGAGTCTGTTTCACCACGTGATCTTCTGCAGGACCAGTGCAGATTTTCTTTCTTTTTTTAGGCTCTACACTGCCAATACATTATGACCAACCCTTACCTTTTTCACATGTATGTAGTGCAGCTAATATCCTTTGCATTTAATACCGACTCTCATTTAAAAGTCAAACCAATTTTTTTTTTTTTTTTAAATCGGGCACCTCCAGAGAGATGAGACAGGAAGGTGGGCAGACCGCCAGGTGTCACACGGTTCTGAATGGTTGATGCAACAGAATGAAATAGCAGCTGATGTTTACTTGTATCGATAACGAAGTGACAGAGAGGAAAACAGGATGCCTGCAGTCTTTCAGGAAAAAGGATGAAGAGCGCTTTACTGAAAATGGCATGGAAGTGGCCCCTGATAAGGAAGGGCTGGGGACTGTTCCTGTTTTGTTCATTCAGATAGTTCACAAGTGCTTTTAGACACAAACTATGTGAAAGAATGTTCCTGCTGGTAAAGAGAACATTATTAACTGCAGAACCACGAGTCCCCTGCAGAAAGACAGCTTGTTTTCATCCACATTCCTGTTTATGGTATTGTTGATGACACATGTTACAATCACTCTGAAGCTATGGGAAGCCAAATTAATGAAACTTGGTTGTACCAGTCTTTTGATGAGACTACACTGACATCTGTTTTTGCAGCATTAACACTGCCCTGCTAATGAAAGCGAACATATTCAGGAAGACATCCACAGTGAAGGGAGCCAGAGTGATTCTGTTTCATCCACCCTATGCCCTCGAACATTTCCCCTGCAAACAGGCTAGCAGGTGCTCTTATCCCCAGGGGACAATTTGCCCAAATCTGGTGCTTGGCAGGTGCTCATTTGGTCTGCAAACCCCACAATTCCTGACAGTGCAATAACCATCAAAGACAGCACTAGTTTAGAGACAGTAAAAAGAAAAAGCAAAGTCAAACCAACTGTCAAACAAGGTCTACTCTTAGTTTTAGAGGTCACATTTGGGTCATGAATCATATTTTTTCCATGTAGGGATTCATGTAAGAAATTTAGGAAAGACTTGCATCAGGACAACGGGGTCATAGGGTGTTTATCCAGCAGCTAATCACAATAATGAATGACGCTGAGCCTGTGTGGTTTTCCTTCAAATCTGTTCTCTCATCAGCAAAATCATGAGGAAATTTATTGTCTTTTTTTAGTCCTTTATCCCCATGATTTTGCAATGTTGTATGCGTCAGGGCTCAAACAACAATGTCCTCAGGGTAGAGAGCGTACAGATCTAAAAAAGAAGCAGTTATGTCCACATGGATCTGTGTGAAGGTTTTGGCGATATTTTTGCCTCCAGTTATTGGATAATAAAGCCATTAAAGGAGAGCAGTTTTCTCCTTTCCCTGACAGGCAGCACAAACCTATTAGCATCAGTATTAGGAGTCACACCCTTTCTGCTACTTCTTCTTCTGTGCTGCTGCTGCTGCTGCTGCTGCATGGGTCCTTTGACCCAGAGCCAGTGCAGCATCTCAGCTGCTAGCAGCTTTCCTGAGCAGATTCAATGCAGCAACACTAAGTGAATTTCCCTCACAAACAATTGTTTACTCTTGAACAGATATGTTGGGTCTCTTTAAGAACTCTGTAAAGAGTTTCAATTAGACATGTTCATATGTAAGGTGCCTTTATGTAACACTTATGATTTGGTGCTATATAAATAAATTTGATTTGAGTTGATTTGATTTCAAAACACGCACACACAAAATTATGTGTCATTTTGGAATGGAAACCCCACCTCTGGTCTAAGATATTTTCCCTGCCTTAAACTTGTCACCATTGGAACAGTGCTGCCGCATTTCTGTGGTATGTACAGTAAGGTCCAGAGCAGCCGGCCCCTTATATTTGCTTAGGTCGCCCCTGCTTGCATATTGTTCTGCAAAATAACTCAAGTATGCCACATTGTTTCACGGAAAATGTCTTTGGTTCTCATTTGAGCTAAGTCTCACAGCCCACCACACACTTTTAATAGGAAACACCACCCGATTCAAGGTTGAATGCTGATATCGTCTCACTCAAAAAGGTGTTTCAGCTGTTAAATGCTCCCTTGTTGAAACTAATGTGGTGGACAAATTAGCAGAAACACCTGCCTGTATAATTCAACATGATTCAAACATACAGTCTGTGATATCAGCATGACTGTGTCTGACAACCCAAATGGAACATATTAGCCCTCAAAAAGGTCAGAAGTAAAATCTGCATGATTTAGCCAAAGTACAAGTCTCTCACTGATGAGTGTGATCAGACTCTCTATAACATGAGAGGACCTCTATGAGACTTGCCATTCTTCAAGTTGCAGCGATCCCCACCTCCAAAAAACAATATTTACCACTGCACCCAGTAGCCCATTTCTGAAAACACGCAATAACGGAAAAGGTTCAGACGGAATAGTGACTTTCCAGTACAAAGATCAGAATAAACACTGGGATTCTTCTAACATGTTTAAGCTTTGTCTAAAAGGCATCTGTCCTTCAAGGCAAACACTTTCAGCTATGTTGTAGCTGGCAGAGTGTACTCATTCATTCATCTTCTACTTCTTATCTGTTTCTGGGTCGCAGCGGGTGCTGGAGCCACACACGCTGTGACCTACGGACAATTTAGAGTCTCCAGTTAACCCAAACATGGTATCTTTGGATGGTAAGAGGAAACCGGAGTACCCGGGAGGAAATCTACGCAGGCACGGAAAGAAAATGCAATCTCCACACAGAAAGGCCCCAGGCTGGGAACCGAACCCGCAACCTTCTTATTGTGGGGCAACAGCACTAACGAGTTGCCTGAAATGTGTTCACAAACTTTGATTAATTGGCAAAGTTAGTGAACACATTTCTCTCCATAGTTTATTTATTGTGGCTCTTTTATTAATATTATTATTATTATTGCTAATCATTTTCTCTTTTTAGGGAGCACAGTAAAAGGTTTGGTGGTATCAAAGTTCACTACAAATCCAAACCCTATTAGTATTGGTTCACAGGACATGTAATGCTTCACACGTAATCAACTTTTTGTCTTTACTTTTATTGCCAATGTCAAGTTACACTATCATAATGTGGCACCTTAGGTATAAATAATATTTCCGCCTGTTATGTGCTTGTTATCACATTTCAATTGAAAGTTTTAATATGCGAGCAGTTTTAACTGTAAGCACAAAATTTAGGCCATTTAAGAAAAATCTGAACATGTGTCTCAGTTCTGAAAAAACAAACAAAAAAGCAACGGGTTAATATCCGATAATGAAATCTCAAATTTTATCATCAGCCTCCTTCAAGAAGTGGCAAAATGAGCAACTGAGTAGAGCCTTCTTAAGGAGCATGGGTATTTTGATGACAGATAATACGATGATAGCAAAATATTATACTTGGTTATAAAAGCCTCCAAAAGACATGTGGCAGTGGCACATAGAAGGCAGCTCAAACATGAATTATTAATCTTTTCTGTTCAATAACCTGAACCACTTCTTTGCTACAGAAAGTTTGGTAATGGTTTAAACAGGTGGTGTTTGATAATTATAAGCCCATACATCCTCTAAACGCAGGATCAAAACATTATCCAGCTGACTGCAGCCCAGTAAAATCCCCTGATGGCCTTGGAGATGAGCTGTGTGTTGATAAGGAACAGAGTCATGTCGTGGCTGCTGCACCGTGAGAAATCACACAATTTGCCTTAACCACATTTGTGGTCGTGAAAATGACAACAACATATTCCCTGCTTTGATTTCCGTCTTGCCTTCCCTTGAAGTGAAGAAACGCGGGATCCAGATGAAGTGTGGGTGATTTTAGTATTGTTGTTATTATTATTATTATTCTGGCTTGGGTCTGCTCAATGGACGGTGGATCTACACTCTCATGTTCCCAGATCAGAGTAACGTCTGAAGGCTGTAGGACGAACCTGCATGACACTTGGTGCTGCTGCGGCAGCTAGCATAGCGTTATATTACAGTATGTGTGAATTGTACATGATGCGGAGTCTCTCGGCAGGCTGCACTGACAGGGGAGGGGGGCTGAGGTGAGATGACAGCCATAAATCCCACAGTCTCGCTGCATAGACACCGCAATTTCACAGCGCCTGGAAGTAAATATTTAGTTTGAGCAGCGACGCTGTGAAAGATGTTTTTTTTTTTTTTTTTTTTTTTTTTTTTTTGGAGCGGCGGGTCCTCATGTCTGCTCTGTTCTGGAGGATTAGCAACCTGCTATTACATAAACACAACCGGAACCCAAAAATCATAACAGCAGCTCCATTTATTTCATCCTCCGCAGTCCCAAAAATATCACGCAAAAAAAAAAAAAAAAAAAAACAAGCTACTCACCGTCCGTGCGGTAACGCGGTGTCCGGGCTTCCGGGCGCGTCGGAATCTCCTCCGCCGCTTCACTTGGAAACACAGCCGTCGGTTCTCCTGCGCGTCGCCGCCGCCGCCGCCGGTGGAGGAAAAACGAAGCAGGAGCTCGGAGCGGTAGCACGGTCGCATGTACTGCAGTGTTCACACAGCAGTCTGAACGTCGGCCGCCTTCTTCTTCACCGCGGCCCGGTCCCGGTCGGCGGACGAAACGGTGCGTTACCGCCGCCGTGCGTCGCGGAGTCGGTACAGCACGGTCACCTCAGGACTGAGCTGCCCGCCGCCGGGCTCTCTCCGGCTGGTGTCGTCCTCCGCCAGCGCCCCGCACCTCCCGGAAGGGTTTTCAAAATAAAACCTCAAAAGGCACGCGGCCGAGACATTAAAGCTAAAACAGGGAATCAAACACAGTTGTTTCAGACAGATAGCTGGCATTTATACATTAAAAAAGGACACAGCATCAGGATGAAATGGATAAGTAAGGTGCCAAATGAAATATGACCTGCATTATGAATTTACACGCCCCCTAATGCAGTTAGAATATTTCACATACATTTATTACTTTATGATTTATGATTTATTTACTTTACTAATTTATGACTTTGTTTTTCCAGGATAACTGTTGCAGCTGCCTGTGTCATATTCTCCATTACAGTGGAGTTTAAATGTTGTTAAATGTCTTTATGCTGGTGGGTGTGTTTGGAAATAGTTTTTTCTCCATTTTTAAAGTTTTTGTTTTTTGGTGGGGGGCTTCTCACAGTTTACAAGAAAGACATCAGTTTGTTCTAGCAAGAACGATCTGTACACTGCATGTAGCAGAATGGCCATGTCAAGGCTTTTTTTCCCACACATTCAAAATTTCAATTCGCAAACAACAGTTGACATAAAACGTAGTTGTGTTATTTTACAATATGAAGTCAGGTGCCTTTATTTTGAAAGAGTAACGTCAACGATTTGGACGGTTTTGCAAGCAACTGGTAGGAAAGAGCAAATGCTTACTCAGTATTTTTATTTGTTTATTTATCATTTATTTTTCTTCTATTTTGAGAAGAAGAGGGTGACTTGAGTTAAATTAAAAAGGGTGCTCTATTGTCTATTGAAAGAAATGAGAGGAAAGGACAGCCTTTGAAACTCAGGTTTTGCCTTTAATATGTTCACTACCTCAGAAATTGAGCCAGTTGGCTCTAATTCTATTTGTGAAGATGGCAGTCTACAATTACTAAGGTCCCACGGGGAGGATGGCAATCAACAACAGTTTTAAACATGGGGTGAATTACAGGGTATAGCATATATAGGTTGTTCTTATTGGTTCTCTACTTTTCTTAAATTACAGGGTGGCTATTAAAAACAGTGATAACAGATTATAGGCTGAATGATGGTGATTGTTAAAAATATATTTTAATTGTAATTACCATATCTTATTGAAGAGAAATGGGATACAATGTAATTTAGCCTTCAATGTGTGGCCACTGGTAGTTGGTGTATCTATACATATATATCATCATCTACCAGTGAATAATTGTACTTCACAGCTGTTTCCTTACTGTGGAATAAAAAAAAGTCATTTCATTTTAAAAGAAACACAAGCTAGAATCCTGGTCCGAATTTTAGTCAATTTGAAACCATAAATAAGAGGATTCATAATTGGTGGTATGATAAGAAATTCAATTGCAACAAAATTTTGAAGGCTTTGGGATAAATATTTTGAGCCAAATCTCATGCTCATAACATCAAAAAGAATAGCCACTAGAAAAATGAATAAAGAGAGTAAGTGTGGCACGCAGGTTTGCATGAATTTTGACCTATTTTCTATGGAATGTACACACATTTTAATCAGGGAAATGTAAGACCAAACTATAAAAAGTCCATGAAATACATAAATTATTATAGTCATGTATGCAACTATGTTGTTAACAATAGTTTCTGCTGGGTAACAAGCAAGTTTAACAATAATCCAATTTACACAAAACAGTCTGGCAATGCATGAGCTGCATAATTTTAATCTAGACGTCAGAAAAATATTTAAGGCCATAATACAGAAAGGTGTCAACCAAGAGAAGCACACAAATTTGATGAGACTTTGCTTGGACATGACAGCGTGATATTCCAGTGGTCGGCATATGGCGACATATCTGTCATATGCCATTACTGCAAGAATAAACAGATCACTGCATGCAAAAGAGTACATTACTAAAGCCTGAAGAAGACAACCAGAATAAGAGATAACGTGAACAGGAGAGAGAAGATCCCAGAGAAATTTGGGGTAGAAACCTACTGTCCCGTAAAGTCCATTCATGCAGAGCGTGCACAACAGAATATACATTGGTTCATGGAGGCTTTTATCCAAGATGATGGTCACAATAAGACAAATATTTACCAGCCAAATTACACAATAGCACAGCAAAGTGAGAGAGAAGAGAGTAAACTGGTGGTTCTTCGCTTCGTTTAAACCTGAGAGAAAAAACATTGTTATCAAAGAAGCATTACACATCATGGTTTAAAAGTGTGTGGTACCTCAGTCACAAACAGCGTCTGGTCTCTCATCCCACTGTCATTAATATCCTGTCTGACTGAAGCGAAACATGAGCTGGGATTCCAAATCAGCCAATTAACGCCCAGAGAGAGGGCACCTGTTTTTTCAACATGCTACACTTAACTTGTAGTAACTGAAGCCTGAGTATCACATAAAATAAACAACATACAACATCGATCAACATTTTTCAACCAGATTTAACGTTCATCCTTTGAAATAAAACAATTTGTTAAGCACACAACATGAAGACTATGAATACCATACCATATATAATATGCTCTATGTAAAAATCCATGAGTTTATTTTAAAGATCAGCTCTTTGTGTGGTTAAAAGAGCACATGACCAAATACGGCTATTATGTCTTTCAGCATTTAACAAAATTTTGCTTTGACCAATTCAAATGCAGTAGAAAGCATTAGCCAGCAGATGTCCCTGTGCTGACTGGTTAACCCTTTTAGGCTACAGACCAGGCAGTCTCACCTGAAATGACAAAAGGGTAGAGGAGAAGGCAGATCAGCCAATTATGTAGCATACCCCCTGAAAAACAATAGAAACAGAACTCAGTTATGGCACAGTGAGGGCCAGACCATCCTGAGGAATGCTGATTGTTGTGTCATTACAAAAATCTTCCAAATAAACAATCCACTCACATCATCATCATCCTCATCAGGTTTTTCACATTCATTGATTTATTTTATCCTTTCTGCTTTGTTATCGCTCAATGTGCAGTTGCTATGTAGCAAAACAGTCACACATTGTGCCCTAACGCAAAACCTAAAATGACACACCAGTCCATCTTATGAAGGGATAAGCAGAATAAAGGCTTTGTTCTGTGGACTCGTCTGAGAGGCGCTTGCAAATGTTCAACAGTATGAGTCATTTTACGGTTGACTATAGATTGCCCGTAGGCCTGAGTGTGAGTGTGAATGGTTGTTGGTCTCTGTGATGGACTGGTGACATATTTAGGGTGTGAGCTGGGATTGGCTGCGGCACTCCCCTCGGAAACGAATAAGCGGTAGAAGATGAATGAAGGAATGAGCATTTGGAGATGCTATCTAACAGAGCTTGCTGTGGACAGGTTCATAGGGACTGTCCCTTTTAGAGGACGTTGTCCGATCAAAACTGACGGCAATGAATATCCATTAATAATTGATAAATAATCTAATATGCCTTAATCTATTATCTCCTATTATTTCGCCTATAAGTTCTGGTAATTTTGGCTCTGTATATTAATAAACTCATGACAGGGGGAAGAAGCAGAAATTAATTTACCATTAGTTTATTGAGATCTTGAGATATATCAGGTGACCCAAATCTCATGTACAATATATCTAAAAGGATGCTTATAGCAAAAGCTACAAGTGAGATTAAATTTGGAAGACAAGATTGCATAAACTTTCCTCAACTTTCTTTGGATGACATGGCTGTTTTTAACAGATACATGTAAGACAGAAAAATTAACACAAAAATCCCAAAATAAAACACAACATTAATATACGCGACCACATTATATGCTTTGGATGGTGAGCAAGCAAGAGTAGATACCATCCAGTTAACACAGTGGATCCTGTGCATGTGTGAGCCACATAGCCTTGATCCCAGCAAGGTTGCAGTGTTCATTAACAAACATTAAAGAGACAAGAACCCGGAGAAAAGCATCAAGATGTGGTTTCTCTGTCTTCTCATAGCTGAATGGTACACTGGAGGTTGACATATTGCCAGCTACCTGTCGTATGCCCTCAGGGCTACGATTTAAAAATCACTGCAAACAGATGACTGTATTTCAAAGCCCGGTAGCATAAATCCAACATAGGAAATAACATGAGACATCATGAGATCCAGAGGGAATTTAGGATGAAACCCAACAGTTCCATACAACACACTGACGCCCAGGTTGCACAAGAAGCTATACATCAGCTCATGGAGGTTGTTGTCCATTACAATGACGACGATTAGAGTAATGTTTCCCAACAGAATAACCCAATCCCACAGCGAGGTCAGCAAGAAGAAGACAATTCTTCACTCCAATAAAAAATGTTAGCTTGAGAGAGTAAAGAGTGTGACAGCTGACGTTTTCTATCATTTGTTCATTTTTCTGATTTCAAAGCATAAGCTCTGCCTGTTTCACCACACAAATCTGCGTCACCAGCTGCTGGGGTACCAGAACTGCTCTTTGTATTGACGGCACTTGCAGTTAGTCCTGGCCAACCACCGCAATGTTACAGTCAGTACTGATAAATCTTTGATTAGAGAGATCAGGAACTGCAATGCAAGCACCAGAGGCAGGAAATAGGTACCACTTTATGTTATGTAATATCTCTTCATTTAAATTCTATTTCATTTATAAATCATTTGCAGAAGTTGGTGTCGACAACTGATGATGAACAGCAGGGGAAGAAAGTCTCGGCCACTGTTTTGGGTGGTGGGCGTAGGAGATTGCCATCAAATTCTTCAAATGGAAAGGAGCAGTTTCACTGTGATGGCCACAATAAGAGTATAAAACAGCCAGGAGAGCTGGCATCTTAGGACTGACCTTTGAGATAAAGAGACGTGAAGAAGCTCCTACAAAGTAATAGCAGTCCTTTTAGTCTCTGGATGAAGTACTGCCTCTCAGCCTACAGTTGTAAAAAAGAGTAATATTTGGAAATTGTGCCCATAACAATGAGCCACCGGGGAAAGGAAGCGGGCGATCTGTCAGCTAGAAAGCCGCAATCAGTTTTTTCCAAGGCAGCCAAGAAAGAACAACCCTTTATCCACACCACTCAGAGCCCAGCTCATAACCACCACTGGCGTGCCTGGAAAACCCACCACCCCTTTCCCACACACAGCTGAAGCTGTCTTATTACAGAGGCCAGAAGGGCCCAGACAGACTGCGGTGAACTTTCAGAGACGTTGGTAGACCAGACAAAATGCTGTATTTATTGTCCGTTTATTACACAGATTCTTACACAGTTGAAAACGAAAGGCTTGATTTTGTACAGAGGAAAGTGTTTCACTTGTCTGAGGGAGCTTAAATCAATGTCTTAAGACTTATAATGCATCAGCTATAAGTTAGCTGTGTGGATGAGTCAAAAACCACCATATCGGTATGAAGTGGATCATTTGCAATGACTTTATTCATGTTAGTTATTATTATTCCTTACACTGTTATTTACACCTACTCAACAATCTTCACTACTAATTTCAATTATGACACGCATACAGGATCTACACATGTAAATGTTATTGGAGTAAAAGTATGCCAGATAACAGTGTGGTTTAAAATACACTATATAATCATATCCAACAACAGTTGAATCACTTAAGCAAAAATATATAAAATAATGAGGAAATTGAGATCATCCCTAACATTTTTTAAATGTTATTTAATCACTGCATTTTCTTTTTCTTTTTCCAATAAAAAGAAAAAATATATGTCTTGAACTTATTGCAGATCTTTTTTTTGTCTGCACAGATTTATCATGTGTTATCCCAAAAGGTTGTTTTTTTTTTTGTTTCATCAATCAGTAATGGGTGAAAAATATCCAACCGCTGGGATGCCTGTGTACACAGACACACACACAGCTGACAATCCAAAATGCAAAGATTGATTGCTGTTTTACAAGAATCACAACAATGTCCATGACTATGAGCTTAAAGTCAATAATGTCAGCATACAATATTGTGTCCTGTGCAAAGTTCAGACTTCGAAGCTCCAGTGATAAGATGGGAAATAGCATTAAAAATTCGAGGGGAAAAAAATCTGATTTAAATGTTCAATGGTTAGTAATAACTAGTATGTTATTGTACTTTACTGTTGTTTCCTTACTGTGGAATAAAAAAAAGTAATTTCATTCTAAAAGAAACACGAGCTAGAATCCTGGTCCGAATTTTTGGCAATTTGAAACCATAAATAAGAGGATTCATAATTGGTGGTATGATAAGAAATTCAATTGCAACAAAATTTTGAAGGCTTTGAGATAAATATTTTGAGCCAAATCTCATGCTCATAACATCAAAAAGAATAGCCACTAGAAAAATGAATAAAGAGAGTAAGTGTGGCACGCAGGTTTGCATGAATTTTGACCTATTTTCTATGGAATGTATACACATTTTAATCAGGGAAATGTAAGACCAAACTATAAAAAGTCCATGAAATACATAAATGATTATAGTCATGTATGCAACAATGTTGTTAACAGTAGTTTCTGTTGGGTAACAAGCAAGTTTAACAATAATCCAGTTTACACAAAACAGTCTGGCAATGCATGAGCTGCATAATTTTAATCTAGACGTCAGAAAAATATTTAAGGCTATAATA
Organism: Echeneis naucrates; assembly: GCF_900963305.1. NCBI lineage: Eukaryota > Metazoa > Chordata > Actinopteri > Carangiformes > Echeneidae > Echeneis > Echeneis naucrates. The sequence continues at coordinate 17,054,842 of NC_042531.1, read as the reverse complement.
CAGAAAGGTGTCAACCAAGAGAAGCACACAAATTTGATGAGACTTTGCTTGGACATGACAGAGTGATATTCTAGTGGTCGGCATATGGCGACATATCTGTCATATGCCATTACTGCAAGAATAAACAGATCACTGCATGCAAAAGAGTACATTACTAAAGCCTGAAGAAGACAACCAGAATAAGAGATAACGTGAACAGGAGAGAGAAGATCCCAGAGAAATTTGGGGTAGAAACCTGCTGTCCCGTAAAGTCCATTCATGCAGAGCGTGCACAACAGAATATACATTGGTTCATGGAGGCTTTTATCCAAGATGATGGTCACAATAAGACAAATATTTACCAGCCAAATTACACAATAGCACAGCAAAGTGAGAGAGAAGAGAGTAAACTGGTGGTTCTTCGCTTCGTTTAAACCTGAGAGAAAAAACATTGTTATCAAAGAAGCATTACACATCATGGTTTAAAAGTGTGTGGTACCTCAGTCACAAACAGCGTCTGGTCTCTCATCCCACTGTCATTAATATCCTGTCTGACTGAAGCGAAACATGAGCTGGGATTCCAAATCAGCCAATTAACGCCCAGAGAGAGGGCACCTGTTTTTTCAACATGCTACACTTAACTTGTAGTAACTGAAGCCTGAGTATCACATAAAATAAACAACATACAACATTAACAACAACTTCAAAATTGTTAAATCTATTTTGACCCACATTTCCACATTTAGACACATTGTGCATTTTACTTTTCTTTTGTTTATGTCGCTGTTCAAGAGTTCACTTCTTGTGTCACTGTGCATGATTCCACCTTTCCTTTTAGTATAAACTAAATTCAACAACTTGTTGCATTTTTTATTTTTCATTTTTTTGGATAAGCTGTCTGAGGAACTTAAATCAATGTCTTAAGATTTATCAGCTATAAGTTAGCTGTGTGGATGAGTCAAAAACCACCATATCGGTATGAAGTGGATCATTTGCAATGACTTTATTCATGTTAGTTATTATTATTCCTTACACTGTTATTTACACCTACTCAACAATCTTCACTACTAATTTCAATTATGACACGCATACAGGATCTACACATGTAAATGTTATTGGAGTAAAAGTATGCCAGATAACAGTGTGGTTTAAAAATACACTATATAATCATATCCAACAACAGTTGAACAACTTAAGCAAAAGTATATCAAATAATGAGGAAATTGAGATCATCCCTAACATTTTTTAAATGTTATTTAATCACTGCATTTTTGTTTTCTTTTTACAATAAAAAGAAAAAATATATGTCTTTAACTTATTGCAGATCTTTTTCTTGTCTGCACAGATTTATCATGTGTTATCCCAAAAGTTTTTTTTTTTTTTTTTGTTTCATCAATCAGTAATGGGTGAAAAATATCCAACCGCTGGGATGCCTGTGTACACAAACACACACACAGCTGACAATCAAAAATGCAAAGATTGATTGCTGTTTTACAAGAATCACAACAATGTCCATGACTATGAGCTTAAAGTCAATAATGTCAGCATACAATATTGTGTCCTGTGCAAAGTTCAGACTTCGAAGCTCCAGTGATAAAATGGGAAATAGCATTAAAAATTCGAGGGGAAAAAAAGAAATCAGATTTAAATGTTGAATGGTTAGTAATAACTAGTATGTTATTGTACTTTACTGTTGTTTCCTTACTGTGGAATAAAAAAGGTCATTTAATTCTAAAAGAGACACGAGCTAGAATCCTGGTCCGAATTTTTGGCAATTTGAAACCATAAATAAGAGGATTCATAATTGGCGGTATGATAAGAAATTCAATTGCAACAAAATTTTGAAGGCTTTGAGATAAATATTTTGAGCCAAATCTCATGCTCATAACATCAAAAAGAATAGCCACTAGAAAAATGAATAAAGAGAGTAAGTGTGGCACGCAGGTTTGCATGAATTTTGACCTATTTTCTATGGAATGTATACACATTTTAATCAGGGAAATGTAAGACCAAACTATAAAAACTCCATGAAATACATAAATGATTATCGTCATGTATGCAACTATGTTGTTAACAGTAGTTTCTGCTGGGTAACAAGCAAGTTTAACAATAATCCAGTTTACACAAAACAGTCTGGCAATGCATGAGCTGCATAATTTTAATCTAGACGTCAGAAAAATATTTAAGGCTATAATACAGAAAGGTGTCAACCAAGAGAAGCACACAAATTTGATGAGACTTTGCTTGGACATGACAGCGTGATATTCCAGTGGTCGGCATATGGCGACATATCTGTCATATGCCATTACTGCAAGAATAAACAGATCACTGCATGCAAAAGAGTACATTACTAAAGCCTGAAGAAGACAACCAGAATAAGAGATAACGTGAACAGGAGAGAGAAGATCCCAGAGAAATTTGGGGTAGAAACCTACTGTCCCGTAAAGTCCATTCATGCAGAGCGTGCACAACAGAATATACATTGGTTCATGGAGGCTTTTATCCAAGATGATGGTCACAATAAGACAAATATTTACCAGCCAAATTACACAATAGCACAGCAAAGTGAGAGAGAAGAGAGTAAACTGGTGGTTCTTCGCTTCGTTTAAACCTGAGAGAAAAAACATTGTTATCAAAGAAGCATTACACATCATGGTTTAAAAGTGTGTGGTACCTCAGTCACAAACAGCGTCTGGTCTCTCATCCCACTGTCATTAATATCCTGTCTGACTGAAGCGAAACATGAGCTGGGATTCCAAATCAGCCAATTAACGCCCAGAGAGAGGGCACCTGTTTTTTCAACATGCTACACTTAACTTGTAGTAACTGAAGCCTGAGTATCACATAAAATAAACAACATACAACATTAACAACAACTTCAAAATTGTTAAATCTATTTTGACCCACATTTCCACATTTAGACACATTGTGCATTTTACTTTTCTTTTGTTTATGTCGCTGTTCAAGAGTTCACTTCTTGTGTCACTGTGCATGATTCCACCTTTCCTTTTAGTATAAACTAAATTCAACAACTTGTTGCATTTTTTATTTTTTATTTTTTTGGATAAGCTGTCTGAGGAACTTAAATCAATGTCTTAAGACTTATAATGCATCAGCTATAAGTTAGCTGTGTGGATGAGTCAAAAACCACCATATCGGTATGAAGTGGATCATTTGCAATGACTTTATTCATGTTAGTTATTATTATTCCTTACACTGTTATTTACACCTACTCAACAATCTTCACTACTAATTTCAATTATGACACGCATACAGGATCTACACATGTAAATGTTATTGGAGTAAAAGTATGCCAGATAACAGTGTGGTTTAAAAATACACTATATAATCATATCCAACAACAGTTGAATCACTTAAGCAAAAGTATATCAAATAATGAGGAAATTGAGATCATCCCTAACATTTTTTAAATGTTATTTAATCACTGCATTTTCTTTTTCTTTTTACAATAAAAACAAAACATATATGTCTTTAACTTATTGCAGATCTTTTTCTTGTCTGCACAGATTTATCATGTGTTATCCCAAAAGTTGTTTTTTTTTTTTTTTGTTTCATCAATCAGTAATGGGTGAAAAATATCCAACCGCTGGGATGCCTGTGTACACAAACACACACACAGCTGACAATCCAAAATGCAAAGATTGATTGCTGTTTTACAAGAATCACAACAATGTCCATGACTATGAGCTTAAAGTCAATAATGTCAGCATACAATATTGTGTCCTGTGCAAAGTTCAGACTTCGAAGCTCCAGTGATAAGATGGGAAATAGCATTAAAATTGGAGGGGAAAAAAAGAAATCAGATTTAAATGTTCAATGGTTAGTAATAACTAGTATGTTATTGTACTTTACTGTTGTTTCCTTACTGTGGAATATAAACGTCATTTAATTCTAAAAGAAACATGAGCTAGAATCCTGGTCCGAATTTTTGGCAATTTGAAACCATAAATAAGAGGATTCATTATTGGTGGTATGATAAGAAATTCAATTGCAACAAAATTTTGAAGGTTTTGAGATAAATATTTTAAGCCAAATCTCATGCTCATAATATCAAAAAGAATAGCCACTAGAAAAATGAATAAAGAGAGTAAGTGTGGCACGCAGGTTTGCATGAATTTTGACCTATTTTCTATGGAATGTATACACATTTTAATCAGGGAAATGTAAGACCAAACTATAAAAAGTCCATGAAATACATAAATGATTATAGTCATGGATGCAACTATGTTGTTAACAATAGTTTCTGCTGGGTAACAAGCAAGTTGAACAATAATCCAGTTTACACAAAACAGTCTGGCAATGCATGGGCTGCATAATTTTAATCTAGACGTCAGAAAAATATTTAAGGCTATAATACAGAAAGGTGTCAACCAAGAGAAGCACACAAATTTGATGAGACTTTGCTTGGACATGACAGCGTGATATTCCAGTGGTCGGCATATGGCGACATATCTGTCATATGCCATTACTGCAAGAATAGACAGATCACTGCATGCAAAAGAGTACATTACTAAAGCCTGAAGAAGACAACCAGAATAAGAGATAACGTGAACAGGAGAGAGAAGATCCCAGAGAAATTTGGGGTAGAAACCTACTGTCCCGTAAAGTCCATTCATGCAGAGCGTGCACAACAGAATATACATTGGTTCATGGAGGCTTTTATCCAAGATGATGGTCACAATAAGACAAATATTTACCAGCCAAATTACACAATAGCACAGCAAAGTGAGAGAGAAGAGAGTAAACTGGTGGTTCTTCGCTTCGTTTAAACCTGAGAGAAAAAACATTGTTATCAAAGAAGCATTACACATCATGGTTTAAAAGTGTGTGGTACCTCAGTCACAAACAGCGTCTGGTCTCTCATCCCACTGTCATTAATATCCTGTCTGACTGAAGCGAAACATGAGCTGGGATTCCAAATCAGCCAATTAACGCCCAGAGAGAGGGCACCTGTTTTTTCAACATGCTACACTTAACTTGTAGTAACTGAAGCCTGAGTATATAAGTATCTAAAATAATAAGGAAATTGAGATCATCCCTAACATTTTTTAAATGTTATTTAATCACTGCATTTTCTTTTTCTTTTTACAATAAAAAGAAAAAATATATGTCTTTAACTTATTGCAGATCTTTTTTTTGTTTGCACAGATTTATCATGTGTTAGCCCAAAAGTTGCTTTTTCATCAATCAGTAATGGGTGAAAAATATCCAACCATCTTTTATTTCATGACAACATAAAGTGGGACAAACAAAGTGGGAAGTTTCCTGAAACTGATTACTGAGGATAGATACCTTAATATGAGCCTGTGCAAAGCCGTGGACACGAACATGCTTGTAAGGTTGTTGTACAGTAGAAGAAGAAGCTGTCGTACAGAGAGCTCACTCACACTCACACTCAGACCTACAGACAATTTAGAGTCACCAGTTAACCCAAACATGATGTGTTTCCCGGCTCCAGGCCGGGAACCAAGCTTTCCATTCACCCCAGAGACAGTACAAGAGATGGTTTGACAAGCAAGGAAAAATCCACAATCAGATCCTGCCGTTAGTTTCCTGCCTTTGATATGGCCCTGAGCCAAATGACAGACAGGGATTTCCAAACCAATAAATGATGCAAGAAAGTTATGAGTAAGAAATATGCAATTTGAATTATTCCTGATAAAATGATATAAATGAAGTTAGATTACAAAGGATAGCGTCTCAGTTATATTACCCATTTAAACACAGAAAGGTTTAAGTCTCACCGCTCCTTCCTCATGCTGTCTGTGTGCGGTGATTGGCAAAAAAGTTCAGTTTGCACACTATCATGCAGTTTTGAGCTTCTTTTGGCACTAATTGAAAGCATGGATACGATATCAATGCATTATTCATCGTGATTAAGTCAATGGGATCAATTTTGTGTTTTTCTAAGACCGGATACTTATGAACATGTCTGGAGGATTTTTAGCACTGGCAGCTTATACACTCTCAAAGCACTTAATTAAGATTGGGATATGGTAGGGCCTTCGTTTGTGCTCAAAACAGCCTCAAGTCTTATAGTATGGATTTCAAGATGTTGGATACTTTCCTTTAAAAGTCCATGTTGACATGATGAAGCATCATATTGCTTCTGCAGACTTGTCAGTGAAGATTGTTCATGCTGGAAGTACATATTAGACCATGGTGATTTGTGGATACAAGTTATGCACATGATGAGCAGCAATGATCAGATCAAAGTGCACCGAGAAAACATTCCCCACCACCATTCATCACCATTACCAATATACTTCAGCCTTCGGATGGATTTCCATTAAATCACTGATGGGCAGGAGATGCCAACATCTCATTCACATCACATTCAACATCAACAGTAGACATTTTAATTTTTGTTTTGTATTTATGACACATTACTGTACTTGTTGAAGTGTTGATATTCCCTTCAGCATCTGCTTAGCGTTAGTACTGAGCATTTGTTTTGTGGTAGTAGAAGTAGTTGAAGTGGTAGTTTGTTGAGGAATCCAGCCATAGTCAATGTGTTGCCTGAAGTATATTCATGTCAACATGCTGCCAGTTTAGAGAAGCAGCAGGAAGAACGGGGATGAAAGCTGAGAGTTCTGCTGCTGTGCGCAAAGACAATTAGAGCCACCGTATTTCAGACACGATTCCATGAGAGGCAGTCCAATAATTCCTTAAATGTTCGCTTCCTGCAGCGCTGTAACTTCATTTGGAGACAAAGTGAACCTCAGCATTTTCCAATATACTCAGTGGGTGCACTTATGCAGTTAAAAATCATGTAGTGCCAAAGAAAAGGTGTCATTTTGAAACGAAGATATGCTGACAGAGAGCTGTGCCCCTCGCTGCTTCACCTAACTATCACAGGAGATACTCTGACTATGCATGTTTGCCTCGAATAACCACATGAATGAAATCGCAATATAATAATGAACACTTAGGGCAGCACAATTCTGTTTGACTCCCCCTGTGCTAGTGTGGGGTTCCTCCAGGTCCAAGACATGCATGTTTAGGTTGATTGGTGACTCTAAATTGCCTGTAGGTCCTAGTTTGAGTGGTTGTTGGTCTCTGTCCGTCTCTGTATGTTGGCCTTGTGAGCGTATAAGAAGGTTGACATAAGCATTTAAACTAATGAAAATGCTGCGCAAAGCAACTCAATGTCTCCATGTTCAGGACACAACCAGTGTCATTGTCCCTTGACTTTTTTGACAAAGTCACAAATAAAATATAGTGTCCATAGTGTTTCATCATGATGGAAGGACATGCACTGTATTGAAAATGTGCTGCTCTCTGATGTACGTTTTGGATAAAAATGTCCTGTGGCATGGCGTAATAACATACAGTAAAGAAGTTGTTGGGAAGGCAGGCCTAACTTGTCACAATATGAATTGACTGTTGGCTTGGTCTGTTCCTGGACTTTCCAAACATAAAAAAGCTGGTGGCAAAACTTTTTCATAGAGACCAAACAGCTTGAGGTTCTTGAGGTCAGAAATCCAACGCCATGAATTTACAAGGGAGTGCAGATATACAGGTAACACTGTATACATGAAGAAGGACTCACTTAAACAATATGATATTTTTAGTCTCAAGTGTTAGATGTGAATTATTATCAGCGATACCATTTTTAAATAAATTTCAAATCTTTACTTAACCCTGGACTTGGTATATCAGCCCAATAGTAACAGCTATAGGGCAGCACGGCGGCGTAGTGGTTAGCGTTGTCGCGTAGGTTTCCTCCCACCGTCCAAAGACATGCATGTCAAGGTTAACCGCTTATTCTAAATTGACCGTAGGTGTGAATGCGAGCGGGAGTGGTCGTTTGTCTGATTGTATTTGCGTGTTGGCGACCTGTCCAGGGTGTACCCCGCCCCACGCCCGATGTGAGCTGGGATTGGCTCCATCAGCCCCGCGACCCGGAAAACGGAAGAAGCATTTGAAGATGAGTGAGTGAGTGAGTGAGTAACATCTATAGACTCTTGTGTACTAATCTGAGTTACTCAGGGGGATCAAAAGAAAACCAAACGGTTATGAGGCCATGTGATGCAATCCTTTGCTCGGTCTGCAGTACACTTATGAAAACAACCATCCATACACACATACACTTGAGTGATGCAAGGTCAATATAATGACTTTTATTAGTCCCTCAGCCCTGGACACTAATGTCCACACCTGCTCCTGACATCCCATGTGTATATTTTGGACCTGATGAATTATTGCCCCTTCACATTAGCCAGAAATAAGTGTTTGTGAAGGTATGTGTCTGTTTTATCTGTTTTACAGCTGCATGGCACGGTTGTTCTAGACAAACTTCCCCTCGGAGACATTGGAGTTATTCTTACTTTTCCTTAAAAATAAATGTATAAAATGTAGTTATATTGGATTAATACGCATTAGACTCCACTCCACCTGTGTAATGTTTGATGATGTCACATCCATAATGAGACCCCATGGGGTTCGCCTTTGTTTTCCAAATGCTATAAACATAACCAACAGTTAAGTTGGAAATGGTCAACAGGTCATTATCGCTGCCGTCTCTCGAGAGCAATTAAACACACTTTGCTACCCTGGAGGTCCATCCTGGGTAACCAAACATAGCACAGCAAATGTGTTTTTCTGTTTAGCAAGCTGTCAAAATAAGGAACAATAAACATTAATAAATCATACAAGAAAATCCAATCGCAATGATTTGGTGTTTGCAGTTGTAATGTTATATTCCCGCTGCAGTTTTAAGGAGGGATTTGGCAGTTAAGGGCCCATGTAGGCAGGAAGTGTCGTATCAGGTCAAGGTTAAGATTAAACAAGTCCTCTTTGTTTCGGGGACAGTATTGTTGTATCCCTGCCAACATGGAAGTCCAATGCCATAATAAAACAATTCTAACACCTCTGTTAAGTTACCCTCTGCAGGATGAATCAAAATCTGACCTGTTGATGGAGCTATATCATGAAACATAAGTATGACGAAATTATGTAGAATACTAAAAACATTTCTTCCATATATTGTCATGGGTTTGGTTGCACTGTCGGGGTTTGAGTTTCTCTGTCATGTTTAGAGTTCATTCTGATTTGAGTCTCACAGTTCTGTCACGTTTCAAGTTCTGTCTAGTGTGTTCGGTTTGTGTTGTCACTTCCTGTTTTATATTGAAGTCGTGGTTCTACCGTGCTGACCGTTGCTTTACTTCCTGATTGCCTTCCCTGCCCTAATGTGGTTCACCTGTGTCTTGTCTAGTCACTGTATTTAAGTCCTGCTTTGTGGTTAGTCCTGGTCAGACCCTTGTCCCTTGATCACACGTTGGCTCTTTGTCTGTCTCTCTGCTTGTGGTCTTTGCTTGCCTACCTGTTGTCCCCCACATCTCAGTTCTTTTGTAGTTTTTTTTTTTTTTTTTTGCAATTTAATTCTCACCCTTCACACCTACCTGGTTCTTGTGGCTCCTGCATTTGGGTCCTCATTTCTGCACCCCCACACCCAACTGTGACATATATCATGGAAACTTTTCACGTTGAAATACAATTTTTTTTTTTCTGGTGGAACTAAAATTTTTCTGACAATCATCTGCCTGTTAGCTATTAAAGAGACTGAATTACCCGGCAGGAATTGGAGTGGGGAGTTAATTATTGGCAAGAGAGCAGAGTGTGAGAGTGTCCGGGCAGAAATCAGCAAAGGAAGTCGCATAGAGATAAGCAAGAAGCAAGATAAGAGAATGAGTTTTTAGAAGATACAATAGGCTTAAAGCAGGAGAACAAACCAAGCAACTGAGAGTGAAGAAAGCAGAGGCTGGACAAAGTGATCAACAGGTCAGAAAGAGAAGACTGAAAACAGCGACAAAAAACACCACCATGACATACCGGCTATTTGAGGGGAAAGAACATGCTTCCATATATCAAAAGTATCGCTTTCCAGCTCCAGATGAGGTCAAGAATATTATTCTGCAATATCTAGATGAAAAGGTAAAGTGTGCACTATACACTGTTATCGTTGTGCATATTGTGTATTCACTAATGCATTTGCAGTAAAAATAAACAAAAGAGCGTATGAGAGAAAAAAATGAGTGCATATTTGTTGACATCCTCAGAAGGGACAGCCACATGAGCTGGCTGTGGATCTGGGATGTGGAACAGGTCAGAATTCTCGGCTTCTGGCTCCACACTTCGAAGAAGTGGTGGGCATTGACATCAGTGAGTGTCAGCTGGAGGAGGCCAAAGCTGTGCAGGGATACCCAAACGTCAAATACAGGTAGGAGGAGGAAACTTTGTGTTCTTTCCAAAAGTTAGACAGGAGGATCTAACCCATTCTATTGTTTGCTGAATGTGAAGCTGGAGGCGCGGGCCTGTTAGTTTATTTAAGAGTTTAAAATGAATACCAACAGCACAACTCCAAAGTCATCCTCCCCTCCTAAGATCGGGTTAGGGTTAGGGCACAATCTACTTTGCACTGCTTATGCTGAGCTAAACTAAGCTGGAGTCTACTGGCATTACTTATATAGTCAGCGGGAGATGTGTGTAATCACTATGTTTTCAAATAACTCTCTGGCAAGAAAGCGAATACGTTTTACTCTCATAATGTCAGTCCCCAAATGATTTCCCAAATAACCGTATGCATGACCGTATACGATGCCCAATACATCGATGACACCGCACTTTTCTCGTTACCTATTCTTCATTGTTGTAGCACTCTTTCAACTGTTTTCACATCAGTTAAAAGGGTTTGGTGGATGTTTGAATAAAGAGAGATAAGCAGTACCAACCAGTTTCTCATGACCTTTAACCTTTCAAGAGGACACTTGGGTGGAGAGTGGGGCAGAATGTTGATATAGCTACTGGTGCTGGTCTGATGAGTGAAATATGTTTTGGGGTTGTGCTCTCTCTCTGCCCGCTGTTTGGCTGTACAGGGGTTATCTGTCCGTTGCTCTCACAGGAAGGGGACAGCGGAGGAGCTTCCTTTTGCAGATGGCTCTGTTGATCTTTTGGCAGCGGCGTCAGCAGCACACTGGTTTGATCAGTCGAGATTTCTGGCTGAGGCAAGTCGGGTGCTGAAACCCCGGGGCTGTATAGCTCTAGTGGGCTACGCTACTTATACCAGCTTTTACTACCAGAACTGTGGAGAACAACTCCGCCACATCTATGAGGAGGTGGGTGTAACAACTGACTTTGCATGGATATAACAATCCTCTTCAGGGTTTTAAGGATTAGTTTGAGATTTTTGTGAAATTGCACACATTTACTTTCTTTCTGAATATGAATTATAACATGGTTACATATTTAAAGGCTGGTAGAAGGAAGAATCAGGTATTCTGGCTCTGTCAGGTGTTCAAAAACAACAATTACCACCTATGAACATGTCTTGTTTACCATAAGCATCAACATATAATAAGTAGAACAAATTCATGTGTTTAAAATTAGGAGCTAATGCTAACACACGTTCATGAGGCTCATTTCAGCCTAGTGTCAGGCTGATTAATAAACATATGTATTGCAGACCCTTAACCTTAAGGTTTGCATATATACTGTACCAAAACCAAACTTCCTTTTAAATCGAGCAATTAAACTTGAACAAAATATCAACCAAAGGAGAATGGAATGGAGATCTAGGCCGAATAGAACAAAAGATAAGAAAATCACTGGGCCAGCCATCACAGCCAGCTATCATCCTCTAACCTATCAAAAAGGGGAAAAGAAAAAAAAAAATCTAATCCTAACAAAGCAAAGGAAACTGAAACTTGGGCTATCTGTGATGTCCACCACCCCCCTCTCTCTCTGTCATTTTATATCGCTTATCCGGGAATCAAAACCACAAGCTTCTTGCTGTGAGGCAACAGCACTAATCACTATGCCGCTAACCCAAACTAAAATAACAAAATAAACACTAGCACTGAAAAACATACGGGGAAAATGAAAACAAGGGGAAACAAGAGGAACTTACTCCTTGCAGATGTGAGCTGGGCAGCGGCCCGAGAGAAAGTGAGGCCATCACTGAATCTTACTCAAAAAAACCCCGACTCCTTCTGTCATGACAATTGTCAATATGCACGAACATTTCCTTCGGGATGACCATAAAGTTGAAAGTGAAGTTAAAATGTATGCCTAACTCTTCTATTATGTTCACTTCCAGGTTAAGCAGCTGCTGAGGCCGCACAGCAGCAGAGCAGTAGACCTGTGTGACAGTAAGCTGAGCGAGCTGTACTCTGCCATACCTTTTCCAGATAAAGAGAGGTAAACAGCACACAGCTAAACACGCCTATGTCCTGACTAAAGCAGTACCACTGCCTGTAGTCCATACAAGATAGTTACACTATCCCCTTTGCTAACGTTATTCTTTGAAATACTGATTCTCTTATTGTCACTGTTTTATTTTCACCATTTTTACGTCTAACTGAACATCAGCACTTTGTGTCGACACAACAGGATCGAGAGTATTCGAGTGAAGTCTTTGATCAAAGTCAGGCACCTGGTGGGATTCATTGAGTCCTGGTCCATGTTCCAGGCCTATAGGAAGACAGACCATCAGGCTGCTCATGACCTGCTGCTCAACACTCAAAGGAGGTAGCCTACCTCCACAGAAAAAACACACCACCATATTCAGACATATTGAACACATAATCGTGTGGGTCTGCCTTCATTGATGCTTTTATGGAAGATTAACTGTTCAAGCGTCTTTTTGTCTTTTTTGAGTTGGCTTTAATGCATGGTGAATGAATAAATCGGTGTCTGCACTGCTCCACAGGTGTCTGGAGGAGATGGGGGTCACATGTCCTGACACCGAGATAGAGTGGGAGCTGGAGTATTACTGTGTATTGGCATCAAAACCACAATGATCCTAACTATCAATACAGCATATGTTTTTAGAGGGACCAACACTTTTGAGTATGGTAATAAATGGGAAGTTGGCGTTCATGTCATGAAGCTGAAAACATTAAAATTTATATAATTATGCACCTGGTAAATGTAGATATACGTATTTGTTAGAAGTAAGATGAACCTGTGTGTGTAGTTATCTTTAAAAAAATCATCTACTCTAATAACTTCATATCCTGCCTATATTTGATATTACTGGGTGGGTTTCACTTTGCATTAAAACAATTTCTCAAAATATTTCTCAGCCCACAGATGATCCCTTTCTGGCTTAAATGCACACAGAGAGTTTATGTAACTCTGAAACATCATTTCTTCTGAAATTTAACATGCCTTTCACTGTTGTTGCACAGAAGGGGAGCTTAAATGCTTTGGGATAAATGAGATGTTTAGTTTAGTTTTTTTTTTTTTTTTTGAGCCAAGCTCTCAGAAACATGGCGTGGTTGGTGGCCTATTTATTTGTTATAGGTGCTGTCTTTACTCTGTCTTATGTCTCAGCATGCTGAGGGCAGCTTGGTGCTTTTGACACTTCGCACTGCTTGTGCAGCGGGAATAAAGCTAAAGTACTCAGTTCTTACTACATGTAGAAATTGGGGAAAAAAAAGAAAAGTATTAATTAATTTCAATAACTAAAACTCAGCCATTCAAAGAAATGCAATACTTCATTGGCAGGTTTTAAAAGACTATAATAAACGTAGCAAATGCTCTTTATTGCTAAATGAACCCAACATTATTTAAAATACAAAATAATTTAGCAAAAAAATTGATCTGAAGAGTCAATATGATACTCCAAAAATATGAAAGTCACCAACAGATCAGTTTTGTTTAGATTTTACCTTTAGCTGTTTGCCTGATATAATAGAAAGAAGCATTTAATGTTTGACTCTTACATAGTCAAATGTTACTATGTAAAAGTTTAAGTAGGTTAACCTACAGGCAGGAAGACTTGCCCATGTAATGTATTAATAGTGATCATACTCAAAACCAGTTTATTTTCTATTTGATTTTCAACACAATGAGCTTTGAAACTGAAATGAAGCCGATTGAAACTGACTACTCCAGTAAAAAATGTGTGATATTTTGGGATTGGAGCATATTTCATTTATCCAGAGGAGTATGCTCTGCTGAGCAACACATCTTGAGATGTCGATCACAAACAACCTCCAGTTAATGAGTACCATGAAATCACGGAGTATGAGAAACTATCTGAGGGATTCCAACACAGGAAATGTTAAATGCCTCACATGCCTTGTTGCTTCCCCCCCACCACCATGCTCACCAGGGGGGTTTCATTGGTTCTGACAGACACACATGCTATCAAGTGACCCCGTACTTTTGGGCCTTTTTTTGTTACACCTGGATTTCTATATATTGTAATAATTATTAAATAAATTAAATTTAGCTTTTTTTGCACTGCTACACATGAAGGAGAGTTGTACATCAAAAAGATATAAAATAGATTTTTTTTTGTGCTGTCCCTTTAAACACCCTCATTGTCAAACACACCACATACCAGGGGAAGCAATGAGCCCTCCCAGTTCCCAGGAACACCTCTATTTGCCTCTTGTGTGTGTTATTGTGTATGTGTCTGACTGCTGGAAGAAAGGAGTATACAGGTCCCTCAGTGTGGGTGCTTGCTCCTTTTATCTTGTTACCCACATGAGGATAGAGTTCAGTAATCTCTTTATGAAACTTATGATAGCTCTGTTCACTGAGGCATCAGCTGGAAATGGCTTTCCGCCTGTTTGAAGGCAAGGAGCATGCTGCTTCCTACTGGAGGTACAGGATCTCTCCATCTCATCATCTCATACAACAAGTGCTAGACTTCATGGAAAAAAAAGTAAGTTGGTGGCCTCTGTGTTATTAACAAATGCTGAAATTCTTTCTTTCATTGTTAGTAACAATATGATTTGTTGTCAGAAAGTCCATTCCTTCGAGCTGGCAGTGGACGTGGGTTGTGGCTCAGGACAGGGCACCTTGCTACTGGCCAAGCACTTTGCTTCAGTGGTGGGCACAGATGTAAGTCCTGCCCAGCTGGAAGTGGCTTTGGAGCATGCCAAAAAGCCAAACATCACTTATAAGTAAGCATGGATTTCGGTTTGCAACAGCAAATACTCGAAAAGCAAATAGACTGCAGTCAGGCTCCTTGTTCACTTAAGACTACAGTGAGTGAGAAATAAAAAACAGATAAACAAACAAAAAAAACAAACAAACAAAAAAAAGCCCAACAAAAAACATTATAACTGGGAATCTGCTAAGCTCCTTTGTTGAGTTTTGGCCAAAGTGAGGACAATGTCCCTCTTTTGTCGGGTGAGGCCCTGCTGTGAGGCCCACACTACAGAATGAGTGCACTGTGAACAGGATAAGCTGATCCTCATTTGTTGTTTGGCTATAAAACATCAAGAAAATATATAAAAAATGTTACACCACTGACACTATGGTTACCTCACCCGGTGTAAAAACATCTCATTTATTTCTAAGAATCCATGTTCCTGTCAACCAACCATACTATTAATTATAAAAGTTTTGTTGTTGCCTCCCTCATTAAATTTCAGCATTTATCAGTTTATCATGAGTGCAGAGCACAGTTGGAATAGAAGCAACAAGCAACAAAGTTCACATCAGTCAGGATTTTCACAGTTGATGACCCAGAGGATATGGAAAATACAAGTGCAATGAGTTCAACTGTCCTCCGTCACCACCATACACAATGTATCCTTCTGGTCCAAATTCCTCTTCACCGAGTAAATTCAGACGTCTGATTTGGTCAATGATCTGTTGCTTTCCAGACAGTGTGTGGCTGAGGAGCTGCCGTTTGCTGACAGCTCAGTGGACCTGGTGACAGCCATGTCTGCATTCCACTGGTTTGACAGGCAACGCTTTCTCCAAGAGGCCCACAGGGTCCTGAGGCCCCGTGGCTGCTTAGCTCTGCTCAACTACACCATGAACATGGAGCTCAGCTACCCCGACTGCTGCTCACACACCCTGAACCAAGTCTGCAAAGAGGTACTTACCGAGGTCATTGTCAGCCACTGAAATTACCGGCAGGGATCAATCTTGCTGACACATGTACTAACTAGAGAAACATTGTCTGACATGGACAAGGCAGATATGGTCCTCCACCTGGGGATAAACACCATTTACAACTGTTTGTCACATACTGTTCATATGATTACATGTTCTATAAAAACAGAGAACTGCACTGCCCATCTGCCAGAGGCCTGCAAATACAAGCTTTTATTCAGATTTAAGATAAGCCTGTAAATTTCTTACTATTTTAAAATCTCCTGTATGACCAACATATAGCGTTCGTGATAATCTAGGCATGAAACAAAATATATATCTTTTTCACACTGAGAAAATAGATAATATAAACTAATCACAGTCTCATGATTAACGGTACAACTAGTCTCCCTTTAAAATCAGACAAATATTGGAAGTCCTTCTGGCTTTTGGTGGTGTGTACAAAAGAATCAGCATCACGCACACGGTACCATACATTTAAAGGGAGACTCCATCATCATCATCATCATCATCCTCCATATCCTGTACCTAAAGTGCATTTTTTGGGTGAAAGGAGTCATGACTTTGACTCAAAATGAGCAACACAATCATCTCTTCACACTTGGGAATACACTTATACCAGCATGTGGAGATGCAGTATGCTGTAAAAAATATCTACCAACTTGGAGCTAGGTTCTTTAAAAGATCATTGAATAAAAGCCAATCTATTACTGACTAAAACGCGTTCATGCTACCAATGATGCCGTTATGGAGCTGATGGAAGAAATTAATCTAGTGGCTGTCTCTCTCGTGTGTGGTCAGTTTTATGCAGCATTACAGCCATATCGCAGTCCTCATCTTGGTCCCAGCTCTATTGAGTTATACAGGGGGACATATGAATCCCTCCCGTATCCTGAAAAGGAGTGGTGAGTGTTATATTTTGTTAATTCTGCTTTTGTGCATGGATGAAACACAAATACATGTTATTTTCTTCTGTAAAGTTATTTGATGAATGTTTAGGTCTCCAGATGTAAGGCAAAGGCAAAGTAAAGTTAATTATCATTTGGAAAACAGAGCTAAATTGGGTTTTTCCTAGCTCAATGCGTAGTATCAAATTATGCATAAATATACCAACACTATTTTACCTTGAGAACACAAAGATTTTAGCTACTTTTGGAAAAAACTTGGATTTCAATTTTGTTTGTGCTGACATATATCAAAGCCACAAATCTCTGAGCACTGTGTATTTGAGCTAATATTTAAAGATGTATGTCTTCTTCCCTTTTGTCCTATTAAAAGAAAAGTGCCATTCATTGGGATTTATTTTTGTAAGTATTCACTTTTGAAGGCAAGAGTGTGTGTGGGTAAGAAGATCCATGCCTCTGTCCAGCTACATGGGAATGGTGGAGTCTTTCTCCAGTTATCAGGCTCTGCTGAGAGATGACCCACAGAGGGCCGCCAATCTGTCCCAGGACATCGGCCAAAGGTAAGTCCCTCATGTTCAGAGCACAGTATAAATATATATTAACATCCATGTGAGTCACAGCAGGCATGTGAAAAACTAGACCTCAAGTGGTTCTCCAGTACCTGACCTTTTGGCCTGAAAGAAGATAAATCAAATCAAAATTTATCTATATAGTGCCAAATCATAACAAAGTTAATGCGCTTTATATATGGAGCAGGTCTCGACCAAATTCTTTATACATTTATTTAAAGGGACCCAACAGATCCCCCCAGGAGCAAGTACTTGGTGACAGTGGCAAGATAGATGTCTTTCTGCACACTTTTTCCCCCAGTTCTTATTATAGATTGGTTGGTTGTTTAATTATTTATTTATTGTATGTTTGTTGTTGTTCAGTGGCAGTTTTCTTTGCTGTTGTCTCTGTAGCGTCTAATAAATGAAGTATTTAAACTTCTGCAAAATGTTATAGATAATAAATATGTAATTGATTTCATTGATTATACATGCAACTTTATTTTTCTGTAAATAGTTAAGGGAGGGGTGCCCTTTTACTCTGCTCCCCAACATGTCTGTGCATGGCCTTGCGCAATGCCAAAGTAAAACTAAAGAAGCTTGTTGATTGCATTTGAGCAAGTGCAATGGACTGATGAAAGAAATGAATTAATGTTAATATGAAACAAAATCCAACATGGTGGGGCGTGTAACAGCGACAGCATGTTGTCCACCGCTCCTCTCTCCAGGCTGATGTCCACTATGAAGGTCAGCTCTGCAGATACAGAGGTGGAGGTGGCTGTGAAGTATTTCTACCTACTGGCCTGCAAACCAGAGGACGCCTGACTCCTGCCAACATTCACAGAAACCTGCACTGTGGGTTCTGCCGTCGTATGCCATTTATGTACAAACAACAGCTGGACGTTTAGGTGTTGGAGAATTCCACAGGAACACAGGCTGCAGCGATGTTCATTTCCTCTTTAATATCTTCCTGTAGTGGTCGTCCTTTTATTCACGGTTACCCCGTATATTTGGATTATATTATTCATGTAGATGGGAAGTGTTTGCGTGAAGATTTTAGGTGAATACTGTATGACACTTTACGATTTAAAATGATATCTTATGTCTAATTAGTCTTTTTCAAATATCTTAGCCGTTTGACCTCATGTAATATATAAGGAGTGTTTGATTTACAAAATACCACTAGAGGGAAGCATTTGATCAAAAGTCAAATCTTAATGTGACCAGCCTCGCAGATGGAATTTCACGCAGTCAGTCACTATTATATTTACCACATAAAAAAAGACATTATGCAATATGTATTTGGGATGATGTCATGCTATGTATTGTGTCACTATACAAGATTCCCACTTTTTTAATTTATCCTGCAAAGTGACTGCGATGGAGCAAAGGGGGGTTTTTTTTGGTGTCAGAACTTAGACAGCTCTTTCTTCTTCCTGCTCCAAAGCCAGAGAGAGAATGTGACTGATCGTAATCCTTAGACATAGGCATAGTTTCTTTCTGGGTCTGAAGCTAGGTCTTCACTGGCTTCACTGGTCAATCTTGGATTTTCTTCAGATTCCTCTGATGTTTGTCATGTAAAGAAAGCTGACAGGGACTCTGAGGAACATTTACACCAGATATAATTGTAATTACTTGTATCCACCTCTCTCACATTTATGTCTCCTTGTAACAGCACAGCTTTCAATATTATGCTCTTTTACAAAGAGTTTGGAAATGCCAGTGAATAAAAAATATTCATATGTCAAACCCATAAGTTCAGAAAACTCATCATCATCAGAAACACACATTCAGAGGGAGGATGGAGAAGGGAGAAACTGTCAGCCTGGCTGTAGTGCTGAGAGACCACAACTTTTAACTCCACTGTGTGTTTAGTGGAAGACACGGCGTTGAAGATACACTGCCACTCTTTGTAACATTCAGAGACAACGATGACGATGGTGCGAAGAGGGAAGGTGCACCTCATGATTCATGGTTCATTTCAATTAGGACAGACTGACTAGAGGAAGACAGTGCGGTGATGATAAGGAACAGAGGGTGTTGAGGACATGATTGGAGATATTCAAACGCTGACAGTTGAGTTAATGAAGGGGTGGAAGTGAGTCATGTTGAAATCACAGCTGAATGACAGCAGAGGGAGAGACAACTTGGAAATTTGTGGGATTACATGTGATTGGCCACAGTGTCAGGTTGCGATATGATGAAGACGAGAAGAAGACAGTGGAGCTCATAGACAGCACGACAGTATAATAGTATAATAGGTGGTATGCATAAGGAGCTCAATTTTCTGGCAAAGGTTTCACTAAACTTCCTTTCAACTAAATCTGACATTAATACCTTAGTGTTTGACCTCTCACTTTTGGCATCAGTAATCATTTCATGTGATTTGAATCCAATATTTCACCCATAGATTTATGTTTATAGCGGTCTCATATTTCTCTGCAAGATGTCAGAGAGAGGTCTGCTCTTCATTGCCTGTTTCATATAGGTTTTCTCATGGTTGGACAATGGGTCATTATAATCTTGTATATTTGTGTTTGATTTTTTTTTTTTTTTTTATTGTTTTTTTTTTTTTCCAAAGATCATCAGCAGAGATATTATTACACCTGTAGTCAATATTTGTATATACTGGTCAGTGTAACACTATACAGTTATAATGGTTTAGTGGTGAAACAGGCAAAATTAATCATTTGTTTTGAACCCTGTTACAATGAAAAGACAAACCACACTGTAGGTATTTAGACAGATTGTTATCTTTTTGTTCCTCATACGTTGCCCAAAGATAGAAGTTATCAAACAGACTCAGGTAGAGTTGTCTGCCAGTATGAAGGCTAAAGAGATGACCGTGAAGCATAATGAAGCTAGAAAAAAAGATGTCAAAGGTGCCTGATATGCCAAACCCAGCAGTTTTCTACACTCTATAAAAGATTAATTATCATGGAGTTATAGAGACAAAGGAGCACAAGTCCTGTGGAAAAGGAAGTCAGGAATGCCAGTCCGTGGACCTGGCACAGTGATCTTTATTGGTGATTTCAGAGGAAGGATGACACAGGCTGACTGTCAGATTCTGCCAAATGGACTTCTACCAAATGAACACAAAGTAGTCCCTGTCCCTCAAATAAGTTGGGTTGATTACATGTTGTGGTCAATGGTGTTGAATGTGATCAAAAATGATTCAACGTCTATGCAGCAGAGTTTTCAGAACCTGTGGGAAATGGCTGAATAGTAAATAAGTTTTGATGCAATGCGACAAAAGACAAAAGACAAAAGACAGACCTATAGGTACAATAAGGTAACAGGAGAAACACTTCAGATACACAAATACCTCCTCTTCACCCTGTGGGCCCACCACCTGTAGATGTCTGTCTTACACTCCTACCTTCAACTCCCACCTCCAGCGAAGCTATTCTGGCATCCCTGTGGAAGTTGGGGACATTGAACCTGACCAAAGCTTCTATTGCTATAGCTGCCGCAGGGAGCTGTGCCCTCAAGGTTTAAGGTACCTCAAGGGGCGGTAACCCTTGGACACTGTGGTGCACACCGGTGGTCAGGTAAGCTGTCCGACTGAAGAAGGAGGCCTTCCGGGGTATGTTAGCCAGGAGACTCCTGAGGCAGTTGCAATTTACTGACAGGCCCGAACGGCTGCAATCTGGGAGGGACTCGGAGTAGAGCCGCTGCTCCTTCGTGTGGAAAGGAGCCAGTTCAAGAGGTTCGGGCATCTGATAAGGATGCCACTGGGACGCCTCCCAAGGAAGGTGTTCTTGTCATGTCCAGCTGGGAGGAGGCCACGGGGCAGGCCGAGGACCAGGTGGGGAGATTATATCTCCACACTGGCCTGGGAGCGCCTTCGGATCCCCCAGTCTGAGCTGGCCAATGTAGCCGAGGAAAGGGAAGTTTGGGGTTGTATGATGGAGCTGCTGCCTCCACGACCCAGCCCCACATAAGCAGATGAATGAATGAATGAATGAAATTTCCTCCAAGATCATATACTTGAATGGATCAGTGTGGGTTGCTCTACTCGATGCAAAAAGAAAGAAAGAAACTCATCGCATGACTCAGTGGATAAAAGCTTGGGGGTTGCTGACACAGAAAGCTTTCTAAGCCTGTCAACAGCAGGAAACAATGCCTTTGCATTATTATTGCTTTTGGCATGATCTTTGTGAGAAGACAGTACCTTCTTTTCTCAGCTCTAAATTGAAAATACAAAGCATGTCTCTACAGATGGCCATTTGTTTAAAAACTTTAGCATAGTATTTCTTAATTGAGGTTGGGAAGTTTTGTCTTTGAGGTGCAGGGCTACATCCAGGTATTGCCACTGCACCACAACAAAGAACAGCCCATTAATAATTAGCCTCCCCGCCTTCTTTGAGTGGCATCCTTCTGCCTTGCAAGGATGTCTGTGTATCCAGACCAGTCACGTCATAAAAAATAATGTTTCTGCTATTGACAGACAATAAAATGAAAGCACATTACACACAGTATTATTTGCAAACATGAATAACCCTCACATGCACCCTTACTTCTACTTTAATTGTAGTTAAAGCATTTATATAACTGGCTTCTTCCATTTTATCACAGCTTGACAACATAAAAACTCCACTGAAAGAATATAGATGTATCCTTTATCCTCGCTTGACATCCACTGAATAGCAAAAGCAGAGCGAGAAGCACACGTGGCGGTGCAGAACCCTGAAGGCCGACAGCTGTCTAAACAGATAAAGATTAAAAGAATATATAGTCACTGGCTCCATGATTAATAGTCTGCTCTTTTTAAAAATCTTCATCTAAGCAGGCAGGTCAATCAAAACCATGTTATTGTTTACAGTGACATCCCCCATGGCCCAAAGTCTGTACCAGCTGAATCACAACTAAGTCCAAGTGAGCTGTAGGGTTCCAGGTTTCTTTTGGGTGAACTGCCTTTTGCAAGTGTACATGAGTGAAAGTGTGTGTATACATTTTTTCCTAAGAATTATATGAAAGCCATTTTAAAATGTTGATCTTGGTGTATTTAATTCATTATACACGAAACTGAAACTGAAACTGACTGTGAAACAATCAATCTATTTTGTCTTTTCCACATAATCACATAAGCTGAATGAAAGAATGAATGAATGAATAAAAACTTGCATTGTTGGTCATATGACCTTACACCTTGTTCTTACTATCAGACACTATAGGACACAGACAAGAGCATAAATACTGCTTTTATTCCACAAATATTGAGTTTTCTCTGGTTTATCTTGAGTTGTAAAAATGCCCTTCATTTATTTGGCAACTTTTTGTAAAGTCCATGCTATAGTAAATACACTAGACTCTATGGGAAGTCTGAGCTAGTGTGCTTCAGATATCATTGGGGGTCTTAGATCAGTGATACATGAAAATAAACAACATGACTTGTTATATTAATGTTTACCAGAAAGTGCCTGTTGAAAATTTGCACACGTTACCAGCATTTGCATGACTGACGTTGCGCTTCGGACCTGGAGACACCGGAGCCGACTGGAGCGGAACCGTTTACCCGCTGCCGTGTCTACACGGACGACAAGAACCAACGGCATTCGCTGCACTTCCGTTGCCCATGACGCCGGAGTGAAGTTGTGACAGCTGATTCTCCAGCCGGTTTAAATCCCTTCAGCCGCTCCATAAACCCTCCGCTTTTTCGGATTCACGGATTCCGCCCGGAGCTGCTGACGGCGTCTCGAACGGAGGAGGACAGCTCGATTATGTTGTAGCACGGAGCGCTAGCTCTGAGACAGCAGGTGAGAAACACCGCTCAGATAGCACTCGAGCTAATGCTGGCCAGCACTGCGAATTTGTGCGCGACCACAGATGTGATCTGTGGAGATCTAAAAGGTCACATTCGTCATTACCCTGACCCGCAGGTGCAGAGGATAAAGCGCCGAGCTGCACGGAGCTGGGACGTTGAGCCGAGCTAGCAGTGATTAGCCGCGTTAGCGGTTTGTTATTACGGTCAGTGACGAAGCTCTTAGTCAGAAAAGTGTGCAAACGAGCGTAAACCCCATAACTCGCCTCCATTCCCGCAAGAGATGCTTTCCGTGTGGGCTTTGCACTCGGTTTTGTTTATTTTCTGTTTTTAGACGTAAGTTCGTGGGCCATCTGCTGAACTCACTCCGGCCATTGAGTTAGATGAAGTGCACTGAGGTCGTGTGAGGTGTTATTCGACAACATGAGTGTGTAACCCAGATTGCCAGGACAGTTATGTTTGCTCTGTATGCAGTTTGGCCAACAGTCAGGTACTGTCAGTGACTGACAGCTGAGGCAGGTGGGCGTTTAGCCGGGCTAATGTGACACATTTCACTGTTACCTGATACTGTAGCTTCAGTGTCCGCTCCTCCCCACCGACCTCTGGATACAACCGGTGCTTCTATCTGTCTCTCAGTGTAATGCAAATGTAGTTTACCTTCAGCGCATTTGCTATAGATGTAACCCTTTGTGAAGCTTTACATTTTAGATCTTAAGAATAAAGTTTGTTTTTGAATTTCATGTCAGATTTGCCAGGTTGCTAGAAAACACTTTAGGCTCTCGGTGGACCAACTGATTAACTGTGCATTGGTTGATGCGTTTTTGTTAAGTAACAATCCGTGGTGTCATACATTTCCCCAGTTTTACGAATTCATATTGAACAAATGGAACATTACAACTTTATTGTGACTTAATAAAAGCAAACATTCCAGAAGCAGTTAGGAATTCCACTGAAAGGTTATTCAGTTGGAGACTTGTTCATCATGCTGTCCAGTTCGCTGCTGCCCCAGCATTAAAAGGAGAATCGGTAGGAGCATGACATTTAAGCACTCTCTTGTTTTCCCACTACCTTGCCATTATAGTGGACAACAGAATGGGCTATTGTGCAATGTAAAAAGTTCCTCAATTTACCAGTAAATAATCTCATTTACAAGACTATAGCTCAACACTTACAATGTTACACAACTTTTAACCTGAGACATCTTACCTAAACAAGGAGTCACTTGGAATAACTATTAAGCACATTATTATTGCTCTGTGATTAAATTGTGCCATAGTAGTCAGGTTATTTCCTAATGCAAATGTACTGTGGTAAGGAGTAGACCTAAACCTAATAATTTCTCTCTCCCTTCAACTAAACAGTTAAGGTTTCTGTCCCTTTCATTTCTTTACTGAGCATAAGAATGTGTGTCTGCTGAGAAGCTTATTAGATGTACTCATATGAGTGTGATTGTTGACTGTAGATCTGCCTTTCATAAGCATGATCAAGCTTTTGGTCTTGAATATAATTTACCTGGAATGTCCAATATGTGGGCAGTGTCTCAGTAAGTACTGTTGCCTCACAGCTAGAGGGATGATTCCTTGATTGTGGGTTTGATTCCTGGGACTGGGGCTGGTCTGTATGGAGTGTTCTCCGAGTAATCCAGTATTCTTCCACGTGCATGTCTAGGCTGACTGGTGACTCCAAATTGCTTGCTTGCTCCAGCACCAGCAACCACTGTGATCCCTACATGTAAGCAGTAGAAAATCAGAGAGAGACTCTTATGTGTTGTTTTTTTTTTTTCCCCACACCATTCAGGTTGCAGCACTGTTGTAGCTTTGTACTACTATAGCAATAATGTGCAGCGAGGTCCGCAGGCCCCTCCCTAGAGTCAGAGCCCTCAGGCGGACAATCTCTGCACAGAATTCCCTTGGTCACATTCCCCTTCCTAAGCCTGGTTAAAGGAGGAGGGCTGGACTTGGAGTTCTTATTTCCAGCCCTCATAACTCAGTCAAAAAACAAACAAACCAAAAAAAATGTTGTAATGTGGGTCTAGACAAAGTATTAAAATCATGAAGTTATTTTGAAAAGAGAGATATTTCTAATCAGGGGTTAGTTCAAATTTGCTTTCTGTAATTGCTACAATCAACAGTTTGATTGAAACACGACATGAGAAAAACAAGCGACATCAACAAAAGAAAATTCATTTGTAGGTCTAAAAATATTTAGGATGTATTTTACTCACTTTTCTTCTTACCCATGACTTTCCCTTAGAATGTTCACTACATCTACATGCAAATAGTTTTTTATGCTACTTGACATTGTGCGGATGATTTGGTGACCTTTTGTCCTTATAGTGCCGGCCTTCAAGTGTTTGTTCCCAATGCGGTTTAGATTTTGACATTAAATATAATACAAGAAGAGTAACATTATGATTGTTAGGAGTAAGAAACTATCATTTCCTGATTTGTCAGTCTGCACAATCAAATATGGTGATTCGTAAATTAACTGTGTACTCTGCATCTGTGTAGAACACAATTTCTTCGGGCATATTGTACCTCCATATATACTGGCCACTTGTGACGGCAACAGCAAGCAGGAGAGCAGCCGAAAGCAGGCTCTAAAACCACTAGTGATACAACCTCAACCATTTACAATTTTGGAAAATATAAACAGAATTGTAATGTCAAATCAAAATACTTGTAGAATAACAATATTTGAAAATTCCACTATATATTGAATCAGTACTGAGGTATTGTCATAAAATCTTATTGGGACAAAAGCATATCCCAGCCCTACTAAAAAAAATATGTCAACTGATTTTCACTGAGCTTTCAAATATCAGTTAATCTGCAGGTATGAAACATTAGATTATTGTGCATGTAATAACTTTAATCATTAGTAATTAATAAATGTTTAAGATCTCTTTGTTTGTAATACATGTGCATTTTTCCCCATCTGTTTTCCTTTGCAGTAAAACTTTATTGTCTATATGATCACCAGGCTTTTGAGCAGCAGTGCAGTGCAGCGTTGGGCAGATCAAGGTAGATCACAGCGACAAAGCCATGCTCACACTGGCCAGTAAATTGAAGAGGGACGACGGAGGAAAGACGGGCCGTACCTCTGGAGCCTCCGACTCCACCCACAGGGTCTCCATCAGGGACCGCCTCCTTACCAAAGGTACAGGGGTCATTATCCACTTTATCCATTTCTTCAGTTGACCTTGTAATATCAGAACCAACTAGGAATGTTCAGCAAGGTTACAGCTAGTTTCTGCTTCTAAGCATAAAGACATTAATGAGACCAGTCCGGCTCCAGATTTTGGATACTTTTATTGGCAACCCACCCTGAATTTACTTGTTGGTTTATGAACTGTAGTTTTGAAGCATTACATTTGTAAATTGGTTTAGGTTACTGTGTGTGGCTACAGTCTGTCAATCACAATGTAGCCATGCCCTAATGTATTTCTTGATTCATGATCGATTCATCTATTATTTAGACCACAATAAAAAAGTCAACGTCATATTGTGTTGAGCAACTCTTGAAAGCAAAGACTGAGAACATAAACTCATTCAGGAAATGTTTACTGAGATAATAACTCAAGTAAAAAGTAGGGTTGTCTTTACATAGACTTCAATACAGTCTTCTTTTTACAACCATTGGAGTTGCCGTCTGATGTTCATTAGATAGAATGCAGGCTTAAGGCTCTTTAGCATTGACTTTACCTTCCAGCCCCAGAGTGTACGTTCATTGATATACTATGTTTATATCTATTGTCGTAACATTTAGATGTAAAATTGAATACATTTAATAAAATGTGGCAGTAGCTGTCAAGGAATTGCAGTTCATAATATTAAAGAGTCAGAGTTAATTCATCCTCACTTTGCCTATTGCCTTACTGGTGTTACCATCTTAATTGAATTCTCCTTCTGAGACCAGATAAAGTGATGTAGTTCAGTTAAGACCGCAGAAAAGAGCAGCTAAATGTCTTGGGACAGACAGTGTAGGCCAGGATGGCATAGTTGTCACATTTGAACAGGGACACGTGAGAATTAAGGGAAATGTATATAAATTGTGTATGAGTTCTTGTCCTTGATGGATGTTAAGGATTTTCCTCCTATTTCCATGCTACCCTCCTTTTCCCTCTACTGTCCGTTTTTGTCTATGCCCCTGTTTTTGCCCCTGGCTCCCTGGGGTTTTATTTATAGCTTCCTCCTATTGCCTTGAGATAAAGCTTCCACGCACCTGACTCCTGTCACCTCCTTTAAATTTCAAAGTGTTGCCCTTCTCACATTTTTCTTATCCCTTTTATATTTGCTTCTGTCTGCCCATTACTTTGTTGTTTTCTTTTTTCCACATTCTTTCCCTGCATTTTACTTCTACAGTAAGAAATTAATATCATAAGTAGAATTAAGACATCAGATTTACATTATTTTGTTATTACCTAAATTGAATTAATGCAGCTGTATGATTCTGTCCTCATAGAACAGCTGATCCTCTAACTCTGATGTGAGTTTTTAGGCTCTGCTTGGTCTGATTGGTTTGTTGCCTATACTGTAAGGGTGATAATTACAAGATAAGTGAGCTGGCACTGAAACAGCACATTAAATTGCTCAAAATGAATATGAATGGCTTTATTTTTGTTCTCACACACAGATATTAGAGTTCAGCACAGTCTATCTTGCCAAACCAAAAAGAATCTGGTTCCCTGATGGGATCTTAGTGGTGCTCATCCTTCCTGCGCTTGCCAAGGGAGCATGACTGTTTTATTATCTCTCAACCATTAGCAACCATTAGCTTTTAGAGAACTGTGATAGCCATGCGAAATAACAATCTGAAAAAGTAATGTTTAATTAATAAACCATGCACCACTAAGATCCTCAGGGTACTCTGGTTTCCTCCCATCATCCAACGACATCATGTTTGGGTTAACTGGTGACTATAAATTGTCTGCAGGTCTGTGTGTGAGTGAGTGGTTGTTGGTCTCTGTCTGTCTCTGTGTGTTGGCTCACTTGCTAAATGCAAATGAACTTTAGGTAGAATTTCTCAAAATGAGTGAACGGAGGGAAAAACCTGAGATTTTGAAGCAGCTGGCCATGGAGAAGAGTTCTTGCTTGGATTAAATGCCCGTTATTGAGTTAATTAAGCAAAAAGATACGGCCTATTCACTCATTGGGAGCTCTTAATTAGTGGACACTGCTCTCCATGTGGAAGGTTAAGGGGGGAAAACCCCCCATGAGAATAATTAAAGTACCTAACATCTCAAGGAATACATTTGTATCAATGACATAATCCTTAGCATGCAACAACAAAGCAACAACATAGATTGAAAGTGCAGACACACTGGATAAATTAGCTGGTGCCATTGTATTTCTCTCTCTCTCTCTCTTTTCTTTTTTTTTTTACTGTTGATAACAAAGAGAAAACAGAACAGACCACCTGAAACTTTGCCATAGGGCAACACCAGCCAAACAACCCTGGTGTCTGGCTGGTGTTTTTTAAAACACCACCTGGACTTTTACACTTGATTATGCCCTCATGTCTGGTCCTCTTACATATCGTTGTTATTTTCTCTCAACAGAAGTTGCAGAACTTGAAGCCAACCTCCCCAGTAAGTACATTGAGCACGTCAATACACTTCAGTGATGGACTTAAATTAGTCATTCTTTAGACTAGTAGCGTTAAGTACACTTTTCTATCCATCCGATACTTAGATTAGCATTTGTTCACCCTCAGATGTTTCTTAATTAACGCATAAAAAAGATTGACAGCTAAGTAAATGCTTAAAGGCAGTATATATATTGTCCTGGAGTAGGTCAATTCTCGCAATGCAACTGTGGCCAGATAATTGTTTTGCGGTAAATGTTATTCATGTATCAATTGTTGATTAACTATTTCACTTGGATTCTTGTCGGGGTTTGTACCAAATAAACATGTTAATTTACATCTGCAGATGTTGATTTGTAGGTAAGGCATGTCTGTAGCACCAAAATGCTTCATTTCATTAAACTGAATGCACAATTGCTAGAATAAACTAAACAACAATTAAAATAAAAACATGAAGATACAAAGAATTCCCTAAACACGGCCTTAAAGTGGTAAAGGGGTTAGGGAAGGGAATCAATATTTTTGGCATTTGAAAATAACTAATTTGGTGTTATCTGCATTCAGAGCAAGTTTAACATTTAGAGGTCATTAAATGCAACCTGCATTTTCTCAGCAGATCATTGTTCAGTTTCTACTGTACAATAAATTATAATAAATAAATATAAATAAATAAATAATAAATATTGCCAATAAAACTGTTCAACAGTCATCAGAGGTACACTCTATTTACACCAACAACAGTGATGACATGCGGCCTCTAAAGACTCATTTTAATTTCCTTGAGGCTTCAATACTGTGACAACTTTTGACTTGCTGTTTGATATGATTAATTTTAGTGATAGTTATATACTTTTTTTTTACCAAAAAGGCAATCTTCAGTGTGTGTACAACCTTGTCATGAATGCGAAGATATATCCACTCAATGTTTTAGAACTAATAATAAATAATCTCAAGTCAGGCTGTGGAAAATGTAGATATCCGTCATTATATGAGCACAATGTGAGACATCTGATTCCTACTGGTAAAACAAAGTTGAGAAAATCACAAGAACATGTTGGCTTTTTGCAGACTGAATTGAATGGTTGATGTTCAGCAATAACAGATAATATTTGTATTTAAGCATCTACATTTATTCCATCAGCTCCAAAAAGAGCAAAAACGCCCCAAAAATAAATTCTTAGAGTTAATTTAAAGCACAAGACACTATAATGACATGTATAATGATGTTTCAAAGGCAAGAATAGAAGAACAGAGAGGAAAATGAGAGGCCAAACTGAAGGGAAATTATACTCTCAAAGTTTGGGTTGAAGGCAGGCAACCGTACAGGGATGTAACTTTGAAGCTCAAGTGAGCTCAAGACAAGGTTCTGCACTGAGGAGGTGACACATCAGAGATGGTGGGCCAGCTTATGAAAGGCATTTTTTTTCACACACACCCCCATAAAATACAGGAAGAATAAGTACACACAAATGTACACAATAAACTCAAGGACAAACAGCAAAAGAGCAAAAGCAGGGTCGTTCAGGATATATCCCCCCAAACGGGGCCACACACTATCATTCCACGTTAATAAGCTGTTATGCAATGTTATTTGAACCAGCTGATAAATGCTAAAGATGTTTCCGTTGGTCTGACTGGATCTGAACACGTTCTCATTAATGAGCCACTTCCCATTTCTTCTCATTTTTGTGGTCACAGTTGGCATAAATGATATTAGTTTATAAAAAGAAAAAGTAAAATACCAATTAACCTTTACATCTGATGAGATGATCATCAGTTATTTGTAGAAAGCTGTATTTTACATGTAGCCCACAGTAGATTCTTCTCATTCTGAGTTTCTGTACTGTTGACTTAGCATTTACCATACATCCATAATATCCTACAAAATGTGTCTTCAATTTTTGATATCTTCGTTAAGGTACATAATAAAAAATCCTTTAAACATGTGAAAATGTTTTTCCCAGTCGTATCTTGAGTGCAGTAAATGTCCTCAGACACCAGGGGGGAATGTGGGGCCGCATGAAATCCCACAGGACCACTGTACACATGACATAAAGTTAACTCTGAAATCTGCGTAGACTCTAATCATGATGCCCCTAAGAAATGAAAAATACAGTATTCATTGAGACATGAGAGGGCAAGACGATATTTGGCTTTAACCATTTGACTGATAATTCATAGCCCCATTTACTTTGTTGTGATGCAGGTACATGCAAAGCCAGTTTCCCAGATGAGGACAAGCTGCATTATTTTCAGCTGGCAGTGTCTCCAGGTAAGAGAAAAATAAGAAACATCCATGTCTTTTATTTAGTTCTTGCTTCAGTATCAATTTTGATGATGACTTTGTCACACCAGAGGCATATATGATGCCATTTTGTTTACTTTGCAAATATTCTTCACTCTTGTTACAGCAGCAGCTGTAATGTTGGTTTAGAGTTAAACTCATCTAAAGATAATCAAATTCACTACTTATAATATAGGATTATAAAAAACCCTTGTAGATGCCTTAGGTGCGGTGAACAAAGAGCTATGGAAGACTAAATTGCTATGACGAGACATTGAGGATCCTATTCTTAAAGTCAGTGTGCATTAGAAACTAGCAATGACTCAAAGGAAGAACTTTTAATCTAATCCACCGCTGTCTCACTCTACCACCTTACATTCAAATACCATGTTTGGCGTGTATATCTGTGTGAACATTGTGGAAAGTGCTAGCAAAGTGATTCTAATTCTATGTTTCCCCTGAAAGTGTCCCTCCAGTCTCATCTGTATTTCAACATTTCTGCTGCACTGTCATTATTCCCTCAGTCCACCATGCTTGCTCAGCAGTGTTCCCACCTAAGTGCGCTGCCTGTCGACTGTTGTGCAAACCCAATACACCGGTGTTGAATTACCCGAGTCTCTGGAGGCTCCCTTTCCTCTCACTCCCTGCTCTTTATCTGTCTGAACACACACTGTCTCTTAGCCCACAAGCTTGGTGTCACCTTCTCATTTCTGTCATTTGTATCATGTGGCACTCTGTCTTCATCGCTTCTCTGAAGGTGCAAAAGGACATCTCCAGAAAGACTGAGATAAAGTTGAAACACAGCTTTTTCTCTTTAGTGTGTGTGTGTTTGAGTAAAGAAAGAGCTTGGTAATTTGATGTGGATGAAAAACAGAGAGAATCTGTCAATTATTAAATCATCTTTGGTAAAGAATATTTTTTTAAGAGAGAAGCAATTTTGTAAATCTTGTGTATTTTCTAAATTATAATCATAATGATTTTATCTGAATTATCTCCCCGCTGCTCGAATTCATCATAGTTACAAAGGACTATGTTGACAAAGTCTGCAGAGAAAGGAAAAGATAAGCAATTAGAGAAGAGAATAGATTTGGCGTCACGTTCTTTAAGAGGAGATTGAATACTCAACGGAAGACTCGCTCAATTATTCAAAAGCTTTGTTGCTCCCCACCCCCCTTTTTCACTCTTTTCTCTTTTACGCTTTCATTTTTTTGGTCCCTTGTTTTCTCTTTTTATTCCTTCATCTTCCCGTTTAATTACTCACTACAAGCTCCATTTAACATTGAGCAATGGACAACTCTTCATCACATCATTGTCATTGCTTGTGGTCAGTGGTTCAACCATATTACTATAGTTTCAACCCTTATACTGTGCATAATCAGAATGCAGCAGCACATCCAGAACGCTAGTGGACATTTCAGTAAACTTGTGCACCATGTGTGTGATGTCTGATGGTGCATGCACCGGGATTCTATGAGGATATTTCATCAACAAAATCCTTTTAGTGGGCTCATTTCCTCTGTCCTGCTTTTCTCTCAGATAGTACTGAGAATTATCTAAAAAGCACAAATAAAATGCAAAAGTGCACTTACTTTCTTCAAAGTTTTTTCATTTTTCTGTTCTCATATTGTGCTGTCAAAGCATCTTTTGAAAATTGCTGCATATTACATAGGTGCTATCTACACAGATGCATCGATTTACACCACAGGGAAAGCAATTGTACTCTGACAGAAAATAAAAAATGCAATGGGAATGGGAATGTCTAATATCTCTTACACCTTGACTTAGCCCATAGCTTGGAGCTTATGGAAGTTCTTCTCTTTTTCTTTATTCCTTTTGTCATTTTCTGTTTTTGTTATATTTTAAGTGACCCTTTGGATTGGTCATCCATGTGCCCTGGATATAGGTATTGGTATGGTATTTATATGTTTTGTTCACAAATAAACCTCCAAAACAAAACATTTTTTCGCATAGTATTTAAACAACAGAATGAAACAAACACATTCTACAAAAAAAATTAAGTTTTTGTGAAAAACAAATTGTCAGTCCACTTCAGTGCCAAAACTGTACTGATGTCCTGAATTTGTCTTCAAGGGGCTCATTTAGTTCTATGCTCACAGAAGATTTTGTACACACAGATGTTAAAGTTTAACAGAACAAAAACATTATATGAAAAAGCAAACAAACATGCTCTCAAAGACAAAAATATTAACTCACTAACTCTATCATTTTGTTTTGTTTTTTGGGACGTGTGTTGAAGGCATCACAGCACCAAGACTGTCTGAAATCATGTTACTTACACTCAACCACCTGCCAGATTTAATCAAAATATAAACTGATTATTTCATATTTCCTAATTTGTAGTTGTGTTGATGGTTCACTTCTTTATCTATTGACCAACAAAAATACCCCTTAAATAAACTGTCGTTCAGGTTTGAATTTGTTGAAATTTTTTAATTTACGTAATTTTTCCCATGTACCAGCTCCTCACTGTGAACTCCCTGTGGCCCCACAACCTTGTGTCTATTAGGAAATGGGACAGCAGCAACACTCTGGGGTGAACACATTTTCATATGCCATTGTTTGTATCAATAGAGATAGAGTAATGAAAGAAAAATCAATCTCCTAACACTCTTTGTTTTAGATGTGTAGTTTCTCCGCTTGATTAACATGGATAATTAACCTATTGTGCAAATTGTGGCAGTATGAACACAACTCTCTCTTAGGGTGCCAGCAAGTGGTGGCAGCCATAGTGTAGGAAGCCTTTTTTTTATACATAACTATCCTTTGTAGACAAAAGAATATCTACACTTTTTACAGTTATTTATATCTTCTCTCAGTAGAGTGACTCTCAAGAGAGTAGAGTGACCTTAGATTGTCTTTAGAGTGCAACTGATGTGCAGCTTTTTTTTTTTTTTCTTGTTTAAACACGACTGCAACATGATGTTGGCATAAACTGAAGGGTAGAGTTTGTATTTTCTGGTTAGTTGCTATTACCATGGTCACAGCTTACCAATCTACTCTTATTGCACATGCAGGCACCACAGTAAATACTGGTATTTTTTAGTCCTGCTGCATCAGACACTTCAATGGTTTGTTCTGCTGTCACTTTGTGTATTTTAGCAGCTCTTCATTAATACAAGGGTACGTAGGATAGGAATATAGATACATTTTTGCAATTAATTCAAACTTTGTGTCTCTGTCTTTGTTTCATTTGAACATTATGATTCTCTAACAATTAGCTCTAAAATGTATTTACTCATTTATCATTATTATTTACCTTCTAGTTTATGTTTATGTATGTGTGTTTTCAAGCCCAGTGTCTGGTGATTATTCCATGGCAGTGAAGATAGTCATGAATTATTTATGACCTCTGACTACAGCTGTTAGTGAGTAGATCGCTCTGTCTTTCCACTTTTCTCCCTTCTTCTCTTTTGTTTTTTCCCTGTACTTCCCCTCTTGTTCTTTCTGTAGTCAGCTATTCTTTAGTTTTGATGATGATGCTTTGATGAAGTTTTTTAGATTGCTCTAATACAAACATCTTATGTTTGAGCAAAGAGAGAGAGGGAGATCTTTTTGCCTTTTGCTGGAAACAGAAGATATGCTGTGTGTGCATCAGGGTTGCATTGATGGCTCTGATGTGGAAAAAACATGCGTCCAGTACAGGCTGCGTGTCTGCTGCACTACTGCTACTGCCAAATCTATTTTTGCATGACATCTGAATGTTTAGTTAATTTATAAATTAACCTCAGATTTATTTTTGTTTGCAAATGTGACCCTCTCAAAATGCAGCTGCAGAAATTGGTAAAGCATATATATATATATTTTTTTTTTCCTAATAATTTTTTCATGTCTGCCTCATGTATCAGTTTCACACTGGACAGAGAGAGATTAAGTGTCAGTTTAGTGCTTTATTGCTAGTATAATATCAAAATTACTACAAGGTGCAGGTCAAGACACCACACCTCTAGATCACATAATATAGTTGTGATTAACTTTAACCTGTTATTATGGGTGGCGAGATGAACATCCCTATGCTTCACAGCTGCTACACACGTGCAACAAATCAAGTTTTTCCCTGATCTTGGTATGTGTACTTTAAAACCTTCCCCTCCAAAAGGCCAATTTTAAGATTGGTTGATGCTGTATTAAACAGCAATGAGATAATTTGTTGTAATTTGCAGTGATCTATAAATTGACTTTTTTCAATACTATTATAGTCTTAAGCACTCAACCCACTTTACAATGGAAATGGCATTCAGACACAGTTTAGTTTGCACTGCCCCCCCTTTTTACCGTTCACAAATACTCCATCACAGACAAATTGGGGTTCAGTTTCTTGTCAAGAAGACTTTGATGTGTGGACCAGAAAAGTTGGGGATCAAAGCATGCCAACATTTGGATCAGTGCTTGGAGCTACAGTTTACGGTTTTATATGAATGAGGTGGTTGGAAATGTAGTGTAGATGGATGTGTGGGGCTGTGGGGGCATGAGCTCTTCTTTCAGTATGTGGCCCACATGCCCTGTGACTGCTACTGAATACCTGCTGCTTGTCAGCTTACCACATTTCTCAAACATACACACTGACACTGTAAGGTCATTATATGGCCAATTACCAAGTGCCTTCCCTTCCTCACCAGGCCCCATCTGTAGTTCAGTAAGAGGTTCAGTCCACCTCTGTGAAAAGATGTATGTCCTTTTCTAACTCGGTGGACCCATAAGGTCATAGCAGAAATGTAAATGTCATCAAAACAATAAAATAAAGTGAGGTGGATAGTGTGCGGTTTTGCAGATGCACAAATAAGCCCAAAATGTCACTGCATTCAACTATGAATATTTCATAGAAATTGAGCTTATGTGTTGCCTTTGTTTCTGTCTACTCCCTATGAATGTGTATGTGTTTGTATAGATGTATAGGTGTGTGCATGATATAATCTGGCATTATGGTATGGGGGGTTAAAGGCAGTGTTATGTTTGACTTACAGAATGTGGTTGGGTTGAAAAGGTCACTCATTCTGCATTTTTTCCCCCTATAAAGAGATTCACTTTGCTCTGTTGACCCTTTTGTTTACTCTTTAGTTACAGATTGATTGATCAGGGCTGAACTTGCCGATGAAGCCTGCCCTTTGTTATATTAAGTTCGGATACAACTGCCCCCATGACTGCAAATCAATATAATTATTTCAAACTATTACCTGGATTACGGAAAAAAAACAAAACACTTTTGGCCTAATTTGTCTGACTCATTTATTCAGCCAGCCACTT
Organism: Echeneis naucrates; assembly: GCF_900963305.1. Classification (NCBI taxonomy): domain Eukaryota; kingdom Metazoa; phylum Chordata; class Actinopteri; order Carangiformes; family Echeneidae; genus Echeneis; species Echeneis naucrates. The sequence goes on along the minus strand of NC_042531.1, from coordinate 17,018,632 downwards.
TTCCTCCTCATTTATGTGACTTTATTTACTTTTGATCAAACAAATTTGCTTGCCAAAATGCGACAGACATTAGTTAGAAAGGATAGAGATGTGCGACTGAATGCAAGATTGTTCTTGAACACATGCATGTGGAGAAAGTATGAACCAAATGAATATGTAGGGTAAAGAGTCAGTTCTACATTTGGTTTTGATACATTTTCAACTTACTACTCCGCCCTAACCACCGTGATTTCAGTGGGCCTACTGTGTAAGGGCTCCTTTGCTCCTTTCACAACAAGGGCTGGTGATTAACTGAAATGAGCATACAGATTTCTTTCATTTACTCAGAGGTAAGTCTGAAGATTTGAGATAGCAGATATAGATATTTGAAGCTGCTGCCATTGCCATTTATTTTCTAAACTACAATATTTGTGGATCTGTTGGAATACTGAATTATTTGTGGTTTCATTGTTGCATTTGGTGTTTATTTTTAAGATGATGATTGAATGTCTTTCTTGACAGAAAGTTTTTAACCAATGCCATGAAACGTATTCATGTTATTGTAAACCATTTTCTTCAATGCTTCTTCCTCTCTTTTCCTCTAGATGAGGGATACTACCAAAGTGGAAGGTTTCAATTTGAAATAGATGTTCCCGAAGCCTATAACATGGTGGTAAGTCATGTCTAATGTGTTTTGAAAATGAGTTTTCAAATTAAAGTAGCCCCAGTTCTCAAAGTGCCTTTAATAACATGTTGCTTCCACCCTGAAGCTCTATCAGTAATTTACAAAACTTTCAAAACCCTTTAATTATTTTCATATTTTGATTCTTTATCAAACAAAAGTATTCTTTATCAATCTACACGCTATCTAAAAAGGTAAAAATGTATAGTAAGTCTTCATACCCTTTGCTGTGACACTTACATTTTTGCTCAGGTTTATCCTGTTTCACTTGTTCATCTGTGAGACAGGGAGTGGTAAAAATTAAAGAAAGTTACATACTGTTTATATTAGGTTTCTCAGCTGAAAAAACACGTGAGAGATATACCAAGCAATGAGCATGGGTCATTGCAATATTAAACTTTGACCAAGAAGATGTTTTTGCCTGGCATTGGTGCCATGAAGGCCAGATCAGTGCAGTATTTAAGTAATTTTTTTGTCTTTTGAAAATTTCTCCTTTCCAACACAGTGTCTCTTGAGCTTAGCCAGAGAGACCACTGGGATCTTGTCATCTTTCCTACCAGTTTGGCCACATCTCAGTCAGCAGGACTGAACAAATACTTTACCAACACCGACTTACATTTTGCAACTAAGACTTAAATGCTTTTACTTTATGAAGATTTTTCATACCAGCCTTTTACTTATAATGTAACAAACAAAATGGATGAAATCCCTCTGTATGGGTTCTCTATTTTCATTATGCAGAAGGCTGAAGGCTTGGACCTTTTATTATGAATTAATTTGAGCTAATAATACCTTAAGTGTGACCCCAGCCGATCTAATGTAGCGTTTGGCATCAGTAAGCATTATGTTCTCGACTCAGTCATGCACGATTGCCCATCAAATGGTGTCCATCATCTCATTACTTTCAGTTTGCACTACAAACGAGATGAGTAGTTGTGATCAGCCACAGTTTCTATTGCATCAAGTTGTCAAATAACTGACAGTTTAATGGGATGCCTTATGTTTATTGTTAATAATTGTTAATATAATTGTCAATATAGCGATGATGAATAAAATTATGTTTTTGGCATCTTCAGCTCTTGCAGCAGCCCCCTAACGCTCTCCAGGCAGATGCTCATGTATCCTAGTTTGTCATGGCTGATTATCCTCCATAATGGGATGATCTTGTGTGTCCTCACCTCTCATAGATCACTCCCTTGATCTATTTGCCTCTTATGGAAAGGAAGCTTATGGAAAGAATAATACGGGACCAAAATGGTATATAGGGCATTACAGTAAAGATACAGTGGTGTATGGAGGAAATCTATCCAACTTCCTTCTCCTGCTTTTATGGATTGATATTACTTACTTGCTTTCTTCTTACTTTTTCTCCATCTCCGCTGCACCGTCAACCTCTAAGGTTATTATAATTTTTCAGCAGCCCATGCTGCAAGGAAAAACACCTCACAGCTCTGTTCTCTTCTCTTTCAAACCACTTCCTTTGCTATATTCTCAGATTCACTAAAGCACACAGATGTACATTTGTTTTTATTTTAAATCTTGGTGTGTATGAGTATGTAAGACCAACATTAACAGATGTTTGTGTGAAGTGTGAACACATCAAGTCTAATATCGCATCATAGACAGTTGACAGTTTTCAGCAATTTTCAATGAGGCAGTTAATCAAGAATCCCTTATTTTTAAAGATGTGATGAACATGTAAAATAAGAAGAGCAATTCATCTTAAATGTGTAGGTGTTATGAAACATGAAAGCTGTCAGCCCCTCAGCCTCCTCAAATGTGTACATTGTAGACATGTTAGAAGCCCCAAAACACAACGGGACATGAGAAATAAACACATATGAGGGGGAGGCACATTGACCAACATTGAGAGTGAATAAAGAAAAAAATAAAATACATATTTCACTGCTCACAGTGAAGAACATTGTTGAAATGTCTTTCTCTGTTAAATGCATTTTTTTACCACGTCAGATGCTTTTTAATGACCTTTTTGCATTTCATCTGCTATTTGTCTATCTATCTGTGAGTAAAGTGTTGCATGATAGAAATAATTGGTTTTAATTAAATACTTTTGTCATTGTGGGCTACTAAGTGTAGAAGTGCCAAAAGTCAGTATCTGAAGGGACTGAATGTCATTACAAAACACGTAATTGCTCACCTACTGATGACAGCTTGATGTGCTCTGATTTCATGCTGTTTGCTGGTGCGGAGCTGAGGCTGAAATCTCAGCTTGTAAAGCAAGTTACTTTTCAACAGCGGCAGAAGCATTTGATCATGGGCCTTTACACCTGGTGTGAATACATAGTATTTTTAATAGATAAAGAAAATAAATAATTGCATTTCCTTTTCGCCACTTTTTTTTTTTTTTTTTTGGCTTCTCTCTGTAACTCTCCAGCCTCCTAAAGTGAGATGTCTCACCAGAATATGGCATCCCAACATCACAGAGAATGGAGAGATCTGTTTGAGGTAATGTTGCTTCCCACGACTTCACCTCACCTTTGCAGCTTTGTCACAAGCTTTATCTCTTTATCACAAGTAAGGGTATTGGAAATGAAAATATTTTTGTATAAGAGTTTTTTTTTTTTTTCTTTTCTTATCTTTTCTGCAGCTTATTGCGTGAACACTCGATTGATGGCACAGGCTGGGCCCCCACCAGAACATTAAAGGTAATATTGCTTTTATCCAAAAGTATGTACCTTGTTAATATGTTAATATGCACTCTTTTCAATATATTTTCAATATATTGAGTAGTGTCTAAATTTATCATATAGTAGTTGTTAAATGGAGTCTGTGAATAAGCCACTGTCTCTGATGGCTTTCTGTCTCTGTTATCTTTTAATTCAAACAGACAGGGCAGCGCAGCAGTATCATGGTTAGCGCTGTTGCCCCACAATAAGAAGCTTGCCGGCCCTGGGGCCTTTCTGTGAGGAGTTTGTATGTTCTCTTCATGTGTGGGTTTTCTCCCACTGTCCAAAGACATCATGTCCCAGTTAACTGGTGACTAAATTGTCCATAGGTCTGGGTGAGGGTGTGAGTGGTTGTTTGTTTGTCTCTGCCTGTCTCTGCGTGTTGCCCCTTTGATGGACTGGCAACCTGTCCAGGGTGTACTCCGCCTTTGCCCAGTGTGAGCTGGAAATAGATAAGCGGTTGAAGATGAATGAATGAATGTGAGTCCAAACATTGTCAACATTATGACTGACTGAAGTTATGCTTAACAATGGTGGGAAATTGTTTGTGGTTGAATGCCGGAGCTTGGCCAAAGTTATGGCTTGAACATCCACTGTTCTAGTGGTGGTTTTGGTGCTTGTCCACAGGGACTCTGGGCTAGAGCACCATTCCTCACAATCTCTGTCTTGCAGAGATTGAGTTTCTTGACCAGGCTGCCCTTAAAGTTCTTTTGAGTATCTGTCTTATCCTTAAGTGGTTCCTTCTTATGTCGAAGGTTTAATAGGTTTGTGTTAATCCAGGCTCTTCCTCTCCTCTCTCCTTATTTCCTCTGTTTTCTGCACACATTGGCATTCATTTACCTGACACCAGTCAAAGCAATTCTTTGCTCTTGTGGTACGTAATAGAGAACATATTTCACTTGATAGAAAATTGTCAAGCTAGATGAATTTATTGTGATGTCATCATGACAAGGTAATTTTCTCCACATCACCAAATGAGAAAATTAAAGTGTAGAACTAACAAATTGTCATTCAGGCACCAACGTGTGGACAGATCTAATATGTTTTCAACTAGCAAGTTACAATGAATAGGTTCTGTGTTTGTTTATCAAAAACAACTGGTTGTTCAATTTTAATTATAATTTAATTGTACAGTAAATGAAAATTCAGAGTATAGTTTGTGGAGCAAAGAGTGTAACCTGTTTATGTGGCAAGAGCTGCAAAAACCTGAGAGGTCTGAGGATCCACCAGACAAAGATGGGCTGCACAAGGAGGAAGTTGAGCAATGCACAGAGGCAGTGCCTAGCGCTGTTCCTGGTGAGATGGAGGAGAAGCAGGACCTGGAAACACCCCATAGTGTCCAGAACCTCCAAGCTCGGCATGCTGCAACTAGCATACCACCAAAACACTGCCAGGTCTTGTGACCTGCGGCACACAAGAGGACTGATTTTTGCCAACAAAGCTCTGGTCATGGTAGGTCTTGAAATTCGAAAATGTTAGGGCTGAATTCCTTCGTTACAATGAAAATGCTACAATTATTAATATTACTTAGAGCAGTGCTTCTCAAAGTGGTGTTTGGGGACATGCTGGGGTTGTTGATGCAGTTTTGGGATGCCACCAGGAAAAAGGGGAATAATTAATTTTTGCCTTCAATAACTAACCCAATGACTATTCAAAAAAACATCTGAAGGCGAAACTCTTATCAGAAGGGGGATCCTGGCGCAACACACTTTCTGCATTAAAAATGCCGACCTAAAAGCTAGGAAGGAGAGATGAATGGCTCTTATTTATGGTTCAGTGGAAAAACAGTCACTGTACCAGGAGTTTGGCTTAGAAGAAGGTGTAGTTAACCTCCAAATTATTCTTGTTAGTTTTTCAGGCAGAACTTGCAATTAACCAAAACTCATGTATCAAATGATATAATTAAGAATGGAAAACTGATCTTCAAGATAGAAATGCAACAGCAATGCATCTTACCACACCGCATTTTAAGAACATCATAGGTATACGGATAGCGGCAAGTGAACTTGCTATTCAAACAATTTGGGTGATGAATTGGATATAAAAGACCACATCAGTTTGAAACTACATAAAAGTGCTTTGTGCGACTGTGCAAACTGGTGCAAGATGAAGCCTAAGTCCCATACTGTGCCATCATATTTAAACAGTGATAGAATATCTTCCCTTCTTCTGGCTTCTATGCACCTTATGGGTTTAAGATATCAAATCTGTAAACAAGCTTCTGTTCAAATCTGTTACCAATCTGCGTTCATAATCAGGTTTTGTGGTTAGATTTGGAGTGGGGAGAGAGGTGGTGCGTATAAAGAAAGATGGCCATGCAACCTTGTTTTTCATTCACCTTCTGCACATTTCTCTTTTTCTCTGTGTGCTGGGCCCTGCAAATTGCAAGGTCTGTTGGAGGCATTGCATGCCTTTATTTCCTGCTGCTGAGAACCAAACAGTCTCAAGATATAAACATTTTGTTTTCATCATTGTCCTTCTGTTTGTGTTCTTTTACCATTTGAGGCTCTTCATTACATCGGCCTTCTCAATTTTATGGAGATAAATTAAGAAATGAAATTGATTTCCATATGCAATTCAATGAGAGGAAACTTAAAATATGAAATTTATTATAATAAATTAGACTTCTTTGAACATTGCATTTCTCAGGAACCACACAACAATACAATCAATACTTCTTTTACAATGTACTCAAGTCTCTGTGCATTCTTGTTGTTTTGAATGAATTTTCTCCCTGACCTTGATAATGACGGAAAGAGCTTTGCATACATTGTGAGTGCTTATCTTTGAGTGTGTTTACGTTCATGATAATAATAACCAGTGAGTGCATATTGAGGCTTAAGAAACACTCGCTCTGGCAATTGTGTGATGCTTCACTGCACACGTACATGAATCAGAGCCTCTGTGTTCTGTTCAGTTTCAGCATTTGACAGCCAGCTGCAGAATTAGGCCAAAGTCTGGAGCTTTGGTTCTTGTCAAATGTGTAATTCCCTTTAAACTTAACCCACAGTCATAAATCCATTCAAATAAGCAGTCAGTGTTTCTCAGTCAAATTTGTTTTCAAGACATTTACCATTTGAATTGCTCTGCATTCATCTTTAGTGGCAGTCGCAAAAGCAAACATTTATGGGCTCATTTTAACTTCTCTGCTACTGCTAGTCTGCTGAAACACAGTTCTGGTATAGAGTCTGCAGTCACTGGTTAGTTACCCGTCTAGCTTCTTACTGACAAAGTTATCTTTTTCCATAGGCTATGTAGTTCATATTTCAGAATTAAACCAATAGCGATTTCCTAGTTGCCCACAGACAGGTTTGAATGTTTTCCAGACCATCCACCTGTCTACCCGGTTTATGTCTTGACAGACAGTGGATGTTTTCCTCTTGGCTGTCTGAGTCAAAATGAAATGCAGTCTGTCATTGTTTACTGAAAAGTAGGTGTGGTGGTGGTCATAAGCATGAGAGTTGTTGGCAATGGGCTTGTGTGTGTCAGCGGATGTCACAACAAGTGCTCAACAATATGTGAGAAAATGCAAGTGCAAAAGCTGTGAGTCAGAGGATTGTGTTTGGTTTGAGTGGGTGATGCTGTCCCTCTTCACTGGTCACCTGTCTTCTGCATTTCAGCCCACCCACACACACACGCATGCACATACTTTTGTCGTTATGGCTCACAGGGTAATTTCAGCCCCATGTACAGTTACAAAAATAATCCTGTTGGCTTCACCACTATTTAATAGTCTTGGCTCAGTGTGATGGAGTGAACAGCATGTATTGTAAACTTCAAATTGATCCTCCATATGCTCGTTTTTCTTTAGCGCTCTATCATCTTTTGATAGAGAAATAATTCATGCACTGGATTATAGATTCAAATCTTAGCCTGATAAAATAAATTACTACATGTTCAGTGTCTTCAAAGAGTATTCAGATTGACACTTTATTGTCTTGTAGATTGGATTATGAATAAATTCATAGCCAATAAACAGAACTCGCGGTGAAAATACGTTTTTAGATTTTTGAAAATCAAAACCTCAGAGATTTGTCATGAGTATCATGTTTGCCTAAATTACTCTTGGAATCCAACTGTGGCAAACACATCGGAATGGACATAATATCTGTGTATATAAAGTCCAACAACAGAACGACACTTATGTCAGGGCAGAAACCAAGCTATGTCCAAGGAATTCCCATTAGATCTCACAGGTAAAATTGTGGTGATTTATGGACTCAGTCAGCTGTAACCAGCTATTTCTACAGCTGTGACTACTCCCAGGAGTGCACTGGTATGTATAATGGTGCAAAAATATAATTTTATCTTCACGTAGATAAATTTAACGGGCTGCTGTAGACTGGTATGTTGGAGGTGCGCAACTCTCAAGGGTTTGTCTATCCAGCCAAACTGAACAAATGGTCAATAACAGCTTTGATTATACAGCTGTGCAAAAACCCAGCAGTCCCTCTAAGGTGACTAAGCCCTCTGAGGTGATGGGAGAACTCACATGAAGGACCACCATTTCTGCAGCATTACATTAGCCAGGGAATTATGGTACAGTGACTTCATAGAAAGTCATCTGACAGCCCACCTGGAGTTTGAATGTCTGCATTTGAAGGACTGGATGGACAATGAGGCAAAAGAGCATCTGCTCTGATGACACATAAACTGCTCATCAGTTGGACAATATCATCCCTACAGTGAAGCATCATGCTGTGGGGATGCCCCCCAGCAGCAGGGACAGGGAGACTGGTCAGAATCAGAGGGTAGATAGATGATTTACAGAAAGGTCCTAAGGGAAAACCTACTTCAGAGCAAATGTGACATGACATAATGATGTCGTTAAACCTTTCTACAAAACATCAGCCTGAATCACACATGATTGAATGGGAACCCAGCATTGACATGAATTTGTGTCCCAGCTGACAGCTCAGTGGAGTAAAGCTTGCCTTTTTACTTGGCCCTTGGTGGCGTTCTTCTTTACTCTGCTATATCTTGTCATCATGACACTGCTGCTCACAATCAACATTTCCCAGACTATTTCAAAAGTAGTAAGCAGGGGATAAAGAAAATCCTAAGCTTCTGAGTAAAGGGTTAGTGTTAGGCTTTCTGTTGTTTCTGTGTGCTGGGCCCTGCAAATTGCAAATACTGCCAGACCTACAATAGAGTCATCTTGTGGATGCTGTGGTGGAGTCTCATGGCTCTGAGGGTTTGCAAACTTAAATAAATGTAAAGGAAACTGATGTAAACTGATCATAATAGTGTTGTAAGGTGAACCTGGGACAGCAAAAGCTCCAGACTGGTGGTTTTATTTGCTCACTCAGTTTATCACACTAAGTTTTTCTGTGAGTTGTACTGTGCTTCCCTGTCTATAGTGAATATTTTAACTTGCATTTGATTCTGATTCAGTCTGACGATTTGATCATTGAATTCTTTTTTTATTTATTTCTTCCAGGACGTGGTCTGGGGATTGAACTCCTTGTTCACTGTAAGTACATCCTTTTCTACCTATTTAACATGATGTGCATGTGCAAAAAAATTACCTTAGTAAATAACTTACAAGATTTAAGGTAAGAACCTGCGAATATTGGTTGATAAATAGATGAGTCAATTGACAGAAAATGAAAGTTATTGTAATTTATGGTAATTACATTTTTAAAGCTTAATTTCCATATGTTTTGGCCATGGAGTGTTGCGACAAAAGAAAATGGTTTTTGTTTTGTTTTGTTTTTTTTTTACTTTACAGGAGCCATTTCTCAAAATCTTACAGGAAAGATTATGTAAAATCATTAACAGACAGAAAATCTGTTATTCCATAAAGATTAGTTCCAACACAGATCTGATTAAGATGATCTTATATCTCTCTTTATAGGCATAACAGCACCATCATTTTTTTTCTTAGGGGAAATAATCTTTTATCATTATAAGGAACTACTGAGATTTTAGGGAAATAAAAACAAGAATATTTCATTACAGGTAACAGGTACTCTGGGTTTAAGATTTTTATTTATTTATTTATTTTTAAATGAATATTAAAATTAAAAGAGGCTCAGAATGGGCTGATTCTGTTGCTATGCAAGCAGAACTTTTTTTTCATAATCATAAAGTATAAGATACATATTTCAAATCAGCTATAAAAATGCTTTTTAAAATGCAATGATGATAATCTGCATTGATAACGCCCTAAACCTTACCTCTTAATCGGGAAACAACCTCATAGGCCATCCTCCTTTTATCTCAAAAAACACTCTTGCCTCAGTTGTTGTGCATAGTGTCTCCAAGGCAACAGTGCAATTATGTGTTTCAGAATCCAGGGCCACATTGCAGTCAGTAAATACTGCTGATGTGGGCAATAAAATCACAAAACAATGGGTATTCTGGCCATTATCTTTTGTTGAATGTCCTTCTTTTAACTGTTTTCACTGGTTTCTTGTCTCCTCTCTTCTGCTCTGGTGCAGGACCTGTTGAACTTTGATGATCCACTGAACATTGACGCTGCAGAACATCATCTGAGGGACAAGGTCAGACTTCCCAGTTCCCACTTGTGCAGGGTCACTCTAACTATATTTTGGATCCTTTTTTCTAGACTTAAGTCATTGCCGTGAAGATGATTCACTTGTGAAGCCTCCCCACAGTGTCTCACATGTGCTGATAGGTTCCATAATCATATTCATAGCACGGCTCTTGTAGATTGCCTTCATTGAAAATTTATTTAGACAAGACACGCAGCTGCTGCTGGAGCTACTTTTTCTGCTACAGCTATTACTTTTGCTGTGTGTATGAATTGCTTTTTCAAGGGGAATCATGTGATGAGTTGAGAACTTTGATCAAGTACATCAGACTGAAGACAAAGTGAAAATTGCTGCATCTTTTTGCACTGATTAGGGTTGCGTTCCAATTTCGTTCCAGCAGAAGGAATTTTTTTCCACCCTTACTCAGCATCTCTGCAGTGGACTAGAGTCTACCCTATTAGTAGGGGTGTCAGAATTTCAATTGTAAATCCAGTACCCATCTAAAAGACATTACAAATTCATTATCAAAGATGGAATCAAAAAAGTAGGCACACCACTTAAGTCATATTAAAGCAGTGACTGTTTTATATTGTATTGTTTTTTATATATAAAGTTTTTTTTTAAATTTGACAATGAGCAGACCATCTTGTGGAATAAGAAAATTAAATGAGTTATCATGGCATAAAACCAATGATATTAGACTAGACTAGTGTAAAAATGGTGTAGCTATCTGTGCTAAAAGCACCCCCCCCAAAAAAAGAGATTGAGAATCTATCCAATCATGACCTTAAAAAAATGAAAAGTGAAATCTAACCCAGGGTTTGAAAAACCTACCTGTTATTGCCCAGAATGTGATCTCACAACTACTCTCGTCTAACTGTCAGTGTGTTTGGTTAGTTACAATGTGGTTCTAACCTCTGTCTCTATGACTTTAAGCATGGTTCTTCTGGGGCCAACTGGTCATACAGAATCTTCCTGTCCATCTTTTGTGGTATACATTTAGCTGTTGAGGGGGTGGTTGAATGGAAATCTTCACTCATTTGATGGTTGAGAAAAGCTGAGCACATTTAAAGTATGTTATTTGAATCATTTCCATGTTGCATTGGGAGATAACCAACAGTGCGCGATAATGCCTGCCATGTGACACCATTAGAAGGAAAGCAGTCTGTGTGTTTATGATAGGGAAAGAGAGCAGGCGTACAGTACAAGGAAGGATTTCTAGGTTTTGCAGAGGTTATGATTGTTTAAATGGATCATCTCTCACTGTTTCTCATACAGTAAATACAAATTCTAATTTTTACTTCAGGAAAATTGATTTGGTTTGGTTGAGTTTGGCCTAATTCCGAGAGGCCTAAACGCAAGTCCCTAAAGAAAACTATATTTTTGGTAAGCAATTGGAAATGAGTTAAATTTGTGCTGTAATACTAAGAAACTTAGACTCACACACTAGTAGGATCTTATTTCCATGTAGCAGAAATTTCCTACTGCATTGCTTCTTACATATTCCCATTCATATAGTTCTTTCAGTCACCATCAGCACATTGAACTCATGAAAGCATTTAGAAGTGTAATCCGCAGGCTCTCTGTTACTGCCGTTTCGTACTGCCATGCAATTAATGTTGTGTCGATTCCTTTCTCTGCTGCAATTTAAGAAGCTTATAAAATTCATAAAAGTCATTTAGACTGAGTGGAAGTTGCCTGTCAATATAGGTGAAGAAAGCAATGCAGAGGAATGTATTGTCATTACCATTCATTCACAACAGGATGAAAACCCTTGATTATCTCAAAAACAGACAGGTTTGGCTGCAGGGCCTGGAAACAGAAATAATTCATTTATTCATTCATCTTCAACCGCTTATCCGTTTCCGGGTCACAGGGCTTCTGGAGCCAATCCCAACTCACATTGGCTGAGCGCGGGGTACACTCTGGACAGGTCGCCAGTCCATCACAGGGCCAACACACAGAGACAGACAGAGACCAACAACCACTCACACTCAGACCTACAGACAATTTAGAGTCACCAGTTAACCCAAACATGATGTTGTTGGACGGTGGGAGGAATCCAGAGTACCCGGAGGAAGCTCACACAGACACGGGGAGAACATGCAAACTCTGCACAGAAAGGCCCCAGGCCGGAAACCGAACCCAAAACCCGCTTATTGTGGGGCAACAGTGCTAACCAATATGCCACCGTGCTGTCCTGGAAACAAAAATCAAACACTGTCAAAATGATGGAAAGCAGAAAGTGTGGAGAGAAATAAGGGAGTAGCTCCTGATCTAGAGCCACCACCTCATTTGTCAAACATGGTCCTGGTCTATTATGGCATTGGCTTGTTTGGTTGCTGTAGATACTGACATTCATTGATCATTCCACAAAATGAATGAAGAGGTGAACAAGAGCATTCTGTTTTCAGATTAAGTCAGATGAATCAAAATGTATTGGAATTTTATAATTATTAAGGATGTTAGATTGAAAGATTAATCCTGGGTATAAACCCATCAGTTTCCAATCACAATAAGGTTTTAGTTATCAAAAGTATGCTTTAATAAATGAAAGATGAATGTTTCATTTTTGCGATACTGCATATAAATATTTTTGCTTCTGCTTCACTGTGCTGCCATTGCTCTCTTGAGGCACAACAACTGAAAACACAGTCATCCAGCCATGACCCACTCCTACTGACCCAGCCTCCTGTAATCAACTTCGGCAGTGTGTGGGCGGAGCTCTGGGAGTTTGTGTGTCGGTACACATGCATGCTTATGTATGGAGATATGTGCATTTGTGTGTGTTGAGGGGTTTTGAAGTAGAACTCCTCTGGCTGCTCTCTGAATGCATTAACAGAAAAAGTAGCTGAAAGGAAACATCCTCATGGGCAATTAAGTATTTTTTTTTTGTGCATGTGCAGTTGGTGATGGTACCATTATACTACTGTTAGTTGATAGTGAGTTTTTGTGTGTGCGGATAACACTAAAATGGAATCCTCAGCTTCTTGAAAGAGAAAGCATGGGCTGTTAACTGCATGAATTTTGGACCCTAGAATATTTACTTTAACACTGAAATCTTACATTAATATAGGTGGCTAAGAAATATTGATTGCTATTCATTGGATATTGAATATTTCCGTTCAAATCTATCTTCGCTTATTCACAATGAGATGTTGATTCATAAAATCCTGAAGTCAGTCTTTAAACACTGAAGGCAATGCTAAGTCGAAGTAATTGGTGTGACATATCAGATTTAAAAGCCACAGTGAGGAGCTGGACCAAAACAAAGTCACATGTAAGATGTGTAAGAAGAAGCTGTGTACTTAATGTTTCACACTTTACTTGCAGAACTGTAGACACTAGCAATGCGTATAACTTACTTTAATTCTTGAAATGATTATGTATGTAGTGTTTTGATGTAACTGCTTTAGGGCCCATTCTTAATGGGACTACTATAAACTCTATAACACAAAGTAGGTGGGTAATTGGTAGTGCTTTATGGAGTCTGAGCAGTCTCGTAAATTATGAACTCTAGCAGGGTTTTTCACTAATGCACATGCTTTGTTTCGTAGTTCTATTTCAGACTTACTAATGCACACATTCTGTTTTGCAAATATACGCTTTGGTTCACAAACATAATTTGTAGCAAACTTGTAATTTAAATTTGGAAATGCATGCGCTCTGCTTCACAAATGTAATTTTGATGCACACTTGTAATATAAATTCACAGAGCATACAAATTGCTGAATGTGCATTTACCAAATCTGTACATTGAATTTTGAGACTGCCTTGATGTCGCAGGTCAACCAACGTCACCATTGGCTGATAAAGCTGTCAATCAAATGTATGCTTCTGATTGACCGATTCATCAGCCAATTAGGTTTGTTTGCTTTCAGCCAATCATATGGCTCCTTACATTTTTCCACACACACACATGTGCATTTGGGAAAAACCCAGTTCAGCTCATTCATATCAAACTAGCACTGCTGTTGAAACTGCAGTATCTCTAAGTGAATCAAAATGTAATCAAAATGGGACATTCTGGAGCAGAATTGAATTGAATAGATTCAGGAGAAATAGGAGCCAAACACTCTGTGACAGTTTTAAAGGAAGATACTTTTTCCTAGATGGATAGAGATATTAGATAGATACATAGAAAAATCTTTAACTGTTTTTTTTTTTTTATTATTATAATTTTTTGTTGTTCTTGTTTTTGCCACACATTCAAGCCTGAAGCCAGACTGTTTGAATATGAAGCACAAAGCACATTGTTTAATATGATGATGTTGAATTGATTTCCTGTGTGCGAGTAACAGAATGGGACCTTGGAGGATTTGTGGCCAGCTTTGGAAATCACATTTTCTGTGGTCTCCCTCTGCATACTAAATGATTACTGATCAATTTGATAGAGCTCTGAGAGAGCTGTCCTCTAAGGTGTCAAACAGCCGCTTACCTGCCAATAGGCAGTCATGTCAAATATGTACACACACACACACACACACACACTCACACTCATTATCTTGCTGCTGTGCGCCTTATTAGCTCTCTGCCCATGAATAGTGATCACTGTGGCTGTGTCAGAACTTGGCATTTGTGATCAAAGGGAGAAGACACAAGCCTGATTGCATCCTGCTTGGATTGCTTGCTTTTATAGACACACTGAATCCTTTCCATCTCTAGGTTTGAACAGATGATGCACACTGTGGATGCTGCTACAGTCGCATGTCAGTCGTAGCAGCATCCTTACAATGGCCTTCCAAGTACAATCCTCGACCCTGGTTATGAGGAAGAAAGTCATAATGATATAAAGCCAGCCTGTGCAAGTGTTTACAAAGGCGTGACTGTCCTTCAGTATTATAAATGCAACTTTGGCTGACTGCACGAATGTCACACCTGATAAATAGTTGAACGGTAATAAAATATGACAAACAAATTTATCATTTATTTCACATCTAGCGAGGTCAATATATACAAAGTTGTGTTATACTCAACACCCTCCAGCTGCTGCTGTGCTTTAAAGAGTATGTAGCAGTGTTGTGTAATAACCAGACAGACTCTTCTTGAACTGAATTAGTCAGGTTCAAGACTTCAGCAAGTATCTACACAGCTGAAGTGTGCTTGAAAAAGACAGTGAATTACTTTGGGTGTCCTAGTAATTACCTTGAACTTTCTTTCTATTTTTATTATCAGATACTGTTTTCATCTTTCATCATCTTTTTCATCTTGTTGCTCATATTGTTGTTGAGTGATAAACTTCAGTGCAGTGAGTTCTGTTACTATTAAACGTTTCTCCGGAGAGATTCTGGAACGTGCAATGATGATTGGCTAACGTAGAGTAAAATTTCATGGCAAGCCAATCAAGAAAATCCAAAAATAGTGTTTATAAACTGGAAGTGGAGACATTAAAATGTTTCCTGTCGAAAATGAATTGTTTTAGATTTCCATTTTATTCATTTAAAACATATAATGTATAGATTTTATCCTAAATAAACTACTTGCTGCTACTTTTTGAGACTTGTAACTAGTAACCTTTAAAGTAATGCATCCAACACTGGTGTGAGGAACCATTTAATTTCAAAGCACAAGTTTGCAGCAGTTGAATCTCATCATTAATATTGATGAAGTGTGAAATTTCAACACTCAGGGGAAACACTGATCGATGTAGGACTCCATTTTCATGTAATTGAAGTCAACCGATCCAAGTGCTCAGAGCCCTTAGTTCAGTCCAAAATACATAGAATCACATAAGGAATGATGTGATTCTATGTTTGTGGCATGTCTGCTCAAATAAATGAATGAATGCACATCATTCACCAACACAAGAAAATGCTAAATATGACATCTGGAGTAGATCTTAGTCTGTTAAACATAGTTACTAAGTAATAGATGGTTTAAACATTTTGTTTTTTGTGAGTAGTGGGTGTAATTAAAAGAAAACAGTGACATCTTCAGCCAATCACATTGGTTATTTTTACTTGTGAGCTGATTTGTCGGGACGTATCTTTTGAAATATAAAACTCTACAGACTATAGTTTGCCTTGACACCTCTGCGTTCTCTGCATCCTCTCCATTCTTTCCCTCCTCTTCATTTTCTCATTTGCAGTCTCTTTGCCTTGTACATCCTGGGACTTTGCTTAGTTTTCAGCTTCTAGCAGATTTTAAGTGGAGCTCTTGGTACCCACAGGATTTCATTTAAGTCCCGTTCCTCTGATGTTGGTATGCATTTTGGGTACCTGTCCAGATTGCTGGAGGAAAGTTAATTTGCTTTTGCAGGTGAAACACAGCCAGAGAAAAGTAAGCTGCAACACAGCAAAGTTTGCAATCAGCTGAACAGCAGGATTGTTCAAAGTAGTGTGACAGTTTTCATGAGCCATTTTCTTCTACTTTAAGTAAGGAAATGTGAGACAAATTGAGGAAAAAAGGTTCATTTGCCATTAAATGTTAGAGAAGATGAGATTGAAAGAGTGTGACATTTGTGCCACACATGACCATTTGTTTTATTTCACACATCTACAATTCAAACCTGCATTGGTGATCTTAATTTCAGTTAGCTTAAACTCTGTCAGTGTGTTAGTTCTGACATTCAAGTTTATGGTAGCTTCAGTCAATCAAGATGGGGTCTCATTTTTCATGTTTATTATTGCTTCCCCGATCTCATTGAATCCTACAAACCCTCTTCTCCTTTATTTTCCTCTTCCAGGTGTACATGTATGTACAGTATGTGGGCCTCTATAAGTTTAGTTTCAAAATTTGTGATTGTGGCTTTTACCCTTCAAATTTTACAAAAACTTAGCAAATGACATTTGGTTAGACAGGAGGTGGCAGCATCAGAGGATAGTTGCCAGATTTACAAGTGGTAGTCCATTTTAAAGAGCACAACCTGAGACACCAAGTTCCGTTTTATTGTGTAAGATCTTTGCATATTGTTCCGCCCTTTCTACGTTGGACTTTTTCCCCACATTGCCCCACTGTACTTAGACCAAAATAGCAGGTTCACCTTCCGATACAGTGCATGCATCCAACACACTCCACTCTGTACTTCCTCGTCCCATGCGAATAGGGCCTAGGGAGAGAGGGACAGATCCATCAGTGTCAATGGGGCTGATCCCTCTGTGGAAAGACACTCAAACTCCTGTCTCAACCACTGACGTTTTTGTCCCTGGCAGGTTTTCAGCATTGCTGTCTGTCATTCCTGTCTACACACTCTCACACACACACGCAATGTCTGTTTGTATTGCTGCTTCCTCTGACTCATGTATTTTCTCATGTTCTCCATTTGTTGCTCATACCCCAGTGGCCACACGGAAGGCCCAGCAACGGTGTGCGTGACTAACTGACCAATGAAGCTGTGCTTTGAATAAGTACACTGATGTCATTGTGTGACACTCTTGAAATACATATGTTGGAGAACAGGACCTACTGACATGTTGGCATTTAATGGCCTAGACCTCCACTGTGACAGATCTGTAATTAGGGTGGCAAGGGGACGCAGTGGGGGACTGAGGAGGATGGGTACAAAAGCATGGTAAGCATGCTAAGGCTCAGAGAAATAAATAAAAATAATAATCTTTATCTAAGAGATAAAGAAATAAATAATAAAAAAAGGCCTTGGTAAAGCCGAACAGCTCGAGTAGAGATAACTCTGTAGTGATTCACGCAAGTTCCATTTCTGTAAAAATCATAAGAACCTCTGTTGTTTTCTCATTAAATATCTGAATGTTCAAAATGTCTACTCGCTGTCAGAGCTCCAGGAGTAACATTATGAATGAGTTCCTAATACTGTAGGAAAACTGACTGTATCAAGTAATGTTCTCTTAACTACTATTTGTGCTATTAATGGCCCTATTTACAACACTTTGACTCAATACTTTGGCGAAGCAATGCACTTTCATTTATATTATATTACCGAATGAAATCTTTTCACAAAAGAGGAAAATTGGTGTACTCACATTAATAGCAACCTTAGCTAAAACAATATTTTGTTTGCACTGTAATGTATTCTATTTGATTTATCATTGTGTTGTTTGTAAGATTCAGATTCAGACATAAGTGAACTAAAATAGATTGACAAAGTGCTCCATAAACATCCCAGTTGTTTAAAGGGGCACAAGGGTGAAATGATGGACAGAACACAATCAGAGGAAGGAGGAGGAAAGAGTGAAGTCACACGCCAAGGTCAGGTCAGAGGGAGGTTAGAGGGCAAAGCGATAGTAGTTGTGGGTGGAAAAAAGCCAAGCACAGCCAGAGAGGGCATGATCAAGGAGAGAAAAAACATGAAGAAGAACATGAACAACCAGAGGGAGCATAAGGGAAGGGAAGGGAGGTGAAGTTGACCAGACATCGTAGCAACATCAACATGCAAAGTTGACTCAGGCTTAAACGTGATGTTACCCGATTGGGTGGAAAAGGAAATGCAAAGATCAAACTTCCAGCACCATTTGTTATGTGTTTAAGTGTCATTTATCGTTGTGTACATAATGTTCACGAAACAGTACTGAATGTTTACGATTTCTTACATACAAATGGTACTTCTGCTTTTTCCATCTCTGACACTCTCCCTTTACCTTTCCTTCTCTTCCATCCAGGAGGATTTTCGGAATAAAGTTCAAGATTACATCAAGCACTATGCCAGATGATAGAAGCACTTTCGTCAGCCTGCACCAATCAACCAAACTGCTCTACCTTGCCTCCGCTTATCATGGCTGACTCCCTGATGTGTGCGATTCAACAGCTGACTCTTTGGCTCTTACCACTCCTGTCCTCTTGACACCACAGCCCCGCCTATGCTCTTCTCTCTTCACCCAGTTGCAATAAACAACATTTGCAGGAACAAAAAAAAAAAGAAAAGTATGTTTAATGAAGGACTTGAATATAAGAGAAAAATGCGTTACAATTGTCCTCAACAGCTGAGTGTTACGACGACCACAATGTCGCCACCTCGCTGTGGTGTCCCTGAGCCAGTCAGAAACAAGCCATGGCAACTAATGGCAAGAGATTTGAGGGGATGACGCAACGGCAAAAAAAAAAAAAAAGAGAAAGAAAGAAAAAAATTTCACATTTAGCTGTTTTAAAATTTGATTAATCAAGAGAAATAATATCTGTTACTATCAGTTCTCTGTTTCAGTGCCTGCCATGTTTGTGTTGCTAAAGAGAAATGCATGAGTCCACACACACACACACACACACACACACACACACACACACACACACACACACACACACACACACACACACACACACACATACATACATACACACACACACAGTAGCATCCTGTAATAGAAGGTATGTACACAAGATTGTGCACACACTAGTTACCCACCACACACAAACACTCTCAAACTGGGCAGCCTTCAGCCTCCAGCCACACTTGACAGCATGTGAATGACCCCATTGTCCTGTTTTGTTATACTTCATGCATGTGTGTACACATGCTCACATGCACACATGCACATGCAGACCTTGTGTGTTTCTGTCTGAGTGGGATAAAGTACAACAACCACAGCCAAATGTATTGTACTGTTTTCAGCCTCATGTCCTCTCTGTACCTGTACTCTCCTCACTTTAGTGTTTTTGTCTTTCCTCCATCTGTCGCTCTGTTACACAAAACGCACACACTGACACAATTATCTGTTCCTTTTTACTTTTCACTGATGAGGTTTTGTCAAATTTACAATGCAGTGGTACAGTTTTGCTATGATCGCTTTGGACTTAAATGAATTAGGTTTAAAATGAAACAATGACCATGAGTTTAAAGTACTGACTTAGATTTTTCTTTTTTTTTTTTTAATTTTATTGCATCTGCAATAAATTAGCAGTGTGGGACTTGCAGCTTTGTTTTGTACATGCACTAAAACAGCAACTAACAACTACTTTGAAGATAACCTGAATGAACCTGTAAAAACTTAACAGGAGCTCTCTGGTCTTTTTTCTTTTTATTTTGAAATTCAGCTGCTTTTTCTTCCACGTGGGTTTTTTAGCTGAAGCAAATGAAGCTGTGATGGGACTGACCTGAGTTCTGTTTAGGCGTTAGCAGTCCACTGTTTCACACGAACAATTATCTGATTTTCATATTCAGGATCTGTGTCCTAAAATGTGTGGATTGATTTTTAAAAGCACCAGTGAGCTCCGCTCTTTTCAGTATGCAGGGATGTGAAATCCTTTCAACACCCCTACAGCTGAAAGTCAGCACTTTAACTGTTTAGGTATTGTTTCATTGCATTGTCCAAACGTTCAATGGTTGCACTGTACAAATACTGGCATTCTGTGTACGGGGGCTAACATATTCTAGGAAGATTATAATCCTGGACGCTTCTCTTTGCGTGTGTACCCACTATGTTGGAAAAGTGAACAGCGTAACTTGAGGAGGACAGACAACAAGCAAAGCAAAGTACAGATCAGGCCCGTGCAATATTTCACAACCAGTGAGTGTGCTTGGTAGCTACCTGACCAGCTCTGTATATTCTGGCAGGTTAGCTTCCAGGAGGCTAAACTACCTGTGGATTAGTTTGCTACAGTTCCTGTTTGCCGGTGAACTTGTGTTGGGGATGGTGTTCTGCTACTGCACTAACCAGTTTCTGATGAGGTTTACTGCACTTTGGGCTGGTGGACTCTCTTTGCAACGCTCATTTCTTATGTATTTTGGCCATACAGTGCATGGCATGTCCACACTGTGTGTGTGTCACAGTCAGAAAGGGAGAGATTGTGCCACCCAGTTAGCCAGTGAGCCTGTGGTTTGTGCGTGCGCGTGTGTGTGTGTGTGTGTGTGTGTGTGTGTGTGTGTGTGTGTGTGTGTGCGCGTGCGTGCGTGCGTGCGTGTGCGTGGTCCTGGCTAGCATTGTGCCTCCAGTTTGTTTTGCATCTCATCTTATGACTGTCACCTCACTCAGCTTTGTCATCACACTTCTGCATGAGGCAAAGTCTATGTAATCTGCCAGCGGTGCATTTTGCTGAGGATGTCAAAAATATTTTATTGTAAGAATCAAACTTCTATTTTGGTGGTGTGTGTGTGTGTGTGTGTAAAGACGTTTGTGTTTGTTGTGTGTGTGCGTGTGTATGTGGCAGTATGACATGTTGAAACGCTGTGACTTGTTAGCATGCTCTGGTCTCCTCCCGCCCCTCATTTCATTTTGTCATTCTGGCCCAGCTCTAATGTTTTTGTTTTCCTCGTGAAAGTAAACAGATCAACGGACACTGTCAAAATAAATGACCTGAGAAAATGAAAGGTCTGTTGAAAACAGGCTCCTGCCACTGCCTGCTCATTTGATGCCATCCTGTGTTGTTGCAGTGACAGTAATTGCCTCCAGGATAAGGTAGCCCAACACCCTGTACTTTATCTTAGCCTTACTAAAACTCGGACTTCAGCTTGTCGATGGACGCCTTGTCATTGTCATATGTCCTTTAGTTTGGCAGGCAGAAGTGTTTTGACTTTCCCAGAATGTCACTGGGGAATGTCTCTGCTTGGGCTAACTCCATCTTTGGGCCGGAGAGAAGATTAACAACCTGTTTTCCATCAAATCCACAATCTTTTCTTTCTCAGATTGTATATCCGTTTTTTAAGATATATTAAAGAGAATATAAATAAAACAGTGTCTTGTTTTGTCATGTGCGTCTTTCACTTTGATTTACTAGCTGCTTTGCAAGATAAAGGTTTCATTAAAATATTATTTGCCAATAATTATTTTCCTTCATATATGAGCAGGACACAGGACATTTTTCAGAATTCAGAATTCCTATTTGCGGCAAGTCATGGCTTTATGTGCTGACCGAGGGGGGGGGGGGGGGAAACTTCAAATCTGGCTGATACCTATTAGGAGTCGTCATTGCAACCGTTTATATATTCTTTCAGCTTTTAGCCACATGATCTTTCCTTTCTCAGGCCCATGACCCATCACCATATAAACCACCTCTCTGCTTAACTGTGTCCATATACTGACTGGAGTGAAATTCTCCAGGTGATATGGTGAAATGTACTTATATTTCCTGCCTAGTGTGAATATAAAAAGTGTTACCCTGCTCTCAACCCCCCCAGAAACCGAGAGGGGAGCTGTGCTAAGCCAGGAGTGGGCTATGGCTTTATGCTCAGTCTAACAACTGTGGGTGAAGAAGATGCACCCTATACTGACGTCTGTCACTCACTTGAGCAGCCTGTCATTTCCCCTGCATTTTTAGGAAATGGAGTAATCACACTTGGCCTGTGGCCATACAGAGTTGGGACTGTCCTGTGTGTTTGCAGCTACAGCTATGAGATGGTGGAGCGTTATAAAGTATGTATTTCTCTTTATGTCCTGCTTCCAGCACGCCTACCTGTTGAACCTAAACACATTATGAATCGAGTTCTGTTTAACCAACCTTGGCTCACTCAAGGTTAGCTGCCGTTAGCTTCAGTGCTCCTGTAGCTGACTTCACCTACTGCCCCCGTAAGGTTAAAAACATCTTTCCTGAGGAGAAGATGTCTGAAACATACAACTCAAACTTAAAATCTCTTTTAAAGTAGACGCATTCTATTGGCAAGACTAAAGAATTGCAAAAGCTGATTTAGAGTGTTAACTTGTTTAAGCGGTTTAGGTACCTGTTCTTATCCATCACACAATACCATCCAAGTGGTCCCAAACTGATTGCCTGTGAGCTCACAGTTTACAACGAGCCCATGCGCACAACCAAACAAACACAGCTGTTCAGCAGCAGATGGTCCTGGCAGTCAGTCCAGGATTAAATGAAGAGACAGAAGTCATTGAGACACCCCAAATTTTCTGCACACTGTAGTTTGTCTTTCTATGAAAGGATTTATTTCATGGCTCATCTCACTCATCAAAGATTATTATTATCACAGGTTAGTCATTTCTTTTTGTTCATTGTGACCAAAATCACCAATTGCAAGGCGTATTCTTCTCCTGAAAGCTGACAGGAGTGGTGCAGTCACAAGTGAATCACTGGCTGTCTGAGTCGTTGGTTCACTGCAGCTGCAGAGTGAAAATGAGCTGCCTTGGTGTGGAGCTTTGCTGCAGTAATGATATGTTTTTGGTTATGTAAAAATAAAAAATGAAATATGTGTTAATACGTTATAAATGTGAAAAACTTTCAATCAGAGCAGTGTTTAAATATACGTTGTAGTTGAAATCAATTCAAATACAAATGTTTATTTCACTCAGCCATGCAATTTATACCTATAAATCAAGCACACATCATGTTTTTCAGATCTTAAATGGAAATTAAATCCTTTGCTTTGATGACTGGATGCACCTTTTTGGAGTGTCAGTGCTGTCTAGTCAGTCTCAGCTACCTTTGTAGAAGAGGCACTTTTTAGGTTTTAATGACTTGTGACTATGACAACAGCTCCAGATAAAGATTAAGCCGGCTTTAAAGACCTGAAAAAGACAGACTTCTGTCATATCATTATGTGAGTCAACTCATCTGCTTCTTCCTTTTGTTTATTTCTGTCATCTCACAAAGCAGCTGATTAAACTGTGTGCATGTGTTGTTTATTGTTGTTGCGCTGTCCGGGTGATGTGTGTGTGGTGACAGGGCCGCTGAATGATTCTCTGTGTGGTTTTATGAGGTTTAAGCTCCTGGCACATTCATTATCGACCTGTGTTCACTCTGACGCTGGAATCTCATTATTATCTCATTTTAATTGCAGTTAGGCCTCCTTCTGATTTCCTTCGTTTCCATTTTTCTTTCCTTGCATTATTCTTTCCATAACTATTGTGGAATTCTCCTCCTGTCTAATTTCCTTTTAGTCATCCTCCATTATAATTAAATGCTTCACCAAGTAACACAACAAGCATACTGGCAAAGTGATTTCTTAATAAAGTGTTTCCTTGTAAGGATTGTTTCTGAAAATACTATGTCACAAATGAGTAACTTGGGATTTGGGTATTTTCCACCCATCTTCTCTTGGTGCTACAGAGCTGAGTTGTGGTGCCACCAGACTAAACTGGGAGTTTTAGATGTCTTTCTCCCCAGGAAGGTTTTCCCAGCTCCTCTTGGGGGATCTCATAGCGTTCCCATTCCAAATGGGATCAGTATTCCCTCGAGCAATTTCTGGGTCTATACCTTGCCGGTAAACATGCTCAAAAAACCTAACTAAGGAGGACACATTGCACCCAGATGCCCCAAACATTTCAACTGGCTGCTTTTGGGTATTTCATGAATCTATTTTAGATATGATTGACAATTATTAGCAATGGCAGTCAGCCCTGAAGCTACACAATAAGAACTAAATCAGATGTCAATGGTTCAACTGTTCCTCAATTAAGCGCAGTGTGTGTGTGCATACCTGTGCTTTTCCTCCCTCCTGACCTGGTGGGGGTCCGGTGGAAGCTGCTTATTTCTCCTCTGCCTCTGTGTCTTACCTCTCCTGTCGCTCAGCTGTGTACAAATCATCTCATCCAACATGCTGGGGGATTCCAGCCTTCCCTTCATTTCTGCAGCTCTTCAAAAACCTATTGGTTCTGGCCAAAATTTCACTGTGGAGCTACGGCCCGGTGAGCAAGATAACTGGGGAAGATAGGGAGCAGGTCAGAGCTTCGGGAGGTTTATGTCTCAGTCTCCCTCATGGGGTCGATAGGGTGAAGCCGCTGACAGCAGGTGCAGAATGCGTTCATGATTGAGGTCTTGTAGGTTAATTGTAAGAACCTCGCTTAAAATTGCTTTGAAAAAAAAAAAAAAAAAGAAGGTACCAGCTTGTGATATGGTCCAATAATGTTAACATCGGCTGATTCCAGAACCACCGATTGACCTTTTAGATAGTTTAATAGTTATTCTGAATTTAATAAATGCTGTTTTTTATTGAGATTATTTGGCTTTCTTGTATTTGAGATAGTTGTGTTGAAATGTCCCAAATACACTCACTGTTATCTTGTCTATGAACATTGTTGTATAATTCAGAACACATTGTGACCCTCGGTCCCTGCAGCAAACGAGAGCAAACCTCTGCAATGATAATAATGATGAAAAAATATCCAGAAATCACTAAAACTAATGAAGTGTATCATCGGAAAACAAGAACTGTGACAAAATAAATGATTGCATAGAAACAAAACAGCAACGTGAAGGATAGATGAAGGGGCATGTTTTAAACAAGCAATTTATTTCCTTGTTGAAAACATTTTCTTGCTGGGAACAGGCAGTGTCCTCTGAGCAGCACCATGTTGACGCTATCAGAGAGTGGCCAACAACAACCAGACAAAGCACTCATTCTACACTGAGAGTAGCACAGAATTTATAAATTGCTCCTTTCTGGCAAGATCAACCTATATTCACCACTTGGATACACCCAGAATAATTTACTCTGCGGCACGTAATATCTTTTGTTCCGAAGACGACTGCAATGTTAGGCCTGTGTCAGTCACAGCTAAGATACTACGAAAACAAAAATAGTATGTTTACGTTTATGTAACAATATAGAAAAAGAAAAATTCTGCTTGATTTTTTTTGAGGTGACAAAGTTAAGGCTGCATTTAAGCTGTCATATGGATGGAAACAATCCAATTTCAGTAGCAATCGTAGTTTGACTTCAAATCTCCAGTTGTGCCTATTTTACCTGTAACCTTTGTGCATATCGATGTGTGTCAGTGTGACTGATGTGTGTAGGCCTTCAGGTCAACATGTATGCTCCACCTTGAGTGTTTATTTCAGGGTAAATGTCTCTCTGTTTGCTTTGTTCTGCTTCAGAAGCTTCCCACAGACTCATTACAGCCGTAGGAGGTATGCCATTGTGCTATGAGATTAACTTGGCAGGCTGCAAACAGCAACACACTTAGTCATGCCAACTTAAACAGAAGCAGAAACAATGACCACTTCACTGTAATCAAATAAAGCCCCATCTCCAATGTTGCTGCTTTGTCAAAACAGTGTGACGTTAATGCCACAACATGTGTATTTGAAATTCTTTTTTTTTTTTTTTTTTTTTTTTTTTACAGTAGCAACCTTGATTGTTGACATGTGCCAGTCACACTGACTGACATTATATTTGTGTTACATGGTGAAGACAGCAGCGTCAAGCTCCAGTTCTTTTTAACATACAAGCATACAGTATGGGGGTGTACGTAACAAAGTCTGTTTCCAGACCACAATGCCATTATACACACACACTAAAGAGTCTTCCGGACACCACACAGGATTGCATGGCTTATATAGAGTGACGTAGTGAATTCTCCCTGCTGAAAACACTTTCAGCTGCAGTGTGAAATTCAAGCTAATCCAAACACGTGAAAAGCATGGAGAGCGGGGCAAACCCTAAATCCTGACTGGATCTGACAGCAAAACAAATCTACCTACAGGTACAAATAAAAAAACTTCAACCCGAACCCTCCATCTGCATCTTCAGTCACTGATGTGCACAAATGTTTAAAAATTGTTTTAGTTTTGAAAAGTTTTGTTCACTACATTCCACCATTTCTATGAATAGAAGCACATAAAGTCAATTGAAAAGCCAGTGTGGTGGATTTTCTCCTCTCAAACATCATTCTGGTGGTTTTCCATAGCCAGCATTTCATACCAAGCAATCTGAGGGTCGAGGCTTGAATACATTGTTGTGAGTTCATGGCGCATTTCTTTGAATATAGATTCAGGTACTTAGAGGTGAACACTTGCAGATAAGTAAGAAAAGCATGTTCTCACTTTAAACAACAGTTTTGCTTCTGTGTGGCAAAACTCGATTTCATGGACTGACTCAAGTGTATCTTAATTAAATTAATTTAGAAAAAACAATCTCCTAAATATACGGAGGTACCTCTCACTGCTTTATGTTTTGCTTCAGGTCTATCCTACATCAATGAACCCCCCCCCCAGTTTATTTCTGATGAGTGAAGCATCGTTCGCACAAGCAGATTTCCACAAAACCTCCTCATCGTCTTCAATGAAAATGAACTAATGATACTGCAATTATCTCTCTAAGAGCGGGGAGCTGTGCCAGGAATAGCTCACTTTATTTTAATTGAAGTTAAATTCTTAGTTTAAAGAGTTTGTTGGGGAAAAGTGGATGTTACTCAATTACACGTCCTTGATGGGAAAAAATATCATCACAAATGAAACATCAGTATAAACATTGCTTCATGATGCACCCACGATTCTGACACTATATTCATTTTTCTGAATCTAATAAAGATAATAAAGATCCCTTCACTGTGATTTGTGCTGAGAAAAACTGGTGGATTGACACTGGACCTGTACTGTGTAACACATTTACACCATTCAGACTGACCAATATGTTGACTAGGCCAACGGATACATACGTGAATTGAAGCACAGGATTCCTCCCTCCCCCTGTTCTGTAAATCCGCCCCCCGTGTCTCTGGAGACAGGCCGCAGTAAAGCCTCTGAGTGTAGAGCGTGAGATTGGTCTGATGAAGCTGCTTCATGTGTCCTAGGAACTAAATTGGAACTGGCTCATACAAGCTACATAGTATACGTGACTGGTAACTCATTTTTTCCTCCTGATTGTTTTGCCACCGTGCTACAATGGAAATCATTTTAGAGCGGGTTTATTTTGGGGAAAATCAGCCAGCAGTTTTTAAACCTCAAGCACAAATGAAATATTGTTTTATTCTTTTATCGAGCCACCAAAAAAAACTCAAGTTATATGAATGAATCTACTTTTTTCGCGCACAGCGTCATCTCCAAGGCTGCCTGCAGATTGAAATGTTGCTAGAGGTTCCGTTGGGAAATAGTGAACAAGCCAGAAATACACCAAAGCCACTTGGGAACAGGAAAAAGCAGAATTGTGACACACATAGAGTGCAGCGAAAATAACCTCTATTAATGTTAACCACAGACATCTGTGAATGACATTATGGTGTCTGTTGTTAACCTGTGGGGACGGCAGTGGGAAGAGTCTGTGACGTTAACGCCCGTTTTCTCTACTTCTGTTCTGTTTTCTTTTTTTTTTTTTTCTTTTTTCTTCCTCTCTCCCACATTCTCTTCATTTCCTTCTCCCAGCTGGTGGCAGGACAAACTGCGGCTGTCAGAAATTCAAATCTAAATTGAACAGCATCGGTATTTACATGCAGAGCTATTTATTTTCCTGTTGTCGTGGAGGATTTTTTTCCTTTGTTGGCTCACACCAATACATACTTTATAGCTCTGCTGGAATCAAGTCATTGAGAAAAAAAAAAAAAAGAAAATACAACTACTACAAATTCACACTCTTAGTTAAGGCTACTTTACATTGCCATGGCTTTGGACTGTAGACAACTGAGAAAGAAATGCAATATTAGTTACAGATGTTGTGATTTAAATGAAAAAAAACATATAGCTAGAGGGATAGATAGACTGATATATATTTTTTCTTTACTTAACTGAGCCCAAAGTGGGAAATTCTTAAGGACACCCCATTCTTCATCTGTGGATTACTGTAGCCACCTCTGTGTTTCATAACGTGCTGTAGGAATGAATCCTGAAAAGTTAAAGGAGATTGCATTGTAGTACTTCTGGTTCCTTTCATGTATGTGCTGTAAGTATCCTAGATTGTTGCATACAGAGCTTATATTTTGTGCTGGCTTTTGGTTGAGGGAACCATCTGGGACTGATGAAAAAGATGTGTCTTCCCTGTGACGCTCTCCAATTGTCATTTTTGAATCAAGGTTAGGGGAAAAAAAATCTAATACATGAACAAGCACACAAACCAAAGCATTGGAGCAAAGTAGCATTTCTTTTTTTTTTAGTTGCTTTGCTGTAGTTTCAAATTAAGAGCAGCAGAAAGTTGATGGAAGCTGATACCTCCGCTATATATATATATATTTTTTTTTTGGGGGGGGGGGGTTTACAAAGCATTCAGACGTCTTTAAATGCTTTGTTACAATGTTACACTGTTACACTGGTGAAATGGAAAATGGAAATAGAAATGTTTCTGTTGTCAGATGCATCCCACACCGATAACCTCATAAGCAGTTTCTGAGGTCTGGTCTCATTTGGCTTCTGCCAACATCCACCTCCTCTACTCATGGGCTTTGTTGAGGAAATCAGTGAATATAATGTATATCACAGGAAATTTAGTGGCGACGTGTCACTAAAGTCACTAAAGTGAAGTTTGAAGTATAACACAGTGAGAGACAGTGAAGGCTCATTACAGCTTACCACTCCGTCTTCAGGCAACTGTGATCTCAGGAACATTGTATCCCTCTTCAGACTCCTCACAAACAGATGTGCCGTAATGGACTGCACCTTTCACTGCAACAAAACAGGAAGCAACGGATGAGGCAGGAGGTTATATAGCTCAAAGGCAAGACACAATCAATCCAGATGAAAATCAGAGTTGCACACAATCGTCAGTGTGTTATCCCGGCAGAGGCTGACCATTTGAGCATTAGCACAACTATCTGTAACTTCTCTAGAAGGTTACAGTGAATGAACTGATCCATGTGAACGTCGTGACTCGTGACTCCTCAGCCACTGTCACATTTTGACCAGGTCAGCTCTCACACGGCTGGTTTTGCCTCCGGTAGAACACAGGTCCTCTGTGCTGCAGAGGTGTTGGAGAGAAAACTCATTTATGTTCGTATATCATGTAAGACAGCTGTAAATGTTTGCATATAAGCAGTCATAGAAAAAAAAAAAAAAACCTAAAGGAGTACAGATGAGAACACGCCGCATGTCCGGTATGGCTCTGTCGTGTGCAGCTTTAACACTGAAATCCAAATATGACTGTTTAATACTTAAATGTTAAATTGCTGATAATTCTTTTTCCCCTGCATTATGCTGCACACTGCATGATTATCTAAATTTATACATGGTGGCAGCTTATAGCAGGATTTTTTATAATGTGTTAAACGTTTAAGTTAATTTGAGTATGATTTGTGCCAATAAAACATAACTGATGCTCGTAATGAAGAAATACTAGGAACAGTGTGACTGAACCAGAGTGACGAGTTTGATAAAATGCAGGGATTTATGTGGTACAGTGGAGTGACTCTGCTCCATGCTTTGAAATACATTATGATGTAGCAAAAATCAACATTTCTTCCATGCAATCTTTGGATGGAAGTGAAGCTTTAACTGGTAAGAACGGAAATCTAATTTTACCAATGAACGGTACATTTTCACCCCTGCCATTCTTCTACACCACCCACTTATGAAAATGATAATGCGAAGAAATTTAAATAATCCAAAATAATATGATAATACCGCGCCGGTATTACCTGCTTTTTCCTGATAAGGATTATTATATTTCACCACCTTCACCTTTTCAGGAGAGCTTAAAATATGATTAGGTCTAATCTGAGAGGTAAGAACTGAAGATGACTGTCAAGCACTGTATAGAATTAATGAATAAAATTACTTCTATTCGATTTTCGCAAAATATGTTTTCCTTGATGTAGTTCAGTGCTCTGTATTTGTAATATTGGCTAATTTAGGGGTTTGTCATTTTCATTGTCAGTGAATGATAATTTGATCACTAATAAATCAATCACAACTTATACAATCAGTGCATTAATTACAAAGTGGTACCAAAAAACTCCACTTGCTGCTAAGTGTTGGTTTACAGACAATAGACAGAAAGAGCCAGTAAAATTACTTAAGAATCTTAAACCTGATCGGATTCAGAATAATTTTTATGGTAGAATTTCATGTATCTGTAAAACAAAAACTCTTTTAGACTCTTTTAGACTCTATGCCTCCCGGTCTGAACACACTCACTGACCTTGGTTATCATATAATTATTAACAGCTTTGTGTACTGTTGTTACTGCTATAATTTCTGTCCTTGCAGTCACATGTGGCGTTATCATCTGCATCTCCTCAGGTTGCCTTTCTCCTCCATAATTTATTCACCAGGGAGAAAGTTAGTGTAGGTGGGAACAAGACAATTCTATTCTAAAATACAGTTTTAAGTGTTTGTTTTTCTGCCCTTTTTTTTTTTTTTTTTTCTGCATCGGATCGTGTTTTTCTCAATTTGTGCTATGTGTTATGTGACAGTCAAGAAATGCCACCCAAACTCTGACACGCATGGAACAAACACATTTCCTCCTTTATTTTTAGAATGCGATCAGCTGTCAAAAAGAGCCTTTGACCGTCAGACTGAAGGCTTCCCAGGCAGTTTAACCGGATGTGAAGGCAAAGTGACAGGCAGGATATTCAGGTGGATGATGGCATCGCATGCTACAAAGAGGGAGATAATGACTGACACAGACAGAGCTACAGTTTAATGGGATCTCTCAGCACTAAGTGTTGGCCGTGCTGGCCAAAGCCTGACCCACGATGCACACAGCACAAGTCCCATCATCAGAAAATACACTAAGTGATTATGACCTTTTATTGGCTAGTCTGACACAGTCGGGTAACATTATGAACTGCACAAATCTACCTGTGTAGCTGCCATTTACCGTTTGGTGTCCAATGTCCAACTATGTTCAGCTATCTGCAGCGAAACTTTCTCTTTCTGTTCCCCCTTTTTTTCTGGAGATGAACTCCGGTTTGAACCCAGTGCACCCACTCCTCCATTCATATTTCACACACAGCACTTTTGTCCCACCCGATCTTATCAGAAACATAAGTGTCAATCCACACAGTATCAGACACAGTATTCCGACTTTTTATTGAACTTTTCTCATGATCATAGATTTTAAAATTCAATAATTAAAGGTCACACCACAAAAAAAAAAAAAAAGAAAAAAAATTGAAACATTTCATAGCAAATTTTGCCCTCTATGTTCCTAATGCTTTTGGCACAAAGTACAAAGTAAGATCATATTAGGGAAATGTTTCTGTGTTCTACAGTGTGTTCTGCTGACGGGCAGGCTTAAGGTCAATGAATCCATAAAGGAAATAGAACAAGCAACGTGGAAACAGTTCACATGACACTTTACCGCGCAGGGAGATTATACATCAATAGAAACAGAAAAGGTCCACCAAACACAAACTGTGCTTTAGGCTACGGCAAAACTGAACAGCATTGTGTGTTGGCTGACTTTAGTCAGTGCTGTGTTCTTTCTTTTTCTTGTATTTATTTATTTATTTTTTGTCTTTCTTGTCTTTTTCATTCTTTCAACACGTTATTGTAACTGACTCAACTGCATTCGAACCAATATTACCATCATCTTTGCATACAAGAAACAACATGGATGACAGAGGAGTTTGAGAGTAAATGATAAGAAGGAATGTCAGGAATTTCAGCTGGTGAACTTCTCTAGCCCTCAAATCTTAAGCCACGTGTATTTGCCTTCAAAGCCTCAGCTCCTGGTGCTCGGCCTTAGTTTCCTGGAGATGGGCATGTTAGCTGCAGAACACAGTATCATCACAGCCTGTCCAAAGTCTCTGTGCAGCACATCCTTCAATCTTCAATATTTTTGACATTGCCATCTCCTACATTTTCTTCAGTTGCTGCAGTGTCCCTTATGGCATTGAGCTACAGGCATGACAAGAGGTGAGGCCACGGTGCCTCATATGAGCAAAGGGAATGAAAACTAACTCTATACACTATAAATTAACATTTATGTGATTCGAAGAATATAATTCAAATGTATTACACTTTAAAATCAGGCATATCTGCAACTCAGAAACTTACATTTAAAGATTTTTAACTTGGTGGACTAGCGTTTGTCTTGACTTCAACATGCATCCTGACGATCCATTGGCAGAATAATCTCATGTTGTACATAGTGTGTATATTTACAATATATTCTATGCACAGTCGAATATCCCTGGGTTCCTTTAAAGAGGTCACAGGAGCTGTCTGTCGGACGTGGTTTGACCTTTTGTTGATGATTTCATGGTCTCCAAAAACAGTAAATTATTGTTTATAGTGTCATTATCATCACATCCAAATGATATAGTTCTTCTTCTTTTCTTTTTAACTACAATCCCTTGTCACCAGTCAGAATTCTGGCCCAGATGATTTTCAGGTAAGCAGTTCAGCCCCTCTTTGTTCCATAAAAATGAAATAATTCCAATATATGCTAGATTGAGCTGCAAAGGCTTCATATTGGTGTAGATGGTTTTAGGTGCCGAAGAAGAATGTGATTATAAATGTATCTCCTTCATCTGCTCCAGGTCCATAATACAGTGAAAGCCGTTCCCCATTCAGTCCTTTGACCCTGGCTCCCTCCTTCCCTTCACTACATGATCCCCTCGCTGCGTTTGCTCCTCCACACAACCAGGGCTGTCATAAGAAGGGTGACGAGGATGGGCACTACAATGAAGGGACCCAGGATGTGGTTGGGCGGGTCCCTTAGAAGCCGACCAGAGAGCGAGCAGTCGTGGAAGTATCGCTTGTGGACTCGGATGAAGAACTCGTCCACTAGGCGGTTGGGCCAGAAGCACTCCATCTTGAGCGCCACCAGGTACGTGCAGTTTGTCAGGTCACCGTAGATCCTACACGTTGTTGACACAAAAGAAACAGATTGAGGTTACAGACCGAAGCTTCACATTTAACTATTTTGGTCATTCTTCGAATAATTTTACCTTTAACATGTGGGGGAGGAAGTACAGTGAAAAAAGACCTTTGGGCTAATTCTGGTCCCACTACAAGCTCCTGCATGATTCTGCGCTCAGCTCTCAGCAGGTATTTGGCACAATCGGGCCCAGAGTTATCTACTACTCTCAGCAAACTGGCTTTTCAATAGAGAGAGATTGTCAAACTATACAGAGAACAAGATGTAAACATGTGATTAACAGACAGACAGTATCATATACCGTTCACAGCAACATCCATTACATACACAAGGAAAATGAAAACAGGTTTGTCTTACAAATCCTAATTATAACAAAGAAAAAGACCAAAATAATCCTACCCTTGAGCATGACAGGGGAAACAATAGATTGATTTAAAACAAACAAAAAAAAAAAAGATAAATAAGTAGGAGCCTGGACTCTGGTATCAGATTGTCTCGAGTGTTCAGGTGCATAACACTTTATAAATAGAAAGCAACAGTGCACACTGTACAGTACATGGGTTTGTTGCTCCATGATGAATGAGGTAGAACAACCCATGATTATGACAGACACAACTGCACGTATAACATGCCTCATAACAAACATTTGGCAATATAAGTTCACTAATGGCAGAGCCAGGCTGCCTCTCAGCAGTTCTGTCATACATACATTTATATTCATTTCAGACTCATTGTTCCACCTACTTGGGCAAAATCTCAAATTTTTATTTGAGGCCAAATTAATTACATTTTTTTGGTTTCATATTCACTCACATAGGCAACATAGTGGTTAGTGCTGTTGCCCCACAATAAGAATGTTGCGTGTTTGATTCCCAGGCCTGGGGATTTGCATGTTTGCATGTTCTCCCCGTGTCTGTGTGGGTTTCCTCCCACCATCCAAAGACATCATGTTTGGGTTAACTGGTGACTCTAAACTGTCTGTAGGTCTGAGTGTGAGTGTGAGTGGTTGTTGGTCTCTGTCTGTCTGTGTGTGTTGGCCCTGTGATGGACTGGTGACCTGTCCAGGCTGTACAGGTCCCTGGACAAGTTGCCAGTCCGTAGTTAACATACACATGCATGTCTGGAGGAAACCCATGCAGGCACAGGGAGAACATGCAAACTTGTGCAAAGACCCCAGGCTGGGAACTGAACCTGTGACCTTCTCATTGTGGGGGCAACTGCGCTAATCACTCTGCGCTGCGCAACTGCTTAAATAAACAAACAAACTTAAACTACAGTCTGTTCTTTATTCTAAATACAATATTATTTCCTATTGATTCCTAGTTAATAGAGGTCTGAAAAACGATAGAACAGACACCCTGGTATATTATCACAATATCCAAATGTTTTGCCTGATGTAGCAAGAAAACAATTGCTAATTAACACACCAAGTAGATACAGGGCAACATCAGTATCCATTTTGGGTCATATTTATGCTCCCTGGCTAAGTTAAATCCAATATTCACTCTCATTTTTAGCTCTGTGTTTGTTCCATCAACTCCCCAGGGAAGCATATTTATCAGCTAAATGCTTGACTATGTTCAGCGGCTAGTTGGTAACTTTTATTGCCTGCTATTTGGTGCTGGGCGTTAGTTCACAGTGGATTTATCAGAGCCTTTTTTCAAGGAAAACAGTTGCCTGCTGCTGCTGGAAATTCAGTTAATGAGTGCCAGGAGACCAAGTTAAAAGAGTAAAACCAGAATAATACTAAAATGCTTCGTAAACGTTCAGCGAACTGGTGGATAATTCTGCGTGGCTTTATCCCTGCAAAGGCCCCCTTTCAAATTACAAGTAGTCAGCTGACCCACTTTCAAAATGCAAACCTGATCTTGACTAAGGAATATCTGCTGAACATGTTTGCTTAGTATTCTAATAACTTTCGATGTTGCACCCCAACTCAAGTCTGTCTGTGTGAAGGTTCTGTAGATCTAAACAGCTCATGGCTGTTTGGCGTGGGACCAGTGGTGCAGAGAGGCATGGCAGCTTCACTTGGCTCACGTTTTCTCTGTTTAGTTGTGTTCTTTGTTCTTTTTTGTTTTTTTTGTTTTTTTTGCTTGCAAATGCAAATCAGTTGGGAAAGAGGTAAAAAGAATTGCGGTCTGCCGTTGGTCTAATGAGCACTGAAGTTTGTGAGTCACCGACTGAAAGAAGTCTCTGCCGAGTCGGAACACGGGGGGCTGAACGGTAAGAGGCATGGTCGGTCACCAGTTCACCTCATTTGGCTGAAGTTAGCGTCAAATCAAAGCTGACAGCACGCGCATGTGTGTGTATGTGTGTGTGTGTGTGCGTGCTCTTCCTCGTGTACAATTCACTGCTGAATAAACTCCTCTGTGTTAGTTTCTCTGTCACTCACTCACTCACTTTCTACCACCTGAGGGTCACGGGCGGTGCTGGAGCAAATCCCAGCCTGGACAGGTCACCAGTCACTGCAGGGCCAACACTAAAGGACAGAAAGTGACGAACAACCATTCAAGCTTTGATTTAGAGCACAATTTAGCTTCACCAACCTACTGAGACATGGATGTCAACGACTGCCGGCAAAGAATTCCTTGTAATTGTTCATATACTTGGCAAATAAAGCTGATTCTGATGTCATTACACTGGAGGGGGGGGACCTGAGGACCCGGCATGGGAAGAACATGCAAACTCCACACAGACGGGCCCCAAACTTTGGAGTCGAACCCACAAACTTCTTGCTGTGTGGCAACAGCACTAACCTCTACGCTGCTCCACACTGCCAAGGATAAATTACAGAGCTTTATTTCACGGGCTAGAGAGTGAATTCAATTTTATTTTAGCATTTCTAAAGTGTTTGTGTTTTAACCTAGCTTTTACATGTGCAGGAACCAAGACATTAGGAATTGTGCTAAAGCCTTTTTAACTATTCAGCAGCTATTGTGTTACCTGACGCTGTCTGTAAGGCCACGGGACAGATGTGAGTGAGTATTTATGAGGCAGACGGAACATCGCGTGTGTTTTTTTCCCCCTAATTAATAAGAGAGAAGGCCTTAGTGGGCAGCATTTAAATACACGGCTTGTGTATGTTGTATGTATGTTTTGTGCTGAAGAAGTGATAAAATAGGGATAAAAGCTGATAGCCTGCTTTGCTATTCTTCGATTTCAAACAGAAAAGCTTCCACTCAGCACAGTGATGGAAGCCTTTCATTTGATGTCCTCACTGTGGGCCATTTGGGAGTGACGCATATTTTCAGGCGTACCTGGATGCTAGAATTATTCTGGTTTCCTCCACAAGTAGCCAGAGGAAGCATCCATCGGCTTATGAAAATAATCCTATCAACAAATAATAGTGTATGTTAGCTACATGTTTTATTCAGCAGGATCATCTTCATGAGCAGCACGGTGGCATAGTGGTTCAAGCTGTCGCCCCACAATGAGAAGGTCACAGGTTCGGTTCCCAGCCACAAACTGCGGAGTTTGCACATTCTCCATGTGGCTGCGTCGGTTTCTTCCCACTCCCCAAAGACATCATATTTGGGTTAACTGGTGACCTGTCCAGGGTGACCCTGCCCTCACCCAGTGTGAGCTGGGACTGGCTCCACTGCCCCCCTGCAACTTGGAAATGTAGAAGCTGTAGAAAGTAGATGGATAAATGAACAGCTTTGGTCATTCTTGATCACAATCAAGAGGCCATCGGCTTTATTTCTCCGCATTTGCACTAGAACACTTTTATCCCTATTTTATCACTTCTTCAGCACAAAACATACATACAACATACACAAGCCGTGTATTTAAATGCTGCGCCCTCTTCCTGCCCACTAACGCCTTCTTTCTTATTAATTAGGGGGAAAAAAACACGTGATGGGAAACACACACATAATGTATAGTACTATGTTCCATCTGCCTCATAAATACTCACTCACATCTGTCCCGTGGCCTTACAGACTCTTAATCAGGGCTATGAAGGAATTAACACCAAAATCACATGACTTAACCATCACCACCACTAAGCTGCCTCAGTGTCATTCAGTTTAGTGCTTACCTTTTCTAAAAAAGCCTTCCTTCTCAGAAGTTACAGTTTATTCAGGCACACACAGGATTACCTGTCGGAATGATGACCTTAAATTCCTGAATTAACTCACATATATCACATATATCATCACATATAGCCACTTGTTAGCATCCAGCTTTTTCATGAGATGCTATAGACTTTGTAGCGCGCCATTAAAACAAAAATCAAATTAGGAAATAGACCTCAGGATAATGGAACTCTTTCCAGGTTCAGGGATAATGTCTAGTAGTGTGAGCAGCAAGGATGGACAGTTAGGATTTGTCCAGTGGAAGTAGGATGTAGAGGGTTTGTAGATCTGTTGTTGTTTTGTTGAGGGAGTTAGGAGGAAGGGGACAGAGTGTGAGGAAAATAGTGAAGGAAATGTCGGATGAGACAGAAAGATCCAGTCAGTGGATTTGGATTAGAAGAAGTAATAGTAGCTGGGGGCCCAGCAGGGGGAGCTCTTAAGACAGACAGACTCTAGGGAGAAGCAGAGGAAGAAATCCAGGAAGAGGAAGTGCATTTAAGTGGAGGGTGTGGCCTGTTTGAGCCTCTTTGAGACCAGGCGGTTAGTCCAGGTGAGTTGGCCTGTACTGGTTTGATTTGACTTGTGTTCTTTCTCTGTTTATAGGACTGTTCAGGTAATTTTTTTTGGTGAACCTGCTTGTATAGCTTGTCCTCCACCTCCTGCACCCTCTATACTTTCATGCCCCCTACCTGAACCAGGGTCTGTATCCCCACCCCGCTTTCACTGGTGCAGTTGGTGAGAGGTCAGAGTTGACAGTGGTGCTGTTTGAGACAGTTGTCTTTGTGTGAGGAGTGGTGATGGCTGGCATTAGGGGTGACTCTGGGACGCCAGTGTTCACGGTCCAGCCTCCTGGAGGTGTTGTGGGCCTAACTAGACGAAACACCGGTGAAAGGAGGTTCCCACCTGATGACCCCATAGACATGATAGCTATCACTGCTCACTGGCCTAGTTTAGATATAGTTATCTTTAGGGCACGTAGGGCAGGTGGCAAGGTTGTTGTTAGGGAGTTAGTCACTGAGTCTGGTCCTTTTTTTTTCTTTTGTAGCACAAGTTTCTTGCGTTTACTCTGAACTAATTCTCGCAACACTATGTTCCTTATGTTGGAGAATGTGATTGGATGATTTCATCTGAACGTTGTCAAAAAAAAGTTTGGCCGTGTTCAGTGTTCTTGTGTTAGACAACTTTCAGTTGCTGTTTTGAGGCTGAAGTCTTTTGATTGCATCTCTGGGCTTAACACAGCCCAGACACGCTGCTCTAAATATATTCTGGATGCTAATGTTTAGACAAATGAAACTTGTGATGGCTAATTCTACGAATAGATGGCTTCCTGAAATATAGTAGTGCTTGTTCAGTGCGTCGACCATCGCCTGATGTGTTTACTTCAGGGTGGCCCCTGAGTTTAATCGTCAGGGTGGAGATGAGAAGGTTTACATGCATGGTTTGTCTTATTTATACAGAGTATCGGACAGCAACATACCAGGTTTGCTGTTCTAAACACTGGAGTATTTGGATCCTTACAACTGCTTACAGTCAGAAGATGTTTCTATTCAAAGCAATAAATATATTAGATTTTCAAAAGCCCAAAAATAGCTATAGATGAATGAGAAAAAGATTTGGAGAACCTCTGAAGCTCAGATATTGTCAGATGAGACCTGAAGGCTGAAAGTACAACGCTCGGTGTAAACAGCCACTTCATGCTGATGTGCTTGGGTCTGTGTTTCCAAAACTAAAGGAACAAATGGAAGAATTTCTTTCTGCTCTAACTTTCAACTTTTGAATTATTTGCTCAGTTGCATATTTTGTTTTTGTTTTACTTTTTATGATCATGGACATTCTGTGTGTTGTGAAGGTGCAAATGTTCATAAAGGCAAAATAATATCTTTGAGTGCTGGAAGCCTGTTGCTTGTTTTGGAGAGCTGCCTTCCTCTTTAAGTGAAATAGGTAGGGAGAGGTGGGAAGATCGGCACTTCACGGATGAAAACACAGAAATGGAGATGAGATGCAGACAGGTTCATTGGCTCGCTGACTGTTTTTTTATTAATATGAGGCAGGGGCATTCAGCTTATAGTACTTTGATCCGACTGCTGAGCATAGTTTGAATAAATAAAAGCTAAATGAATAAATAAAGCTGACACAAAGCAAAGCTGCTCCACAGACATGAGGAACAACTCATGTTGTTTCTTAATTCTACTGAATTGACAGCCGCAGAGCCAAAGGGAGGAAGTTGGACAGGCATGATACTGCAGTTCATATTGCAAAAATATTTAATAGAAATTAGGATTTCATGGTGCGTGCCGTTGTCATGTCACCAGGACAGGAGGATGACGGTGATGCTCACTTTAACTGGCGTCTCCTCATCTCTGATAGGAGCAAGGAGGGGGGTGCAGATTTTATTTATTTCCAATGTTAAAATAGCCAAATTGTAAGAATGATAATTGGAGGAAAAATGCTGTTGCTCTCCTGACAAGCTCTGAGTCATATTACATGAAAGGAAAGTTCATATGAACATTAAGTGCTTTGATTTTACCATGAGAGGTGAACATCTTGGGGCTGTGCTGTGCTGTGAAGCAGAGACTGCAGGGTTCAGTCTGACTTTGAGAAAACACAGCCTTTCCATTCACATTGTGCAGCAACGCTGTAGGGGTGTTGGCCGGCACGTCGTGGGTTAAAAAAAAAAAAAAGTAAAAAAATGAGCAGGCTCAACCTTTGCCCTGTGAATATTGTTATGACCTGTGGTTGTTTGTTCTGTTTTGTGCTGACTGATATCCGTCTCTCTCTTCACCTCTCAGGCTGTGTTCAGATCAGTGTGTGTGATTGTGTTGGATGTGCAGGTGGCCTGTTCCTGTGTGCTGTCAGCTGATTGGTTGCACTCCACCTGATAGGCTCCTGCTGAGACCCTTTCCTTTTCACTCCCAAAGCTGGTGGCCATGCTGTCGAGTGGCTTGTGTGTTTGTCAGATATAGTAAACTACAGTCTACTCTGTGGTGGTACAACTGTGGTGGCTTTGTGTAATGTAAATGCGTAAATATGTGAAATCTACCATTACATTTATCACAGTAGCAGTACTTAGGAGGGAGAGGCCCTTTCCTTTTATACTCTGTTTCCCAATCAGGTTTTGAGTTGTGTTTTGTTGTTTTGGGTATTGCTTCTGTCCGACTCTTAAAAACAAATCTGCTACATGTGAATTGTGCTTCTTTGTGACTGGTCATCCTTGGGAGTGGGACGATACAATGATGTGCACGTTTTATATTTTTACTATTATTTTATGGTATAGGTTTTCTTCTAAAGATGAAGTAAGTGCATTCCCTTAACCTTTTAGCAACTATTTTTGCAAATTTTGTGTAATTATTATATTATACTTTTTAATTATTTTACTTTTGCTCATTGTAATTGAGGGAGCATCTGATAACTTAGAGAAAATGGGTAAGGAAACATTAATGAAGTACGGGAAAATTAAGATTAATTTCATGATGCGCCCTGATTCACATTTTTGCCGATTTCCTCAGCCAGTATGGCGGCAGAGCAAGAAGCTTGTGGGTTCGGTTTCTGAGCCTTGGGCCTTTCTCTATGGAGTTTGCATGTTTCCCCCCCCCCCCCCCCCCATGGTTGTACTGGTCTCCTCCCACCGTCCAAAGACATCATGTTTGGGTTAACTGGTGACTCTAAATTGTCCGTAGGTCTGAGTGTCAGTGGTTGTCGGTCTCTGTCTCTGTGTATCAGCCCTGTGATGGACTGGGGATCTGTCCAGGGTGTACCCAGCATCCCGGGACCTACAAATGGATAAGGCGTAGAAGACGAGTGACCGAGCTGATTGTCATCTGTTTCAGTTTCTAAACATGTCCCACAATAGTGAACCAGACATTGACCTGATCCCATTTAAGAATGTTGGGCTACCACCCAGAAGGGAAGTCTCTGATCACTGTTCACTGAATCCATTCTTTCTGTCACTCTTAACTTTGGAACACTAAGGAAGAGATTCCTCTATCTCAACACACAAAGACCCCCTCACTCCCCAAACAGAAATGGAAAAAGAAATGAAAAAAAGAAAGTGGCCAAAGCTGTCACAGCTGAGCACATCAAAAACAATGTTCTTTTTCTTTCCACTCGTTACTTTTCTCTGCATCTGCTTCTTCTCTGGGGGAGATTTCCGATTGTGCACAGTGAGTGTCTCTTTTTCTTTCCTACATGAGGCCAAAAAAGGATGAAATATTTTTGTGTATATGTATATTTTCATATTGTGTTGCATGTTCTGCTGCTACATTTGCATGGAATATTTTGTTCCCAAACACACACACACACAAAAATTCCAAATACATAATTGATAATGAAAACATTATCACACCACAACACCTCCAGGAGGCTGGACCGTGATCACTGGCGTCCCAGAGTCACCCATGCCAGCCATCACCGCTCCTCACATAAAGACAACTATCTCAAACAGCACCACTGTCAACTCTGACCTCTCACCAACTGCACCAGTGAAAGCGGGGTGGGGATACAGACCCTGGTTCAGGTAGGGGGCATGAAAGTATAGAGGGTGCAGGAGGTGG
The DNA here is from genome assembly GCF_900963305.1 of Echeneis naucrates. Lineage (NCBI taxonomy): Eukaryota > Metazoa > Chordata > Actinopteri > Carangiformes > Echeneidae > Echeneis > Echeneis naucrates. Next base: position 16,976,847 of record NC_042531.1, on the reverse strand, counting down.
AGGCAATCCAAGCTATACTAGCAGCTTCAGCAGCTAAACTCTCCTGAACAGCCCTATACTCAAACAAACCCAACACTGCAACACAGGCCAACAAATTGTAATGAAGACTGCATGTCTGATATTCATCATGCTCCATAATTGAGGCTGCTGTATCAGATATAACTTCTGTAAATAATCTAAGAGTTTCTAAACATAGTTTTGATAATGTGTGTGTGTGTGTCTGTTATTTAGGGATGATTGTAAAGTTTGGTAAAGCAGCACTGGTGGCGACGGGGGAAAGGAAAGTAATGGTCCACAGCAGGAGGAGGAAAGCATTCTTAGGCTACTTATCCCAGATTCCTTTTCTGCTTCAGCTGAGACCCAGAGGGACCAGTGAGTCCACAAAGTGGATATTTGCAGTATTGATGCAAAGGCTTAGAACAAGGAGTTGGCTCAATTAGAGCAGGGAAACACGCCCTTTTGTGTCGCTCCAAGTGCTCCACTGAGAACATGCTCCAATCAATCGTATGGGAGGCCTTTGGCTATAACAGCCATACCAACAGTGGGGTTGTCAGATTAATTTACAGTGCTTCAGTGTGTTTTCAACTGCGAACTGCTCTCTTACTACACACAAGCTCAACTCAGTCTCAAAGTGGAGCTCTGTGAAGAAACACAGATTTAAAACTACACCTTTTTACTAAAACTGAAATCAATACAAGTTGATTATTATACTGCAAAATTGGATGTTTACGTTACAATATTGACTTGCATGATTAATTTAGCTACAGTTTTTACACCAGATGCCCTTCCTGCCACCACTGCTACTGGTTTGCCCTCTGGCTGGGGTTTGAACCCAGGGCACTCTACCGCTGAGCTACACCCCCCCGGGCATTGACAAAATGCTATTAAAGAAACAGAATTAAGTTACCAGAAAAGTGTGGTTCTAAATCTGTTTCCTGAACTTGATGCAAAATTGATAATCGTATGCTGGGAGCTTGTATAATTTGTTGTTCAAGAAGGAGAAATCTAAATACTAATAAAGCATCTACACAGAACAGAATACACCAAACAGAATATTCTTAACTTCTACATATGGAGAATAGTTCAAGTGCAAACTAATGGTAAATGCAGGTTTCTATCTATGCTTGCTAGATTTACTGCCTAAAAGATGCTGCATGCTCAAAAAGGACTGATTTAAGTCATTTAATGTGCATTGTGTAACAGCTGTAGTCGTTGCTGGATGCCATCCAGTCGTTAGAGCTGAAAAAACCCATGTCGATCCATTTTTTTATTTCTGACTAATCAGCTGTTTAATCAGTGATCCACAGAAAGGGAACTTCAGATAGAGTTCCACACTACTGAGCTCAATGGATTTTTCTGGTCCGGGTTCGCACATAGCCCGATTTGAGCTCGCTCACAAAGGGGTTTTGAAATTATTACAGATGGCTGACAGGCATGCATGACTGACTGACCAAAATACCCTCAAACAACCACACAGTGAAACCAAGATTCAGAGCTATTTTTAAACTGAGCGCCTGCAGTGTGAAATACAGAGGCAAGGGAGAATGAAGACAAACAGAGAGAATAAAACCTTAATAGGATTAATCGCAAACATAATATTGGTCTGTGGATTTATTGGAAAAGCCTTTGTTCTGTGGTCTAATCCCATATTTATGCCAACCTAGCTGGGTGCTAAGAACAAGCTAAATTTAGAGAATCGCTGGTTACATAACAAGGCCCCATCATGTATCTTATATGGAAATAAAGCTTTGTATGAAATAAGGATACATTATTGTAAAAGTGAGAACATTAACACTCGTAATGACAACCAAAGACATGCATCCAGGCTTAAGGGATTAATTACTTGGGGGGGGGGGCTTCTTCTGTTGCTTTTTTTTTTTTTTTTTTAATGCAACAATTAATTTTTTCCTCTAAGAACTTGTGATTTTATCCTAAGCTACTGCCACGCAGAACACATGAATATAATAATGTGGCACAATTAGCCAACTAACCCAGCAGACAGAGCGGATGGATGAGCTGTTACAGCCTACAGATCTGCTGCCGCTGCCAAAGACGGCAGATGGATTACAACAGCAAACGCATCGTTAATAGACCCCATGCATATTTATAAGGAGCAAAGTATCTCAAGTTGTTGGGGTTAAAGTCTTGAGGAGGAGATCGGGGGCAGGATGAGGTCTGTCACATGTGCTGTGACGGAGCGCTGTCTTTCCAACTTTACTTCTCTTATATAAATAGAAAAAACAAAACACAGGTGACAGAACATCAGGAGTCAAATGTTCAGAGTTTTCAATCATTTACCAAACTTTCAGACTGTTAGGATATTAACTGCTAATTTCAGTTAGCACTCCAAGGCTAACTTAAATTTTGCTTTTTGAAACATCATGTTAATACTTTGCAACACTTCCAGCTAGCGTGCGTGCGTGTGAATAAAGCCACAGACTTTGGCTATATCCACAAGACTCCATTTTGTAGTTCATGTGTGTCCCCTGCCCTTCAGTGGTCATGGATGTAGGCATTCATTTGTGTTCGCATGGATGCAGACCGTTTCTGATACAGAGCAGTTTTCATGTTAAAATGGGGGGGAGATAACTTTATACTCCTTGTTGTGTTTTACACTTGTACTTTATACTGTGGTAAACAGCAATTCCTTTTCCAGATTTCTTTTAGAAGAGCTCTTATTATAATGTAACATCTTTCCTGCAGAAAAGAACAATTACACCGTCGCTTTGTTCAGAGATGTCATTGGCAAAAAAATAATATGATGTATTAGTTTCTAAAGGATCCTCAATTTTTCTGTCTAGCAGTTTCATAATTGCCTTTATACCTGAATAAAACCTAGGTGCCAGCTATGGTACACACCTCTTTCTGATGCAGTTTTTTATGGTCCATTTTCAATAACTTCACCATGAAATGGCTACAGTATAGAAGATGCGCACCATCAGCATTCCAGGTGCAGAATACATTTCTGCACATCCTCCCAGTGTAGGCAGTGACCTGGGTGCCATGTGTATTATTGAGGAGTCTGTGACACTCTGACCTTGTGTAGCGGCTCCAGGGCCCCTGATGCTATGAAAGATTTAGTGAGAACTTTAACAGCTGAAAGGGAAAATGTCATGATGGAAGAAAAGGATGGAGTGAAATTAGGAGTTGTGGGCTGACTGTAGTGATCGGTTGCTTTATGGTTCAGACTCTGTGGTGTGCTGTTGAGCTGCCTATAAATGGCCATACATGGCCTGACTCTTCAAACAAGCTTGATAGGTGCTTCCTCACCACATAGCGCAGCTTTTCTTACTTCTGTTTAGTCTGTAGATGGTTTGTACATGTCCTGATTACTCACAGAGAAGACTCTGAACTTTCAGAAGAACCTGCGGTCAAATCCCTGTCGCGTCATCTGACATAAACAGGAAAGACAAAATAAGAGAAGACTGTGCTTTGATTTCTTATAGAAGGACAGATCAGAGAAACAGTTGGAAGATGCATAGTATAATCTTTTTATGTTTTTTTTTTTTTTTCATGCTTTGACCTTTCAGTCATAGTGTGAGAGACAAATGCAAGAGAACTGGTGGAAGAGATGGTATGACACGCAGCAACGGGCCACAGGCTATTTTCGACTTTACTACAGCTGTATTTTAACCACATTTTCAGTCATTTGTGTTTGTCAAAACATTTTTAGAGCATTGTGTGTGTGTGTGTGTGTGTGTGTGTGTGTCACTTTGACAAAAAGTAGAAAACGGTCAAACTGCCTTTCAGTCTACACAAATAATATTCTGTTAATATAATTAAATATGGAATGATGACAGTTTTGAAAGAAAAAACAACAATGAACGGTTAACATATTTTGTTTGTGGCAAATTTATATTCCCAATGAGATACAAATTGAATATATTTATTTATTTGTAAAGGAGACGCATGCGACTCAGATTTATAATTCTACCCCTGAGTGCTCCGACTTGTAAAACACTTGCCAGCAACATGCTGGAAAATATTCAAACTTGAATGTCCTTTCTGTCTCTGAATGTTCAAGTCTCTGTCTTCAAATTGCATTAGCACGCTTGTCATATTTTCCATCTGCTTTGTGTCTTGTGCACACCTGAGGGCTAGCAGAACAAAATAATTAATCAGAACAGCACCTTCCTTTGAGTTATTGTACAACTTAACCCACAGATCGGATACATGCCCCCAAAGGGTCTATCAACAAAGCCCACGTTTCTCACAGCTGTGCCAGTACTAGAACAATTTGATTAGTCACAGTTATAAGGTAGGTGAGTGGCAACAAAATGACTGTGTCCAAGACACCCTCTACATCTACACAGTTTTGAGAGTACTAAAACATCTTCATATTTCTCCAAAGCTGTGTAAACAAATGTCACAGTCTTTCACACTGTCTTGTCAAACTGCATTTATCCGTTCATTTTGAAATGATTGATTTGGCTAGTATTAATAATAATACGTTTTCTGTCCTCGGCTGTTCAGCTAAGTGCTTCTTAGTCATGCTGAGGTTACACCGTACCATTAGTGTTGCTATGTCTACACCCCGGCCATTGTGGCTGAAAGTAATATGACAGCCCTGACATCACATCATACATTATACTGACTAATTAAGCAGCACATTTGAACTTTGACATAAACCTGACATGGTAGTGAGCGTTTATGTTTCTCTGTTAAGGTAAAAAATGTGCTCCAGTCTTATTTTGGATGGATTTTCAATCGGCACCAAAACTTTATTAGAGCGCTACATGAAGTTGAGACCGACAAAAACACACGAGACTTTGATGCTCACTTTAACAAAATTAGAGAAACTTCCAAAAGTTTACAAATTGATTATCATAATATAGTATCATTCGTAGTATCTTTTTTTTTTTTTTTTAACCCAGCAAAATGTATGTTGTTGTTGTTGTTGTTGTTGTTGTTGTTGTTAAATAATCTCATTCAACTAATGGCTGTTACAGTGACTCGGTGATTAGCTCACCTGAAAGTTATTCTTTTGCAGATTGCATCATTGTATCTTCTTGTTTTTCCCTCCCACAGTCTAAAAATGTGCCTTCTTCACGTTAATGGCAGTGCTTCAATCCTGAATGGATCGGTGAGTCATCCTGATCCTTCCTCTCCTATTTAATAACCAGCCACACGCCAAACAATTCATTCTAGTGCCTCCATGCTCACTAGCAACTTCCTGTGTGAAGCTGGAAAAGATGAGTGCTTGAAATTTATAAACTTGCATGCTTGCATAAACCATCTTTAAATGTTTGATGTTGCTGGAATATCAAAAAATGCAGCTTGGATGATCACCTTACACCAGACAATCAAGATTACATGACCACAGCGTAACTCCGGTGGTCCCTCTCTGATCACTACACTAAACATGAAGACAACAGGATATGGCTGATCAATATCTCAGCAGTTGGACCTGAGAAACATGAGAACAAAAGCCAATGAAGAAAAAAAAAAAAAAAAAACAGCACGTAGCAGGAGAATGAAATTTGTTTCTCTTTAAATGTATATTGGATGTAGGACACCACCAGCGCACACACACCAACATTTCATAATGTATATGCTGCAGTGACTATACATTGAGCAGCATTGGCAGGGTTGTACAACGCACATACATCATGAATATGTGAAAAATTTAATCATGAAAGTGCATTAAACATGAGGACTTTGATCACAAGAACATCATTCATGATTCCACTCCTGATTTCTGACATTCCTCTTGAACAAGAAAGATTGACAGAGAGGGAGACACTAACTAACCAAGAGAAGGCGAGAAGGCTCAGCTGTGTTGAGAGATTTATAAACTCTGAGTGACAGCTGAGGACAGGGGAGAGACCAGAGAGGCGAGGAAGCCGCCCTCCATGTAACAGACACTGAGAAGTAGGAAGGAACTGTGCACAACTGTTATGAAACGCGCACACTCATACGGTCAGAGACATGCACACACCAAATGACATTTCAGTTGATTTAGAAATCCCCAGTGACATCTTGGCCAGAATGCAGCTTTTCCTTAAAGGGGGAACAACTGTCCTGATACGTGACCTTTTCGACTCTACTGAACCCTTTTTGATATTTGTCTTTTTATTTATATATATATACTTCTTTTTTTGTTGTGTTTTCTTCGCTGCTATTTAATTAATTTGTAACAAGGTTGACACAGAAATTTGGGAATTAGAACTATTTGAAATCTTAGATATGTTGATCTTTGCACATGCAGTTGTTGTCTAGTTTGGTTGCTAAAGAGCAAATTCTGTGGTTTGAGATACACTACACAATGGGCAAAGAGCAATATTTTCTGTATTACATTCACTGTCAGGGCCTGTGTAAAAACAGGTTTAACCTGCGGCAACAATAAGAGATGAGGCTTTGAAGCAATTTAGCTTCTAGCTGCAGTTCAGTACCTCTGCAGTCCCTGGAGAAACAGAAATAAACATGGCAAAGTTATCATGCACGAGTACAGTGAGTCCCTTGCTCAAGATAAAATGTTTCATAAAGACATATGCAAAAGTAAACTTACACATTTGTATTAGTTATATGTATGACAAATACATTTCAATTTATTTATTGAATTTCAGAATTATCAGGAAGGCAGTTGACTTTAATAGTTTGGTATGAAAAGGCAGCTTGGGACATTTGCATCAGCATTGGACAAGAAGAATGGAGCTCTTTAAAAGCAGAGCAGCAGAAATGTGATCAACAATGAAGCTGTCGAACTTCAACATGACGTATTTAGCATATAAACACGCTTACATTTTCTTTTCGTTTTTAAGACTTGATTCTTAAAGAAAGCCAGTTGGTCAGTATTTGTTTTGTTTCTAAAGAAGTTATCTAAAGTCCTGACTGTATTACAGTACAGGCCAAACGTTTGGGCACACCTTCTCATTCAAATGAATAGGAAAGTGTGTCCAAACTTTTGGCCTGTACTGGATATATACATTTTTTTTTTTGTTTGTTTTTTAATTGCATATAATTCATTCATTCATTCAATTCAATTCATTCATTTGTTATCCAAATACCGGCAGAGCCAGTGAGGTCTGATTTTAACCACTTGAGAGTAATTTTATTGTTTTTGTCCGACCGACTTAGTTCAAAGTAATATCTAGCTCACTATCAAAGGCCCCAAACAACTATGCTCCTTTACCCAAATTAGGCTCACAGTTTGGTTTTTCCAAACCTACTGTGGCATACTTGGCTCAAGCCATGGACAGATTACTAAATGGGATTAATGGACACAGGCTAAAGGGCCCACAGGGTCAGAATCTCAGTTTAAAGTGATTGTTCGTGTTGTTAGGAAATCAAATGACCAGACACAGACACAAAACTACCACAAAAAGAGACAACCGTGTTGGTTCTGTGATGCAGAACCAAATGAGTCAACACAACCGCAAGGAAATGCAGAACTAAATGATACAAAATGACAATGACACACAAAGGCAAACACAATGACAAAGATGAAAAACAACCCCAAAGAGAGACCCCACATAAAATCATCCGCACAGCCACAATTAGACAACAGAAGTACAAAGAGATGCCCAACTGTAAAATTAAGACACAACGCCACAACACAAAGAGAGGTGTCCTTTGAATCTGTGGTCCTTGCTCTGTGTCTTGGGCTGAAAATTGTACGAAAAAGTTTCAAAAGCTTCTCAGGAGTGCAGACAAAGAGACAACAACCTTGCCAAAGCTCTGGTGTCTCCTTTAATGTAGAAATCAACTGTCAGTGCTAAATAATTTTTTTTTTTTTTGTTTCAAGTTGTTGGAGGGTGTCGATTTGATGTAATTATTTCATTGTGCTAATAGATGTTGGGAACTGACTATCAAACTGTACCAGTGTTTATAAAAACCACTGTCTTTACAGTGAGTGCAAACATATTTGAGCATTCCCTCCTGTCCCTTTATATTTTCTTTAACTCTCTATATGCTCTCACTTTGTTATATAGAAGGATTTGCATAAACCTGTTTATTAAAAAAAAAAAAAAAAAAGCAAACAAAATCTGACTTACACTGGATCAAAAAGGATGAATAAACAAAAATGTTTTGGTGTGCTTATAGGAACCACACTGTGATCTGCGATTGCAGATGTTTAATGATCTTATAGCATTAAAACTACCAAAGAAGAAGGAATTGCAACAGTCTTATAGTAATTTACTATAAGAGTAATTTGCGTTTGCCTCTCTTGTGTGTCTTCTCCTGAGTGTGTGTGTATTCTACTCACTCGACTGTGTCCTCCCAGCTACACCATTGTCTCTGATCCAGCTCTTGCATGTCCAGTCTGAATTTGGCCAGACAGAACTCCTCAATAGCATATTCATAGTGGGGTCCACATCCCAGCGCAGACACACACTTCATCGCTGTAAGAGGCCAGGTAAAGAGAGAGAGAGCAAGGGGTGAGGGAAAACAGAGGAGGAGGGGGAAAAGAGGAGAGAGAAGAGAGCAAAGTCAGAGCAGGCCCTAAAAGTTTTTCACAAAATGGTGAAGTGTGTGTGTGTGTGTGTGTGTGTGTGTGTGTGTGTGTGTGTGTGTGTGTGTGTGTGTGTGTGTGTGTGTGTGTGTGTGTGTGTGTGTGTGTGTGTGTGTGTGTGTGTGTGTGTGTGTGTGTGTGTGTGTGTTACATTTAGCAATGTGACCCACTAGTAAGAGGAATTATCAATTCCTTTCCCTCCAGCTATTTCAACGTCTATCTTCTCCTTTTGTTACTTTTCCTCCAGGATTCCTCCAATTATTTTCTTAAATTGTGTATCTACTCGTCCTTTCTCTGGCCTCAGATAAGTTTTTACCTCATGAGACTTATAGAAAGGAGAACAAATGAGTGTGTTCTTCTGGGTATTTCCTTCTCATTCACAGTATCAATATCAACTGCATCAGGGTGGTGACAAGTACGTGTGTCCATGTTTGTACAGGACAATCCGGTTGGCAACATTTTGAAAATCGGTGGGGATTTTCAAAATGGACGATTAAAATGATGCTTGTTTATATTGCTGCAAAGATTCTGCCTCCTGCCGCTTGGGAATCAGATGGAGCAATTTATCTGCATGTCTGCACAAGTCTGATCAAAGACTGAGATGGCGACCACTTCATTTGAGACGCAGACTGAAAGGAAGGAGCAGAATCGGGAGACAGGGGGAGGGGGAGAGATAGCACGGTTTTTCTGCAAATCAGCTTTTGGTAACTTCTCCATGCTTCGTTACACTTACTCCTTTGAACCAAAACAGCAAAATAAACCTCCGTCCAGAGTGACCCATGGAGCGATTTCTGATATTGGCATTGCATATGCAGGGTCAGTCAGTTTCCCCTTCAGAGAACATGAACCAACCCTGCTGCTAAAGATGGAGGTTGATAGTGGATGATTCTGTAATCATATTTTTATAGAACATGACAACTTGTGCATGAGTCAGATTTGAAGCAATATCAACACAACTCCTGCATGCTGGCTGCTGCTGGAAGTGTGGTAAATAACCAGTGCTGTTGTTGCTCTGCTAAGGACAGCTTCTTTTGGAAAATTCCTCTGTATGTTGACTCTAACTCAGAATGGAAAATACTTGTATGTGTCATACAAACACTGTTTTTGATTCATCACTGTACATTCTTTGCTTTTGCCCTCACACGGAGAGAGAAAAGCTTTCTTCTTCATTTTAAATTCCTAGAATTAGAATTTACATAAAGAAAAAAGCAACAAAAGTACATGTGAAACAGACACAGTAAATAACACAATTTGGTGCAGATTGATAATCTGAGTTGTATGTGTTGTGTGAGTCTCCTATTAAGTATACTGCTGAATAATCAGCCATTGCAAAGTTAAAAGCACATTCAAGCAACCCACTTTCACTTAGACTAGAACCTTAACAGCTTAAGTTGAAATGCTGAAATCAGGTCAGCAGATCTGACGAGGTAACCATGTAACTGTAACTTCTGATACTATTAATTAGCAGCTCAAAACTAACATTGTAATACTGAAATGGGCAGAAGAGCAGCCATGAGAAAGGCTCAGTGAAGTGTAAGCATGGTGAGAAGTGAATGTAAAGAACAGTGAAAAATAACTTAAATACGTGATGGATGCAGAGCTTTAAACTGCATATCTGCATGATTCATACGTTCCATTTAAGAGGCCGGACTGAACTGTGCTAATGATGGCTTAAAAGCATGCGCCTTGGTTTGTCTGAAAGGAGTTACACAACGAAGACAGCACTCTATGCTAAAATGTGTAATTTTAGATAAGAATGACTTTCTTTTGACTTCTTTTATTATTGTATTTTGTAAAACTGACGCACTAAACGGACAGGAGTGTCGCTTCATCCTAACGCATTCAATTCTATTTAGCCATTTATCTCATCACTCTATTTCAAAGGCATCCCCGTGCAAGGTGCAACTTATCATTAGGTTGTCACACAGAAATTCAAACAGTGTAAGAGAAAATATCTCTGATTACTGGTTGTGTGGAGAAGGCACTATCATCTGGTAGGAGTCCAAAGAAAGAATATTTGTCCTTCAAAGAAAACGGCTTGTTTCCCCAATCCTCCTCCGGTTACTTTACAAAAAGTTACAAGAAAATATCGCAAAGAGAAAACCTGAGTCACCTTGTCCCCAACACTAACAAGTGTCTCTCCCTGTGACTGAAGTTCTAGACTGCCTGCACACTCAGGTTGAGACAGTATGTCAAGGAAGAAACTGCATTCATATACACATCTTTGCGTTTCTACTTGCAACTGGTCATTGATTTGAAGCTGCACACACCTGGTCTCACCCACTCTGTTGTGATCCAACACCTCCCTCTCCATCATAATCATGGAACCAGAGGAAACTAATGTGTTTTGATTAAATCTCTCATGCTCTCTCAAAATCTCTTCAATTTTAGTTCAAAAGTTTTTTTTGGGAACTTTGTTTTTGTTTTGTTGGGAACATGCTGTTTATTTGATCCTGCTGATACTGGGCTTTATAGGCTTGACCCAAATAATTCATCCCTGTTGCTGCTATAAATTAAAGGAAGATTTTAGTCAACTTGTCTAGTTTAATGAGAGGTAAACTCGTCCAATGTATACTCCAAGGAGGTGCATAATTACAGTATTCTTGGAAGTAGATAGAGGGTGACCTTTGACCTTGCACATGCTGCCTCCTCTCCCTTCTCTGTGGTGAACCCCTATAGAATGCTTTGCTCAGTGTGAGTGACCTGACCCAGCAGACTGTTTCAGGGGTGTGTGTGTGTGTGTGTGTGTGTGTGTGTTGAATGGAGTTGGACTATCAATCTATTAATAGGATGTTTTGCTCTCTGATCATCATCACAGGACACAAACCTTATAAAAGCGCCTGCAGGAGCAGTCTGTTAGGATCTCATTACCAAAGGAATTCCATTGTTCGCATTCTTTAAATTTTTTTTTGCATAAACAGAAAAAATATCAGATGAATGGAGGCGGCAGTTACTGAATCGTTTCATTTAGTGTTTGTGTATGGATATTTGTGTGTGTGTATACCCGATATACAGTAGATTTACACGGCTGATTCTGGCTGAGGTTAACTAAAGTCCCGGTGAGTGCAAGCTGCTGCAGAAGTTAACTTGTTGAGCTGCAGGAAAACAAATATTCTGGGCTCATTTCAATTCAATATATGTCCTTATGGGCTAAACCAGCGTGTCAAACAATGAAGAGAAACCAAGCAGAGTAAGCTGTTGGAAATGAGAGCTTTTGGGGTATTGATCTTGTGGAGCTATCTTTCAGAAGATGAGCACTTTGATGTATCCAGGTTTTAATGATTTTAGAAATCCTGTCTTGTGGCTTGAATTACTGTGTATACTTTCATTGTAGCCTATGATTGTAATTCTAACTGCTGGTAGCTTTGCTTACTTTCGTTTCTCAATAAAAGAAGTAACATAGTTCCACTCAGATTTGGTCCTGCTATTGTGGGCTGAAAGCTGTTCCATTAAGCCTCCATGATAATCAGAGCCAAAGGTTTAATGTCTTCAGGTTGTCCGTTGTATGTCCATCTGTAAATCTGTCCAAATGTCTGTCTGTATGCCCGTCTGCTTGTCCTATTCTCGTGTACTCAGTATTTATGTATTGCCTTGGTATACGTTTGGAACAACCACTGAAAGATGAACTGATTAGACTTTGGTGGTTAAAGGTTAACGTCATCTTGACCTTCCAAATTTGCTTTAAGCTATAATTCACAAATTCTTATGTTAATTATGGTAGTGATAACAAAAGTTCAAATCACTGTAACATCAAAATGCTGCTGATAATTATTCCATGCCATCCTCGGCTTGATGCACCTGAAGTAAGGTCAGAGGCTCTTCTTTGTCTATAGCCGTGACTCAAGACCAACTGTGCAAATCTCAATCATCTTCTTAAGTTCCTCAAAGCATAATTGCATATGCAAAATGTGACCATCTCCAGTTTTTACAAAAGGAATTAGTGTGAAAGCAAATAATTTAAGATGAAAGAGCAACAACAGATTCAGCTACGATATGAGTCTTTAAGATGACTACTGAGAGAGGATTGCAAATGGAGCTCATGACGCAACTCAAAGCAGGTGAAATAAAGGTCTAAATATCGATGAGGCAGGGGAAATGAAGTACACTTGGCGTGATTTTTCAATTTTATCTGTATTTTTGCACACTTCTGTGACACTCAGTCTCAATTACTGCATGCAAATGATGCTTGAGAAATGCTTTTAGTATTTTTTTTATTTTTAAGTTTTCTCATGCTAAATGAGAAAGCTTTTCAAAGAGACAGTTTGACTTTGATTCAAGTCAATATATTTCTAAAGCTTTATTCAAATACCTGAATTTGAAAGTTGAAGTGGACTTTTGCTGAAGACAATAATCAAATAAAAGTGTAATGCTTGATGATGTCTTGTTGAGGCGGGTTGCGGGTGCTTTGGAGAGTTTTATCTGTGGCTTCTGCAGCAAACACTTTGTTCCTCAGTGAATTAAAGCAAGTACTTTGAGAAGAGTTGAAGGGAGGAGGGAAAATGTTCTTCCCTTGTGTTACTAAATAATACCCTCCATTTATTCCATTCAATCTGGTGAATTTAATTGTTGACAGGCCGTCACTTTCACCACAGCAGGCCCTGAGGATGTGCAGTCCATGATGGAGTCCAGGCCTCAACAGGCCTGTGCTGTTTTGGTGGAAAAAAAGGGACTTAGACAATACAAGGCAGGTAGTCGTAATACTATGGCTAACCAGTGGTGCAGTAAAACCCCCATCAGAGGTGCGTGATCATATTCCCTTCCAACAGCAAATATCACTTGTCTATGTTGGAGGTAGGAAGCTTTGCGTGATTTAGTAAAACGAAGATTTGAGGGTGATCCGAATGTTGCTTTGAGATGATAGCTGTAATTGTTTTTTTGTTTTTTTTTTTAATTAAGTTGTTTTTATTACTCTGTTAATAGTCTGGTTTTATTGTAAAATGTAAATGTTGCTGAAATGTGGCCATTTGAACCAAAGCATAGTGTTGTGTTTGTGGTTGGTTGTATTTTATCACGTAGATTTTTTTTTTTTTTAACAGACTCTGAGTGTTTGACTTTGGCTACAAAACAACAAAACAAATTATGTTAATAAAGTTAGCTTGACATTTTTAAGTTGACTCAATTTGAGGCTCAGATTGTGAATCTCCTGTCTCCTCGAAGGCTCGGTGCAAACTGCTCTTTCACCGCTTGCTCTTTCAAATAGCTTTAGCAGTATTGGTACCAATGACATGGATGTACAATTTTACATTTTTCCCCTTTTATGTGGCACAACCATAACGAACAAAATGTTAAAGAGAGTTAAGTATTTTAAAATAGTTTAAAAGATGTTTACAGTGGAACTTAAAATAAATCAGATATATTGGGCAGCATAGTGCTGTTACCCCACAATAAGAAGGCCTGGGTCCTTTCTGTGAGGAGTTTGTGTGTCCTCTCTGTGCCTGTGTGGGTTTCCTCTGGGTACTCCGCTTTCCTCCCACCATCCAAAGACATCATGGTTGGGTTAACTGGTGATTCTAAATTGTCCGTGAGTGGTTGTTGGTCTCTGTCTGTCTCTGTGTGTTGGCCCTGTGATGGACTGGCGACCTGTCCAGGATGCACCCTGCACTCAGTCAATGTGAGCTGGGATTGGCTCCAGCATCTGGAAATGAATATTAATAGATACAGTAGGACCAGAGGGAGATTTGAAGCGTTGTGCAACTAGCTGCTAAGGTATCTTTGAGTGATTTAGGCTTGAATAAAGATGACGAACTAGCTGAGGAGTTTTATACTTTTCGAACTTGAAGTCTTCACTCCCACCTGACAAGTGACTCAAGTAAAAATCACTTGAGGCAGTTTTTCAGACTTCACACAGCTTCCCTTGGGGGCCACGGAAGGCTTTATAAATATTACATCTGTGATAGTAACTACTCCCCAAGAGCTGTGCACCCGGGCATTCATGTGCAAAAACTGTCTGCTTGTGTTTTATGAGATGTTAATACAGATAAGTTCAAATCAGTAGTAAAATGCAGTAAATCCACAAAATATTAGCCAAACTGGCTCATAAATAATGAGCATGCATGCACTGCAGCAACTGTGCTGGCATCACTGACAGACAGTTGAGTCGCTGTCAGAGCGGTGGCAGTAAAGTGTCTTGAAATTGTTCACACATTGCAGCCTAGGAGGACTCCTTCCAGTCTGAAAGTGACAATGAGCCAACAGAGGCAGGCAGATGTTTCTGTCAAAGAGTAATTATGCAGCCAGATCTGATGGTGGCAAATGAACTGCTTCGTACTCTCTGCTGCTGTGCTCTCTTCCTCTTTCTCTCACTGGCATCGTTTTATCACAGATGCTTCACAGAGAAGATTTCTTCAACTTTGGCCTTTGATTAAAATAATTTTGCCAACTTATTCACCCAATCTAACATAAAATCGCCTAATTCCTTGACCTTCAAAGACATTTTACTCATGAGTCATCTTAATTTATGAGCTGGTGGAGGAGACAGAGAAAAGAAAGGTTCTATTTCATCTCAATTTAGACTGCAAAGTAACAGTGGGTTGCATATTTTAAAATCCCACACAGTTTAGCTCTTAAACTTGTAAAAACTTGTTGTTTTTTTTTTTTTTTTTTGATGTTCAAACTCAAGCTGAATGTGTCTAGCACCTTGAATTTTATAGCTTTGCCACTGCAGTCTTTAGATTTGGAAAACCAAACCAAATCGGGGCACCTCCTCATTTCACATCATTATTCAAGTCTGGATGGCCAAGCTTTTAACTGCAGAAGTCAGACACTGCTTACGTGTGCAGATGAGCCAGGAATCAGTCAGCCTCCATAAGAAGCAATCCCATGGCCTCCTCTCATGTTGCTACCTTTGCTCCTTCCTATCTAATTTAAAAAGGTACATTTTAATTTTAATTTTGCACTGTTTATACTTGATTTCAAACTTAGGACCAGTACCTCATTTAAGAGTTAGCTATGTTGATGCTGTTAAAATTTGCTGCCTTATTATGTCCTTTTGAAAACAACTAGATATTGAAAAAGGAGCTCCACTATGGTTTAATCAATTAGTCAATGGACTAATCAGTAAAACAGTAATTGCTCCAGCCTTATTGCTGATGTAGGATCAATTGACAGGCCACAATCCCTTCTCTTGCGTGATTTATTTCCCCCCTGCTCATCCTCTGACACATTCCTCCTCTGCTCATATCTTAATTCTTTAGCAATATGTTTCCAAATGGCTCTCTCAGTCATCCACTCATTATAAAGTGGAATGTTCATTTGACTGCCTATTTTCTTTGTAGCTTCATATTTATCTTAGATGTAAAAGCAAAGGCATCAAACGTCTTATGTAACCCTCAACCATAGCCTCAGGGCTTTTTAATTTCATGCTCACTTGGTAATCCATCCTTGGTATAAGTATCAAAGCAAATTTTATCATGATGTACTGTTAAAGAGACTTATGCTGTAAGAAATTTTCATTTGCAGTTCACTCTCCCAAGAGCCCAAGAACAATAAAAGTACAGAAAAAATATGCTAATCAAGCAGCCAATTATCCAAGAACTTGCAGTACTATACTTAGATAAATTATGTTATTACATAAGTAACAAAGACAGTCAAGCAAATTTTTAACCCATTAATCAAAAACCAAAATGCCAATGGACATGGGCTGTCTTGTGACATGCTTTGTTATGACTGTCATTTTTCTGACCTACAGCTGGTTACCAGATTCTATCTGAGACCAAACAGATGTCAACAAATTCACAGTACTACTGACATGTATGGAGCAAAATTAGATGTTTTTTTACACATGGACACAGAGTGAGTCCTTTGTTGTGCACGAGTGACGTATGTCTGATGCACTGGATGACAGAAACACCAATAGCAGTGCATCAATTGCTGTCATTACATCTTATTACAGTGTTACCCTCCAGCGCTGTCGCTCATGCTCAGAAATGAATCCTGTGATTGTGTGCGTGTGTGTAATTTGCCCTAACCAGACAGCTTCAGACCCAGTGGGTGTGTTTTACTACGAATTCACATAATTAAATAGAGAGACAGAGAGAATGATATCCTTCAATTTTCAGCCCACCATGATGAAGTTCTCATCTCCAAAATGTCTCGGCTTTATTACCCGCCACTACGCACACACATTACCTGAAGCTCCATCAATAACATGGTGACCTCAGATGTCCATGAAGTTCAAAAATCCTGTCTCTCTCTCACAGGTATTATTAGTCTTGTTATTAAAACCCAGTCCTTTGTCCCAGCCTCTTGAAAGGCAGAAAATAAGTCCCTAAATTTGAATAAAGCCTAGAGCTAGCTGACTGTGCCCAACATCAGAGGAGATACCAAAAAAGTGGCTGCATCAGCTTGTGCAGCGAATGTGCATTAAATAGGCACATCGGGCAATTTTCCCCGGAGTGGCCTTAATTTGGGAGGTTTTCTTCAACAGTTGTTTCAGCTAAGAGACGCTGAAGCTTTTTTTTTTTTTTTGTCACAACCTCATTATTCTGCTTGATGTCAGCTTTATGATTTCACTTGGCGGTTTGGCTCCAACCATTCACCAGTGACCCTCTGACATTCGTGACATTCAACAATGAGGCTATGTTAGCTAGCAGACAACACTTTCACCCTGGATGAGTTGAAATTAGTTCTGCTTCATTGCAGCTGAGGGGTTGACAAGCTACAAGTTTGAGCAGCAAGTGTTAGCCTGTGGCGACGGATCGCTGCAGCCGTCTTCCATCTGCACTATACTGCAAAAAATTAGACACATCCTGTCACAAAATAATGCCAAGAAGTCTGTCCAATTAATTCTAGGCTACTGTTGTTTTAGCTGAAAGCTCCTGCAATGTACAATATCATTTTCAACTCCAATTCTTACCTCCAAGCTCTCAGTGACTAAGCTTCTATCTCAAATAGCTAAGAGCCCATATTTCCTCAAGAGAACAGATTTAGAGTTTCTAAGGGCAGAACACAAGGAGAGCCTTCATCTGTCTACCTCCTCCTTAAAGTTCAGGACGGAGACAACCTCTAAATTGAACATTTGGCTTAAAAGATAAACCTTTATTCATGGCTGGCCCTAAAACCTTCTTTAAGTAGGTTGCTCTAGGCCTACACTGATGGGGGAACTCCCTTTATCACCACCTACCTCTCCTGATTTTTGACACACCTATGCACCTAAGACTTTGTCTTTCTCTCCCCTTTAGTTTGCAGTCCACCTGTCTGTCTCTCACTGGGTACTCAGTCCGCAGGGATCCCCGACTTATACACATACTAATGTGGAAAGTAAAAAAACCAAGTGCTCGTCATCTCCTGCATGAAGCAATTGTTTAGACTGAAGGAAAAACCCAAGAAGAAGCCAGCCACCTCCACTTCCTGCATATAACTGAGCAAAGACAGACCCTTTAAATGGTGTGTGGATAAAAGTGATTGGTATGGTGCTGATGTGTATTTCTCATGACGTAAAATGGCTGCTGCTGCTGGTCACTAATAGTTCCTATTAGAGCTGGTTCTAAGAAACAGCACAGCGGAGGGCCAGAAATTGTTTCCCTCAGAGCTAAGAAGCTTTTTATTAGGTCAATCTTACCTGTACTTACCCTGTTTGCACCAGGCAGAAAATAGCACTGGTAAACAACCTGCGCCTTGAAATGAGCTACCCAGTGTTGTAACCCTCGCCCACTGCTCCAATGTCAAAGTGTACATTACAAAGAAGAGGCATTAAGTCAGCAGATTGCATAATACAACCTGTGACATTCAAGGAAGCTTTAATGAATTCACAAAGTGATGCTTTAACATGTTTTAAGTAAGCAATAGAAGCCTTGTGATGAAGCAAACTAATATTTATGGTTACCTTTACGTTTATCCAGAAACAGGTTCCTTAATGGTTATGTTAAAGGAGCCAGCTCCAGAGCCAAGAGATGCTGTGCTTAGATAATTCAAATATTGTAGTATTCATTCATTCATGCATGCATTCATCTTTTACTGTTTATAATTTTTCGGGTCGCTGGAGATGCTGCCTGTAGCATTATAAGCAAATAATAAAATCAGGAAATAAGGAAGGAATAATATTCTTATTTTTTTTGTTCTATGCTAAGCTAAGCTAAGCAATTCTTTAGAAAGAGAGTAGTGCCATCTAATCACAGGTAAGAATTGTCCCTTACTGCTCACGACTCATTTAATGGTGCTACATTAGATGGAGGGTTTTTCGGCTGATAAACGCGGTCTCTTCTTCTGCTGGCAGTTGGAGGTGATTGTTGCTTTCCAGGGCTTCAGCCATAGTTGTGTTGGTTGGAAAACTGGCCTCATTAGCAGTGATAATGATATACAGTATATTGAAGCATAGCAAGAATTGGTATTAGTGTTACTATCACACTGGATAAATAAAGATCAATAACTAAAGATAGATAAATGATCACATCAAGGTTGGTAATGAGCTGTCTGCCACCTTTGGCTACATGGTGATCATTAAATATGGCAGGTTAAAAATGGTGAGGCAGACACAGAACAAAGAAAAATGCTAAATTACAGTCAAAACTCATTAGCAGGCAGTTGGACACATTTTCCCATATATCCACATGTTGCCCTCAGCGTGGGCAGTGAAAGATGGGTAGTGGGAAAAGATATTCTCAGACAAATTCTTTGTTCTCTTCTAACAGGTACATCATCCATAATGCAGGTATCATCTACTGCACTTCAGAGTGTGGGTGATGACAGAGGCAAGATAATCGCGTTGACTTTGAAGAAGGCACATACACGTTCAATCAGCCATTTGTTTGTCATTAAAATTGCTTCATTAACTGCAAGTTTCACAGCTTCGCCTCCATGAGACAGAAGGGAAGAGTATGTGACTAACCTGCCAAAGACTTTCCTATTTTAATTTTTTTTTTTTTTTTTTATCAAATAATTGCATTTTTGATTGAATATGATGTCGCATGAATAATTGAATGTTGTCTGTGTTTGTAAACGCTTCTAAAAAGTTGAAACAATGTGACACAGTGGAAAATCAGTGGCCAGCCTAAATGGGCTTTGAATGCACAAAATAATTCCAAAATGCAATAAGTCACAAAAGGTTAAAGTTTCTACATCATACTCACAGTTTTATTAGTGTACAGCATTGTTTCTGGTCTGTAGCTGCACATTGTAGTTATTTTGTCAGTACGAGTGTGTGTCCTATTTATTTACTCTGTTATCTTTACAGCATGCTGCCTCCTAGTTTGGGGGTGTGGCAGAGACAATAGAGGACCCAGTTGGTCCAGCTGTCCTGAATCCTGGAAGGGACCAACTGTGGCTGCTCCTGGGGAGATCATTTCATTTTACTTACTGTTAGATACGTTTATTGAGGTTTGTATATTTTGTACTCTTATGTAGAGTATAATTCCTGTGACTTATTTTCTCCAGCCTAGCCCTGTTCTGTTGTTTCTACATGGTCTGATCAGCCAGCATAAAACCCCTGTGTCATTTGTAGCAATGTCAGGTTATGTTCTCTTTGGGTTGAGCTTGGCCTTAGTTTAGGTCTGCTTAGTCGTCCTCTTTTCAGGGCCCAGAACTGTTCTTTTCATGTTTTTGTTTTGTTTTGTTTTTTTTCATTTTGAGTAAGTAAATGTCCTACTTTTCAGACTGAAAACCTGCATTCTTGGTGTCTGTCTGCTTGGTTCCTCACACTGGAACTGAAAAGTCATCCTGCAGTTATCAAACCATATTAAATGACACGCATTAGTTCAGGTAACAAGGCTCAATAATAAATGACTGCATGAGCTCTCTCATATCAGCCTGACCTGTGTAAGTAAATTAGATTTTTATCAAGAGATTAGGCTTGAGGGGATGGTTAGCAAGACAATATAAAATCATTTTAATGAAATTTACAATGGATTTGGTTTTCAATAAAAATAGAACAAGAAAGAGAGCGTGAGTCTGAGTACTGGATTTGACAAATACCTCACTGAGGTGTGACATCCTATGATGTATATCAGAGACAGAACTATAGAGAACAGCGATCACGGCCGAAACTTGCCTACTTTTTCTTGTCATCCTCTCTTTTTCTGTCAGCTCTCTGTCCAAAGAAACAGTTGAGATAAATGATTGAGAAGATTCATTATCATCTCATCATCATAGAGACAGAGTATTGTCCCGTGTGTAAAAATTTAAAATGGGATAGAGACAGAGAGTGGCATTTTTAATCAGCACAGCTCTTGATTATAATATTTGGTGTCACTTTCTGGTTCAAATCAGATACATAAACCTAACAGTGAAACTTTGTGCGTAAGTCTCCCCCCAACCCGCCCCATTGCAACATTTGAATTTTCATTGCTATATTCCTATTAACTGCTCTGCCAAAGCAACTGATGACATTGTTTCTGTCACCATTTAAGCTTGTACTGTGTTTAAGGAACACTAAACAAAAACACTGCAGGCTACATGTATTTATCGACCAGATCAAGCTCTGCTTCTTTCTTGGTTTTCCCAAACTACATGTAAATCAGTGTCTGCACCTCTTGTACAGAAGGTAGTGGTACATATTCACAAAGTTTTTTTTTTTTTTTTTTTTTTAATGCTGTTGCCTCATAGTAAGAAGGTTCTGGGGTTAATTCCCAGTCATGGGTCCTTTCTGCATGGAGTTTACGAGTTTGCATGTCTAAGTTAATTTGTGGCTCTAAATTGCCTGTAGGTGTAAATGGTAACAGTTGTTTCTCTATTTGTTGGCGCTGTGATAGACTGACGACCTGCCCAGGATGAACCCTGCTTTGCCTGGAGCACGCCCAGCACCCCCGGTGACCCTGACAGAAAAGAGGTATAGATAATGGATGAGCTTTTTGATTTTTGATCACTGCCTAAAATACTGTTTTATTAGAACAGTAATAGTTTCGTTAGTTTGGGTTTACCACTATAAACTTACAATATATGTGTGATTTGGTGCATTTTGATTATTTTGAGTAGCGAGTACTTAACTACGAGGACAACAGTTGTTTAACGTTTGCATGTTTAGTTTAATTCTTTCTTTTTTACCATGACGGGTCCTGTATTGCTGTTTTTTATAGTTAGTCTTTTCTTCTTGAAACTCTGAGATGAAACTTTGAAGAGAGATTCAATGAGGATTTCAGTTTCATTTTCTTCCGCACAGCCTGTCCTCTGTAGTTCTTCCACACAGGCTCTACAGTGAATGTCTCTTAGACACAGTGGATGGGCTCAATGTCCAACCCCTCCCTTTCACAGAAGCATGTACATGTTTCTCACACTTTGTAATTGATACAATGATCAGTTTCTGTCTCATCTTGACAGATGTGACACATTTATTACAGACTGCAAACACAACCACTCAGCCCACAATGACACACACAAACACATGCCTCTCCACCTCCACATCCATACACACTGTCACCTTGTGACATATACTGAATAGGAGGTGTGTGTGTGTGTGTGTGTGTGTGTGTGTGTGTGTGTGTGTGCACACAACATTTATTTCTGTCAAGTTGAGGCCCATCCATCACAGGCTAATCACGATAGCAGGCAATGCTTTCAGCAGAGATAGCGGTCTGCCCTAACTGGCTCTCTCAGGTAATACTACAATTAATGCCAATAAAGGACATAACTACTGTATGAGATGAGCTTTAAGAATGTTATCTACAAACACCAGAAGGAACAAGCAAAGAGTAACCCTCCTCTGATACGTCATGATTTTTCAGAGGCACAATTAAAACGTATTCTTTATCAGCAATCCACGTTGAAGATGAGCATAACATCTATTTACAGCCAGGTATTATTTGATACAGAGTCTTTCCACATTTCAGTTGAATAATAATCAAATAAAATCTGGAAGTCAGATGAAACATACAGAAGGCTGAGGTAACCATCCTTATTATACTGACTAAAGTCAAAGCCACTCTGAGGAAATTTGGCACAGAATTATTCCATCTATATATCAGCCAGAGGCAGAAATAGGTAACACAACGCTGTGCTCTGAATATATGAAATATAACTAATCTGCATTTACTTCTGTATTTATCTGAATCAGTATGCAAATGAAGAACTATCCCTCTGAAGAAGATCTCTACCTCACAGCATGTTCATCTTCAGGGAAGCTTAGCGATACTCTTTTTGGTGATATCTCTTCAAGCGCCGGCAAAAGATTGAAATTTTCCATTTTGAGTAGAATCAGTGCCAAGTGGTCTCTATTCATGTCTGCCTACAAGAGGAAACATTGATGATCCACATTCTTTTAGCAGCAACCTTATGAAGGTTATCAACTACCAGTGTAAATGAGCAAACTTAAATTATACACAGATAGCTTGGATAAAGTTTTAGCTCTTTCCCAACTGTTACCATGCCAAACACTGAACCATGATGCCAGTGTCCAGAGCAGCTAGCATGTATATGAACTGTCCCCTGTCCACTCTCCACCCACTCCACACGTTCACAAAGAAATAAAAAAACAACAGTTCACTGGTGTAAAAATCATCAAACTGAGTTAGACCAGTGCTGTGTGAGGACATGCGGTTTGACCATAACGATTGGCAGCTTAAGAAAAACGCAGCAGCCACGGAAGTATGGCCACTTGGATTTCTATACACCACACACTGACAGAATCATGTCGATCGGCATTTTGAAACACATGAGGAATCGGCCCTGGATTTAAGTGAGCAGTGCGACCTCATTCAGGAGTTCAGTCTGACAAAGCATCTGGAGGACACTGAAATTACAATTCCATCCCTGAGCAATTAAAACACATGGAGTGACAGGTTGAGGAACATCTTGAATTGCTTACATTCTCAGCAGGTAGATTTGGCTTAAATGTTTTTGATCGAGAAATGCCTGTGTGTAGCTCAGTGTATGGGGACAGTATGTGTATGTGATGCTGACAGAAAAGGAGGGAAATCTAATGCTTGGAACAGCCAAAGTAACAGAATATGTTAGAGCTTTAGGTATTTATACACACACACACACAAACACAGATGGTGTGTGGCACAACCTTACATTTGTTTCATCGATTGGCTGTAATGGAAAGATTCATGGACAAAGGCAGTGAAAGGACCTGTCTGCGGACAGAGCGAGCGTCAGAGCAGGTTTGATAAGAAATGAGCAGAGGGCTAGAAAAGGTCCTGAGACGAAGGAGATGAGGCACATTTGTTAAGGGAGGGAGAAAAAAGAAATCTGATTCCTGGCCTGCTTTAGATTGGGCTGCTCAGTTTGTCTTTCAAGGCGTTTGTGTCTCTTCTGCTTTTTTAATATTGGATCATTTCAGGTTACAGTCGGGGTAAATTTGGGACATGGACAGAGTTTGAGTTAAGGAGCCACGAGAGGCTACTTTTCTATGCTGGGGGGAGAGGGGGTCTGGCGGAGCTCTGACGGTCAGGCACGATTATTTCACACCACGTGTTGTAGCTTCTCTGAAATATGTCTCTGTGGTGTGAGTGTGTGTGTGTTTTGTGTGTTACCATGCTTTTGTCTGTCTGCCCTTAATAACTTCAATACAGCACAGTTATCGGTGGGCTCCTGCGTCTTGTGTAATGACTCCACGGAGGAATGAATTTTGTTTATATGCAAAATACATTTTCAGCTCTTATTTGGCTTATTAAATTCACCAAATGAATCTGATTTGCTGAAATTAGCTTGTGATGGACAGTGATAGACGCATCTTATTGCAGTAGTAGTAGTTTCCAACAAAACCTTCCCAGGTAGTTCAGTGTAACTCACCATCCGACCTCTGTCAGGCCAGTTGATGCATACATCGCACTAATTCATTCTAAACTGCGACATGGAGGAGCCGTTCCTAGATTGTTGACAGTGTCACTCAATTATACGACAAGCCACAAAAAACGCACGCACGCACGCACGCACGCACGGTGTCTCTACTCCATCACTTCTACTAGTATGCACTCAGACACAGATGATACATCTGGGCCATTTTGGGGTTTGGGATGAACCCCTAATCTACCAAAAAAAAACATTTTACTCTACCAATCTACCAATACATTTCAACTTCAGGTCACTCCATGTGTGTACAACAGATACTGTAGTAAGGAAATATGTCTGACGTTACCAACATCATTTCCCATGAGCTCTAGACCACAGCATTTTTCTATGAATATGGACAGTGAACCCCAGGAACAATTTTTCAGATGGACTGATGAAAGGCATGATGGATGGGAGATTTAGCAAATTCACTGAAGCTGATGGAGCAGAGAGTAGACTACAGCTGATGTTCAAATTCTTCTTCCCTTCAGTATTTGGATCAACCTGTTGCCTTTACTGATGAAAATTTTCAAGGCAGTGATCTGAAAGTACTTCGAATTTTAAGATCATTACAATATAGCTAAAATATTTATGTTCAAATTTTACATAAAAATCAACAACTTTAGTGCAGAACATGCAAACGCATGTAGTGACATTCCTGTAAGTCTATAAGGAATATGTTTAGAGTAATCTCGAGTCCAAAAAGTATTTAATTTTTTTTATTACCAACCCATTTAATTTCTGTGAGAAAATGAACTCCATGATTTTTGCAATCACACTGTGAGGTGATGGGTGCTTGACAGATCTGATAACGGCACACAGCATACGTCTCTAGAGAAGAAATGTTCTTTTTAAAAGGATGAAACCATTCACAAACATGATCAAGGTCACTGAGCATATCCCCGTCGTTTCCTCCCTCGGGATAATGCAGCATGCCTTTGGCTTCATTCTGAAATAGCGGTAGTTTGGGGGATTAGAGAGCGAAAACTTGCTGATGGAAAACGGCCATATTCAGTTCAAGGGCTGATTAAAATGTTTTGGGTGGGAGCGAGTTTTGGAGGGCTGATGGTTGTCTCAGCCCCTGTCACATCATCGCCTGCAGCTCTGCTAAAACCAAAACCACTCATCCACTCCAGTGCTGCAGTGGAGGACTTATTGAGTGGCCAATCACAGAGCTGCTGCTGCTGTGTGCCTATCATTTCATTATTTTTATCTTGTTTTCCCTGTGACTGAATTAATTTGACGCATCATTTTCACTTATGTTCACTAACTGAGAGTTTGATCCCGACATTTACTGCACACTGCAAAAAAAACGTATTAATCGTAGTTTTACACCATGATGCTGATTTATTTCTAGCTGGAGTTTGATTTGTATTTGAAAAAGTCAGTTGTGTTTTTATCTTTGCTTATTTTCCAGGTATATATATATCTTTTTGTTGCTTGATGTCTGTGTGGGATTTTCCCTGCTCTGTGCTATAGGAGCATATTCAGGCAGTAAAACAGACATCTATACATAATGTTGACGGGAAGAGGACGAAACCTCTCGGTTGAACTCTCTGTTCTCCCGTTCTGCCCTAAAACCAAATTGTGGCATAAATCTTCTTCTTTCTCTTGTTTTGTCCAAGTATCTGCTTCGACGCCGGAGACCCACAGGACATTTCAGAGGTTCTTTGGGGTCACATTCCTGCCAAGGGGGCCTCAGTTTCAGTCTCTGCCTTGCTCTGTTTTTCTCTGTTGTTTCAAGGGTTGAATTTAGTTAATCTAAACCTCCAATTCCAGTTGGAGTGGAAATCTTTAAATCTTATAAATGCAGAGTGAAAAAAATGTGGCACAATTTAAAAAAAAAAAAAAAATCCAACTTGTTGCACTGAAAAAATGTTTTTTTAGTTTGTATCTCATCAGCAGAATGATACTAATCCATCTCTGCTTTTATGCCAGGAGCTCTTCAGAGCCAGTGAAGAGCGCAGGAACTACGACATACAGCTGAGATCTCCGTCTGTTTCAGTGAACATTAGCTGTGACCAAACTTATACAGAACAGACGGAGACTGAAACCCGTGTGTGTCTGCTTGGCATTAGCAATGGCTCTTTCGGGCTCATTACACACTGGCACACTTGCAAAAGCAGTGTGATACTATTTGACTGGAAGGGAAAAGAGGCATTAGGGGAGATGGGCAGTAAAATAGAGGAAGTGTTGGGAATTTAACTGTTCGAAAGTGTCATTTTACGTAACGCTGGAGTGTCTAGACAGCATGAAAAAAACAGTGACAACACACTATACTGTATTTTACCACAATGCTGCGGCTGCTGTGTGGGAGCAGAGGCCAGGCCTCATCTGCATTATGCACAGTAGCTCAAATAAGGATGTCTTCTCTAACCTACAACAACTCTCTCTGCTTGTAAACAGCTCTCCCATTGTTACTCTGCCTCGGTCCGTACCTGCGTGTCGTCATTCGAATCTTCCTCCTCACACATCACACCTTCAGGAGTTTTCCTCAGATGCTCAGATTACACCTGGAATCTCTTCATGCTGAGTGGACCGGCCTCCATTTACATGCTTGTGAAATGGTCGATTACATTTTTAGGAGTTCCAGCTGGCTGGCGCTGGCTGAGGTGGTAGGGCAGAACGGAAGTAGCGATAACTTCAGATGATTCTATTAAGCGTTTCTGGAGCAAATCCGCCCGTGAACAGGAAGCACCTCTCTATCTGGTACATCATGTAGGATTTTTACATGCTTTTAATTAGCTTCAATTTATGGGAAAATGAGCTACAGATTTTAAATGTGTTTAAAAAAATTCCATCACAGGATTTGTTAAGATACTGTTATGAAAAAAGATCTTTTACTTTGAAGTATTAAAGAACCAGTTACACATTTAAAGTCTCCATAGGAGCAGTTTGTATTTATCTTTTATTTTCATTTATGTATTTATTTATTTTTGTCGTAAACTTCCCACCACCAATGGAAGTTAGTTGTGTTGTGTGCTTTCAGTGGGCCAGAGGTCAATATAATCAGACGTGTTGCTGGTTGAGAGCAGAAAATAGTTTCAGAATTAAGTGATTAGTGGTTAAGTTTTTACCGTGTGTTTCATGCTACAGTGACTGTAGGCTTGCACTGACTCTGGGTGAGAAAATGACCTGTAAGGAACACATTTTCTTTTGATTATTTTCTTATGGATGAATTTAGATTTAATTTTGCAAATTAACTTTGTATGTAATTATTCCCCATTCTGCCCAAATATACATTAAGCCCCGTCAGGAATCATTCAACTCCAGTCCAAATACAGCATTAAGTTAGAAATAAATCCGTGTTTGCTGGTTTTTTTTTTTTTTTTCCAAGTCGGAAATCTTGAACTGAGTCTGAGTCAGTAATTTCTTGATTCAAACAGATGGTATGTTGATTTAAATAATGAAAAAAAAAAAAAAAAAAAAAAAAAAAAAAGACAACTGCAGTGTGCAACAGCCCTCGCCCACTTGTCAGCAGACATCGAGAGAGCCAAAACTTTAAATCAAACAGCAGAGAACTTGGCAACACAACAAAACTTGGTACTGAATTAAGTTCAAGGAGGTTTTTGAGAAAAACCGAGCAAAGAGTGAAATAGTGACATGAATATGAGAATCATTCGACTCAAATGCCATTCAGCACTGTAGATCAGTGCAGTGACACATGAAAATTATTCACCTTCAAATGCTCCTGTCACTTCTGAAAATAAAGAACTTGGTATGAGCTCTATGATCGAATGCAACTGTCCATATTAAGATCCTACGTTAATACCCGATTCTCAGCGGCAGAGCAGTGATAATTTCACCATCATCTGTGAGGTCTGTGCATACTGCTTGCTTTTACTTTTGCTTGTGGCTCAGTGTGTCAGTGGCTGCTTACTGATGGGACATTTATCGTACTATGTGCGCCTCCCTTCGATCGTGAATTCATTAATATATTTATGCACACATGGCCACACCGTGCAAAAGTTTAACGGTGCGATGCAGTGTTGGCAGCAGATGTATTTGAAGCTTAGGATGTCAATTTATGATCAGTTTAAATGTTTATTGGAACAATTTACGCATGTTTCTTGGGGTTTATAGTGTATTAATGAAAAGGAGTCTGGCAGCACTACTGCCACGGTTTACAGCTTGAGTCCAACTGGGATTCCCCATTCTTAATAATATATGAATTTATATGGTACAATACTGCACCTGAGAGGTAGGTCTCCATTACTTGGCGTATGGCAAACGCGTGTCACTCAGTGGATAGCTGGCTGAGGCAATACAAAGATAGCTGCACTGTTCTTTCTTTGTTCTGAAGTCTAACGACGGCGTGTTAAGTTAAATTTAATAACATATACCACTGATCTGCTCCGGAGCCGAGGGATTCATTCTTATTTACCCATATACTTCCTCTACAGGTAATTAAGAATAATTTCTCACACTCAGATTACTAGCTTCACCTGCAGCTCTATATATTGATTCGCAACAGCTTCTTTGGCTGCCATCAACTGTGTATTAGGTGTCTTGCTCAAGGACACTGCTATGACATGGGAGAGCCAGTGTGACTCACGTGGTTGTTTCACATGAATGTGCTCACATACATGGCGTCCATGAGAGTTTGTACACAATTTCTTTTGTGTTTCATGTACATGGGTATGTGTGAGACTCTCACACTTCATTGTCCCAGAGTGGGTGCCAAGTATGACAGCCCATAAGTGTGTGTGTGTGTGTGTGTGCGCGCGCGTGTGTGTGTCTACTACTGAGGTGCTGAAATAGCTGTTGGCTCCGTGATGCCTCGCCAGTTGCGCATATATTTTCCACTATAGACAGAGCATGCATACATCCACACACCAGTTTCCCACTCCCACACACACACACAGTGTACATATACATTTTCACACACATGCTTCACTAGGCAAAGCAACTTTATTTGTATAGCTGCATTCATACATTTAGCAGTTCAGTGTGCTTTAGAGTTAAAACAAAAGACATCTACCATTAAAAACATTAAAAATAATAATGATATATAATAATTATAATAACAATATAAATAAAATACGTTTGTTTTTGGTTTTTTTTATCAATTTCAAAAAGAAAGTAGCAGTGCCTGGATGCTGCTCATTAGAGCAGAGGCATGACAGCGAAAACTGGGTTAAAGCTTAGCAAGTGCACAGCGTAAACAAACAACGTGCACAGAACTATAGGAAAACAGCAGTCACGACCAGCTACAGCAAAGCTTAATACGGAGGGAAGAAGACAACAGCAAACGTACCTTCTCCTGTTACCAATAGGGATGTGCTCATTAGACCTAAATTCTGTTTGGACACCAGTGAATGTTACTCCTTATGATTGACATTTTGATATGTTCACATCTTAACTGAGCCGAATGAGCCTCAGTCACCCATGCAGCGTCAGAGTATTATTTTCTGCTTCCTCGCAGATTTTGTGTGGAAATCCATGACTGGCGAAATTACATTTTGTAAATTATATGCTAATCTTTTGGCCCAGTTTTGGATATTGTGCGCTGCTTTGCTTAATGCGATTTTAGGCCCCCTCCAGTAAATTGGAAAGTTACGCATCGTAAGCATCGGAGAAAGGAATAATCAAAAGAACATTGATAGAAGGCAGTACAGTTGAGCTCCAGTGTGTAGTTCAAGATGTAACATACCCCTTTTCACTTGAAACCGATACTCAAGATCCTACAAAGGAGGTTCAGTCATTTGACTCATTTCCTCACATAAACAGGCTTTGAAATCTTTATAGCTCACTGTAGCAGCACATGGCGTAATACTGCTGAATCTAGGGAATCTAACTCTGTGCTCACAGAACAGATTGGAAAAAATTAAAGGTCACAAGCTCAAATCCCTGACCTCACCGTATCTCTGTGGAGATTAAATGCCACCAGAGCTGCTCACCACAAAATACCATAGTTATTATTTAAATCCTGTATATTTGGGGGAAGATTAACTGAGCATGCTCAATCTAATACAATCTAACAGCTATATTGGTGCAATGGGAGACGTGTTGATGCCTCCATATATTTATATTGTCCTTACCCACTTCCATAAACACCAAAGATACACACACAGACACATCATGACAAAAAGCAGGCACCCATTGTTGTGGCGTTGATCTGGCTCCCTGGCTTCATATTGTCGCATCATCTACACAACTCCTCCTTAAGATATTCCAGTTCTTTCATAGCTTGTATAGTCACCTGACATGCCATCCACTGAGTGTGCTTGAGAGGATCTGGATTTGCATTTACGACAGCAACATCCATCTCTTGCGAACATCCAGGGACTGCACACAACCACTGAATAGGAGAAAAATCCCATCAATCACAATCAACAACCTGGATAGCTCCAACCCCCTCCAAAATGCACATCAGTAGCCCAAGTCATACGCTTCAGTATCTACTGTGAGCAGCCCTCAGCACCTGTCTGTGCGTTAACAATTCTCTGCATCAGCACCTTGACAAGCAAAGAGATGAATGATTACAGTATTAGTATTAGAGTATAAAGAGTATTTAAACCATCCATCCATCCATCTTCATCTGTTTATCCAGGGTCGGGTCGTGGGGCGATTTAAACCAAAGAAAAAATTTCTTAGAAAAAAATCTTACATCGGTAGGACTACAGGACTTCATATCGGATACAGTGTAGACTCTCAAAGAAAAAAAAAAAAAAAAAAAAAAAGATTAACACCTGCCTTCTTAAGTGTCACAGAATTCAAGATCTGCACACTGCAAGTTTGCAATTGCAAAATACAATCTGGCATCTGCTTTCCGCAGAGGGTTCAAGAAATCGAATGCTTTAACTTCATTTTCTTTTCAGTCTCTGAAAGTGAAAGAAATAAAAGAGACTCTTTCAATGAAAAAGCTCTTCCAAACACTCGCTGTCATCTAATTCATGCTACCTTCAAATCAAGCTTAATAAGATTAGGTCATGCCTGTGGCACATACTAAAATCAGCGTGCGTACGTGCTCACAGTGAATACTAACAGGCTGATGTTGAAGATATAATATTTACCATGTTCACCATCGTGCATATTCCTTTTTGCTTATTAGCACTTAGCTCAAATTACAGCTATGGCAGATGAAAAGATTAGTTTATAATGAGACTCTTACTTACCCCCCCCAAATTATATAATTACTGCTTTTTAGAAATGTAATAGTCTGCATCATGAATTACTTTATTGTGGAGCAGTTGCACTTTCAGATTTTGAATATTAGAGTTTAATACGCTTGGTTCTCATAGTAAAATGGCCCGTTGGACAAACCGAGCATTCTCAATCTGTTCCTCTCTGGCATGTCAGTTGGATTTAAAGGCTGCCGTAGGATTAAGATCTACCTATGAATGACTTTATCCACTTTTGTGTTCCCAGCAGGCCACTGGATTCAAACTGCTGACCCTGCAGTTATATGCAGTCCAACATTAGAAGTTTTAGCAGCAGGTTTGCCTCCTGCTGCTTAGTGCTGTAGCCCTGAAGCCACAGACTGCTCCAGCTGAGCAGCTAAGTGGACAGACAGCTCCTGAATACACGTAGCATGTCTCTACGCCTCAGTCACTTCTTCCTGAGCTCTTTACTATAAATGCCAGTGTGTTACTATTTGGCCAGTCTGGTTAGATAAATGTTTGGAGAAATCCCTTTCAGGTTTTTTGCTGGTTTGGAGGTGACTTGTGTGCCACGAGCGCTTGATGTTATGGGCTTTGATCCTACATACAACCACTTGGATGTGTTGTCATGTACTTTCTGTGAAGCAGAAATGCTGCAGGGAAAAAAAAAACTTCAAAAGGAAATTCCAATCTGATTCACTGGTTGAATAAACCAGTGCGACGGGCTCACTACGTTGCTGTTATGTAAGGTTAAATGCAATCTACGCAGCGGCCCAGAAAAACGGCCTGTAAAATCTACTCTACTCTCAGTGAGGGAGATGATGTCTTGGATTTGAGGGATGTGAACTGTAAATGTGACAGATTTTATAAACATTAATATATGGGCTGTATTAAAGACGCTCACTCACTAAAATGACATCTAAAATATAAATGCGAATGAGCCTGTACTAGGTCAGAGACATAAAGCAGAGGTCTAATGGCGTAATTCATCGCTGCCCATACCGATGGTTAATGTGTAGCAATATGGTAGTAGATCATCATTTTGCATGCCTTCAGCAGTTCATGAAGTACCTTTACATTAGAAGCTTAGCTTGTTTCAACTTTATGAATACTGAGTCTTGAGTCTTGTTGACTCTGAGTTTGTGGCAATTGTGATGACTGTTGTTGTCATTTTGACTGACAGATTCATTGAAAGAAGACAGTTGCTTGTTTTAGATTGTGTGGTGTCAGCTAAAAAGCGTTTGAGGTTGTATCCCGTCCTATATTGACCTAAAGTTGTTTTCTTTTTCTCCATTCTGATTCTCATTGCATTCAAAATTGCTTCTAAATGCTGGATCATTTAGCAGCTAAGGAGCCAGACGCTTTTCTAAATGTTGCTTCAGCTACTTCAAGCTCAACTTTAACTTCACACTGTTGTTGCTGTGGTGGGGTTAGCGTGGTCCTGTCTGCATTTGGCCCACAGTCCTCTGCTGCATGTCACCCCTTCTATCTTTCCCACCCTGACGCACACTAACAGTATAATTCAAAATCTGTCATCGGTGAAAGTGTTCCAGGTTTATGCAATATCATTCAGGATCAACCCGGCCTGATGACCACGTTACAGAAATTCAGTGGATTGTGAACACACACACGCACGCACTCACACAATGGGTGGCTTGTTCATTTAGCAAGCAAATGTGACAAGAGGGAAGGTTGATGTCCCTCAGCACTAACAGTGGTGCCAAAAACTTTCAGCACCTTGTACATTCCTCTCTCCTCACAGCAGTGGACTTGAATCTTGACTGGACATCTTTTGTAAGAAAAGGAATCTTTAAAGTAAAGTTAAAAGAGTTTCTTCAAACTGTGCGCACACATTGATTAGGATGCAGTAAACCCCTTTTGCTGCAGCTGGACCACCCTGAACACTGAAGACCCTCACAACAGTGTTGACTAAATGTTAGGTTTAGGTTTAGGTTTAGGTTCATGATTTGGATTTACTGTTGTCGTTGTTTTTGTTCCGTGGGTTGGTTTGCAGAAAACATACCTACTTAAAGGCAGCACGGCGTAGTGGTTAGTGCTGACGCCCTACAATAAGGTCACAGATTTGGTTCCCGGCCAGTTTGCATGTTCTCCCCGTGCCTGTGTGGGTTTCCTCCCACCATCCAAAGACATCATGTTTGGGGTAACTGGTGACTCTACATTGTTCATAGGTCTGAGTGTGAGTGCTTGTTTGTCTCTGTGTGTCTTTGTGTGTTGGCCCTGTGATGGATTGGTGACCTGTCCTGGCGACCTCGCCCGAAATGTTGGCTGGGATTGGCCCCAGCACCTCCCGCGACCCGGAAATGGAAAAACATTCGAAACTTGATGGATGGATGGATCCCTACTTAAACATGAAACAGTGCTGTCGCTTTGTCACTTGCTGCATATCTTTATTTATGTCCTTCAAGAGGACCTCAAAGTGGGGAAGGGGGAGGTCACTAGGGAGAGGAAGTGTGAGAGGAGATTTTTTTTAATATTACACATCTAAAAATAGGGCCATCGAAGGACATGGCTACTTTTCTTTGCTTTTTTTTTTTTTTTTCATCCCTCATTCACCATCTATCTAATTAACCAAAGTCTGGTAGGCGTGTCTGTTGCACAGGATGCAAACAAACACACACCATAAAAACGGGGACAGATATATAGCAGCGCTCTCTGTCTTGTTAACAGGCTCCTTGCTCCCATTGTCCTCCCTCTCTGTTGATTTATAGGGATTCTTAAAAACATCCTCTTGAGACTTTCACACCAGAAATATGTGGTCTTCTGTCCAAGCAGAGCAGAGACAACAGGAGTCCATGCATCCTTCTCTAGAGAGAAAAGAGCTTAAGTGAGGACTGGGGCTAAAAACCTGCCAAATTATTGTTACTGTCTCTGCTTGTAACATCACAGACTACAACTCTGTGGTTCTGCCTCCCCACTGCTCCTTTCTGAATCTCATCCACAATCTTGCCTTTAAAAGACATTCGTGCCTGCTGGTTTTGCAGGATGTCAGCCAAGCAACCACAACATCTCAATTACCAGAAAATACCAGATCATTTTTTATTTTTGTTTTTATTTTTTTGGTCTGTTTTTACAATTGTTATAACTTCTCTATCTTCCAGCTCTTTCCAACTCTTCTAGGCTGCCATCTCATCTGCATGCTAAAAAAACAGACACATTTAATTTAAGAATGTGATGTTTAATCTAAGCCGAGGATGTGCTTCTGCATGGCCACCACTTACCAGCTTCTCGCCATGCAGTCCTGCGACTTCCCCAGACAGCTTTAGAACCATTCAAAAAATTCACCGTCAAGACTCTGGCAGCCCACACGTGACGTCAACATCTCCCAAGGTGTTAACAACTCCACAGGAGATAAATGCCCAGGACCCAACCACAAGTCCAACTGCCTTCATATAAGGCAAATCATTACCTGCACATCTGGGACTCATCTCTTTGAACTTACCTACCTAGTAATACCTAGTACCTAGTATTAGCCTCAGCTGTGGGCTCAATTCGTTACTGTGAATTGAGCCATGAGGAGAAGGACAGGAGGAATATTGGAGCAGCTGGTCCCTGTTGATGTACACAAGGCCTGTGAGTATTAAACTTAAAAAACTTTATATCAGCAAGAATGATTCTGAATGAAGGAACCCCGACAAAGATAATTAACTTGAACTTTTCTTTTCTGGTCATTCTCAAAGAGGAATAAATCCCTCAACACCTGAGACTCATTACACCAAACTAACATCCCACTCACTCATACCACATAGGTACCAAGCGGACATGGCCACATAGCCCACTACAATTGCAATGCAGTCTGTCAACTATTTTGATTGCCTATAGTATATTCATTGAGTCCAGTCAAATTGTTAGAGTTGCCAAATGTATGTCCCCTGAGTCATTACTCAAAGTGTTCCCCTTTGGCCATTTGACTACAGTCTGGTGAGTTCCTTACATGACTGGAATATTTTACATGAATTCAAATTGGATCTGGAGCCCTCCAGTGAAAGGCGATTGTGTCAGGCAAAGAGGATTAAAGTGTCTCCGCCTAACCCTTCCTATTGATGTGAAAGAGTGAGGAGACTCTTCCCCCCTTTATACATTTTCTACTCATTGGCCAAAAAAATTGTGTCAGGGAGAACGGCAGACTTAAAGTTTCCTAGGTGGATAAATAAACTGCCTGAATGGGGATAATTATTCAGGGATCTTGGGAGGTAAAAATTGTTTGCAAAGAGAATTTTTAAGACTTCAAACTTTCAAAATGACTGTTCTAGATGGGACTGTGGTATAAAAGTAATGAGGCAACCTGGTGCTGCTGTGATGAGTCATAACTTTCCCTCTCTGTAAATATAAAACACCTACATGAAGCCAAAGAGCTAAGAGGAAGTCTGCCTGAACGGCTTTGTCAGAGAGAATCACTGTGTGCATACATACGTACCACATCTATTTCTGACAAGTATTTCAATTAAGTTTGTGTTTATTTTCTTTTTTCCTAAAATAATGCAAAATATAATTATAAATCTATTCAGCTGTACAGTGGCACCGAGAGCAACTTAAGAAACGCATCCAAAAAGTCAAAACGTCTTCATCAATTTGACAACACCGCCAAACACACAAATGCGTTGCTGAAATCCCATAAAGAGTGTATCCTGGTTTTATTATTCACCCAATCTAACTGAATCCACTAAAATTAAAAAGTCTATTATGTTTTCTCAAGTATGTAGATATGAATTATGTTCTATCCCCTTCCTTATTACCTAACCCAATATTAAAACAGAAACAATAACTATAACCCAGCAACATAAATGCTTGGCATCCATGGTTTTAACAGGTACAGTTGGGAGGTGTACGAAACATTAGAATAGTTGTCCCCCATCTTGATGCAAAAGCCCATGCATTGTGTTTCATTCATGGGCTTTCCTGGTCCAGGTTAAGAGCTCAACAGTCTGTTACCTACAAGAGGAGGGAAGTTAACATCGGGTGCTCAAGGCTGGGCTGACATCATTAATCTCACCCATTTAAGAGAGAAAGCTAAAAGCTACAGAGATGAATTTCCAGAAACTCTTATGTATCTTATGTGAAATGTTGAATAATAGCAGTTCATTGTTAGTGTTTTCAGGTTGGCGATTCTCCAAAATCTCCCGCTAAACTATTGGCTGGGCTACTGACCCTCGAAAAGGAAAAGAATGTGTAATATTTCAAAGCACAATATTAAGTTGACTGTGTATTAAACTGTTCAATTAAATTAATACTTTCATCCTTCATCAAGCCGGGGGCCAAATAAGTTATAAAACTGTAACAGATTATATTTTGTTGCTATTATTCAAACAAATAATTTTTATATTAATACTATAGCATTAAATAGAATCAATAGTGAAAATTCTTTTTTTTTTTTTTGTCCCACTGTTTGTCACTTTGGCAGTAGCACAGACAGAACAAAAACATACAGCAACATTTTGAATCACAAAAAAAGGAAAAAATATCATAAATATAAAACAGGAGGAACAAAAGAATAACAACAAAACAAAAAAGTTTCTGGTATTCATTATATTTTGCTTTTCCTGCACAGTGCACACTACTGTATTAAATATAGGGCAAAAACTGGAAGATCAAAATGCCCAGCTGGTTAGTAACAGGAGGAAAGAAATCAAGGAGCGATCTGTCCTTGTCAAACTAAAAAGAAAAATGTTCCATCACTGGCATTTTAGATCAAAACCTGCTTTGCGTTGTTATGGTGTTAGGTGTTAGCTGCCAACAACTTTAATATTTTCAAGTGGGCCATTAGCTGGGAAAAAAAAACAAATGGCTCCATAGCAAGCATTATTGCAATTAAGTGAGAATAACTGAATATTACATTTTTATTTATTTTATTTTTTTTTATAGAAAACTTCACTCCAAAATCTGAATCAAAGTCTTTCAAGCAGCCTACACCAGACTGGCATACTTATTTACTACAGCCCACTCATTACTCCAGGATTTGGTTTACTAGGGTTTAAATGAACGATTTCACAGCAGTAACTGGAATTGCTGTTCTGTTATCTTCACACTAAAGTGTGTTGTTTCCATCTTCCCTGCAAAGAGTCTTACATCCAGTCTGAGCATATTTTTTCTGCTAATTCAGCATGTTAACACAGGTTGAGCAGATAACTTTAAGCAGATTTGCTGATCTTTCTATATCTAATTTTTTTTTTTTTTTTTTTTTTAAGGAGAAGAAGGAGAGTTGACTTGGAACATTATATATAGGTGTAGCATTATTTCATGGCTTATGAGGGCTGATAAATTAGGTCTTTTACAAATTCTGTAATATATGTTCACATTTCCAAATGGAGGAATAGGAAATAACTCAAAATCTGAGAAATACTAATAGTTAAAGAGACAATGATACAAACAAAATGTGTTAATGGTCAAATAGTCACATTCATGCTGTATACTACTCCTGACTATTCACCCACATTTAAAAAAAAAACAAAAAAAACACTTGTACATGTATCTGCCCCGTTTGCAAAGATGCCACAGAAACCAGAGGCTCTAAGATTCTTCCACATAAATTCATAGAAATAAAAAAAAAAAAGCATTTGTACCAACCAGTTGCTTCTCCCTTAAATCTTTCCCTATAGTAACCAACCTCC
This sequence comes from Echeneis naucrates, assembly GCF_900963305.1. Classification (NCBI taxonomy): domain Eukaryota; kingdom Metazoa; phylum Chordata; class Actinopteri; order Carangiformes; family Echeneidae; genus Echeneis; species Echeneis naucrates. The sequence continues at coordinate 16,938,967 of NC_042531.1, read as the reverse complement.
ACAATAAAGGTCCATCACTAAATCACACAGTTACTATTTCATTTAAATAATATAGTTTATACTTCACCACAGAACATCCACCACTAATCCAATGATAACTCTAATATCATGCCAAACGCACAGGTTAGGCCAATTATATTATAATAATATTGTGTGTGTGTGTGTGTGTGTGTGTGTGTGATATAGTATGATAAGGTTACTAGTCATTCACACCTATAGGGTGGTAAATATATTTCCCTTTCAATGGACATGGAGCAGACTAACTCAACACATTTGCTCCCAAGAAGAGGTCAACCGATTTTGCGCGGAGCATCTATTTTTAATGGCTTCCAAAGCAGAGGCAGGAGTGATGGAGCCAACTCCGTGGGACTGCCTTTGTCACACATAATAAACCCAGTCACAGTGTGAGAGACTCACCTACAATGAACCACAGGAGCGTGTGTTTGTGCAGAGCTGCCCCGGTCTGAGATCCCATCCTGTCGCTGGCTGAAGTTTTGGGAGGGATGCGAAGACGATAGAGCAACTTACGGAAGCTCAGAGTCTGTCGGCTCACACCGGAGGGAAATCCATGAAATCGCGGCCGCCTGTTTGGACAACTCACGTTAAAAACCGATGCGGGGGCAAAAGACAGGTGCCGGTTCCCGCTTTGCCTGAACTCCCCCGGGTCCTCCTGTCACCGACCCTCTGTCAGCCACACTTCACACATCCCTGAGCCTTGAACCTGGAGCCCTCTTTATTTGTTTACTTTTTTTTTTTATCCGTGGAGCATTGGAGACGCGCCCGGTGAAGTACCCGGCGGAGGAGACCGAGCTGCGCCGCGCGTAACGGGAAACACCAACCGGCCCGGGACAGACGGAGACAGGGCTCAGTGTTCCTCTCTGGGAGGACACGAGCTGTATCTGAGCTGAGAGGGGGACCCGGGACAGACCCAGAGACAGCAAATATACAGCGCAGGGAGGGGGGAGTGAGGGTGGTTTTGATGAGGGAGGAGGTGCTGGACTCTGAATGGTACTTCTCCATTGGTTCATTGGATACACAGCCTGTCAGCGGACAATCCGGCACATTTCAAACTACAGACTTTTTCATGACTTTCTATAAATATGTCTGCTACCGTGCGAGGGGAACACCTGCTGTTCAGAGAGACAGCGTTTCCTGAATCCACAGGACACTGAGGCCGCAGAGCTTAGTTTGCGTTACTATGCCGTGGCCCACCTGCGGTGCGCAAACGCAGCCAGGTGAGGTGGGGACTCGTCGTGTATCGGCTCTCCGACTGGTTAGAGGCGTCCCGGTTGTGCGACACCTCCATCTAGTGTTTATGGGGAGACCTACAGTTGTCACACAGTTGAGGTTGTGCACATTTCCCCCAGATTGCCAGATGCTGTAGACTACACACCCAACCACTGTGTCCATCATGTCATCTTTTGTGTTTTCTCCTTTAATTGTGTTAATGGTATTTTACTAAAGAAGAATTGCTAGAGATTAGATAAAGCCTTCATTGTTGTGAGGAAAATTCAATTAGTTTACCACATTTCACTGCGGCGAACCGGCAGTGTGCTGGATCGGCACTGTTAATGTACCATGTTGTTTTATTGTTTACAATGGATTAGATTCCATATGAAGTTTCTTTGGATCATAACAGGAAACATCTCAACACAACAAACACAAGACTTGATAAATATAATTTTTGTCCATCTGTATAATGTACACAAGATGGGAAGAAAAAATGTTTTCCTGCTGTAGTAAAAGAAACAGTGAAAGTAAAACTACAGAATAACATATAAAAGGTGTCCTTGGTTGGCTTCAGTTCACTTTTAACTCTGTGAAAAGGCACACTCATTTGTATCAAAAGCCCTGAAGATGACTCATCTACGTGGGTTGGTACAGGAGTGTAACTTTAGGTAAACCTCTGCTGTTTTCTCTGCTTTACTGGCGGATATGTGTGTGACCTCATGGTACATCAGAGAAATAAAGGAAAGTAGCACAACTAGATGGAAAACTGGGCATAATCAATGTCATCATCACCTGTTCCTGGCTTGCAAGTATCTGTTCTCAAGACTTTTTCCAAGTGGGACATCTCTGAGTGGCTTCACGAAGAAACAGAAAGATTGGGGGGCGGTGGGTGAAAACAAAACAAAACTCAAGCACTGAAGCATGTCCTTGTTTCATGATCCACTTGGCACAAAAAAGAAAAAATAATGTTATGCAAGAAACATCAAAGAGTATGGTGGGGGGGGGGGGTAAACCAAGGAGGAGGACAAGAAGTTTGTATTATCTGTACTGAGCAGAGAGTACAAGGGATGAAGAAAATATGAAATGCAGAGCTCTGCAAATGCTGGGCAGGATAGTGGGAGGAGAGACATTGATATTCTCACTTTGTTTTAATGGGTCAGGCAACGAACACGGCCTGCTAAGATTCAAAACCCCTGTCTGTCTGTCTGCCTGCCTGTCTGCCTGTCTGCCTGTCTGTCTGTCTGTCTGTCTGTCTGCCTGCCTGCCTGCCTGCTTGCCTTCCTGCCTGTATGCCTGCCTGCCTGCCTGCCTGCCTGTATGTCTGTCTGCCTGCCTGTCTGCCTGCCTGTCTGTCTGTCTGCCTGCCTGCCTTCCTGCCTGTATGCCTGCCTGCCTGCCTGCCTGCCTGTCTGTCTGTCTGCCTGTCTCCAGGGCAACCAAGTGTAAACGTACAGCAGGAGGCGCGCAGCAATAACACCGGAGTGGAGAGTCTGTTGAAAAGGATCAAAGGTTTGGTCTTCAAATACGGTTAGACAAGACAAAAAGAAGGAATGTGAGGACGAAAGACTCACAAAGACTCAGATGAGATGGCATCACCACAGTAAGTGTATTTATCCTTTTCCTTATTTTAGCACAAATAATATTTGTGACTATCAGCAGTGAGGACTGAAATGATCAATAATCCAGGCTAGAAAGGTAATTTATACTAATATCCTATTCCTTTCAACTTGTTAGTATATGCCACACTTTACCTATCATGACTGTTGCTCTGTTAGTGTGGTCACATATTAAACCAGAGGTCAGCTTTCATAGGCTCATTTCTTATTTGCACGGACACACACTGACATACATAAAGAAATACACATGCTCCTGCACAAATGCATGTAAACTTTCACTGTTAAGTGTGTGTAAATGAACAATGATGTATGGCGACTCAGTTGCAATGATAATGTGAGTGATTTCTGTGCTGTCTCCGTGGGGACCTCTGGATCACTGGAGAGTTACATCACAGTGATAGCATGACAGTAATAGTCACAAACTCAAAGGCTACTATCACTGCAGTGTTTGCAATCGTTTGCTTTTTCCTTTCCTCTCTTTTATTTTTTTTTATCATAATACCAAAAAAAAAAGAAGCACACGTCTGGCCCAAAACTTTTCTTTTCCTTTGGTTCACACAGATCTGACCTGAAACCTGTGAACTATGGAGAGAAGTGACAGGACAAAGAGGAGGTGGCAGGGCGTTGATGAGACGCTGAGAAGGAAGCAGCAGGAGAGAGATGAGGAGTGTTTGGTTTTCGGCTCTGGACGAAATGTGGATGGCTGGGAGCAGCTGGAGGTCTCTGACACGGAAGATGAGGAGGAGCTAGGATGCACTCCACTCATCACTGCCTGCCGTAAAGGCAGGACTGAAGTAAGTTGTTGGTTTGTGTGTGTGTCTGTTTGTGTGTGGGAGTGTCAGTTTGGCACGGGGGACGTGTACTGTTGTATAATGTAGAATCAAGGCTGTGCTTTTACTTCAACATCAGTCCATTGTTTCTTACAGGTGAGCATATCCAAGGCTGGAAGCTATGAATGTGTTTGTCTCTATATGTGTGTGTGTGTTGGTGCTGGGGGGGAAGGAAGCGAAGGGCTTTTGACATTGTCTTTATGTAATACCTCTGCCTTCTCTCTGGGGTTATTTAAATTCAAAACAAGCTCATGACTTATCGGTAACAGGGGACACACTACCCCGTGATCCCCGGTGAAGTGACATAAGTCACAAACTGACAGCAGATATTTATCTACATCTTCTGTTTGAAAACTGGAACACTCACGAGGTGTCTCAGAAGCTCTGTATATTAGTATACAGATATAGAATATGATCCGCAAAACATTTAGTTTCAATCAGTCCACTGTTTTTCCTTTTGGTTTCACTTATTATTTTTCTGTGCGATGCTGTTCAAAGGTGGTGCAGCACCTTCTAGAGACCGGGGCAGATATCACCTTATGTGACTGCAGCCAGACGACGGCGCTCCATGTCAGTCCTCCGGGGCTCCAGCAAAAAGTGTTGGGCTGGCTGCCAAGGCCTCATCTGCCTCCCCAGGCACAACTGCTGCAGGCTTCATGGCAGGGAAACTTGCACTCCTTACAGCAGCTACTGGTAAAGCTCTCCCTGTCTTTCTCTTTCTCGCTCACATTCACACGAACACGGTCAGCTGTTGGAGGATTTCCCAGAGGAGCAGAGGCAACAGAGAGAAAGAGCTGATTTTTCCTGACTCTGTATTCTGTTTGTTTCTCAGAAGTGTGTTTTTCAGTAATTTCCAGATTTATTTGTCTTACTTCAATCGTGGATGGATAGCCTTTTCTAGTAGTACACGAGCAGTTCTGTGTGGAATATATAAGCTAAAACTGCTAAAATAAGAAAAGCGTTTCAATTTCTAAATTTGAACAGACACAAATCGCTGCATCTGTACATGCATGCCCTCTGTGCGACAGGGTCCTGTGTATTATTCATGTGTCTGCACCGTTCAGGCTCAGACAGCCAGGATGGATGTGAACGTTCCCAACAGTGACGGCGTGACAGCCGTGATGCTCGCCGTCAGGGACGTCGACCTGTTTCAGAGCATAGAGACACCCTTACCGTGGGACCACAGACCTGTGGAGGTGGTCAAGCAGCTGCTACGACTCTCAGCGTAAGTACAAATGTAGGACGCACACAGCAAAAAGCAATCCCCCCCTCAGGTACACCTCCAACATTATTTGGTTATGTTTTTCTCAATGGAATTCCCATCTTGAATTGAAATGCTCAAATTGTACTTAGTGCCCCAGCCAATTTTACGGTGACCATGGCATCAAGCAATATGTTTTTGTTTAGACTGACACAACAACAACAACAAATAAATGAATAAATAATATGCTTGAGGAATAGTAGTAGTTATGGTACTGTATATCCAATGAGAACATAAAAACTATTTTTCAACTTCCTGATTAGTGATCTGCAGCTACGAGACCACGGTGGCTGTTCTGCTCTGCGCTATGCTGCCAACATCAATAGCCCTCTGAGGGAGGAGATCATTCATGTGATGGTCGAGGCCCTGAGTCATACAGGTACACACACACAGCCCCTTGATCATGGATCGTTTAGCATGATTCATTGGACAAATAGGTTTTATAGTTGTCAAATTAGAGCAGCATTAGTCAACGCTTTTAGATCAACAGTGGAAGTACTTGTCTATAATCAGTTACATGTACACATGAACCCACAGAGAATTTTCAACTCTGTGTTGTTCGGCTTGTTGTTTTGGTTTCATGTTTTCATTGCCTGCAGCTTTAATGTCATGCTTCAGTTGCTGTCATCCACAGCGCACAGCTGTTTTCAGTGAAAATGCTTGACAAATGCACTGTACGCTGCCCCGGCAGCTCGAGGAGACTTAAGTGCCTTTTCTACTGATCAAAAACTTGCTAAGACGCACTAACATCTGGCTTTTGTTGTTAAAGGTAAAGGCCACAATTAGTATTCCCACCTGGGCCAACTGACTCTGCAGTAGACAGATATATATCAGCTCCAATTTGATCGGCACTGATGTGAACACAACACCACATCTCAAGGAGCGCCGGCAAAGGCCGGTCGCACCTGTCCAGCACAGTTAAACCAGCATCACGTGAGCTTGAGCATGACAAAGTGAGCTGCAGCCTTGAAATAAGCTGGAAGCATACGCAATCACTAATGGAAGCATCCACATGGAGATTAGAGCAATTCCACAGGAAGTAGGAGACGTGACTGATTGATTTGAACAGTTTGCCCGAAGACCAGCAGCTCATTCTTTCTCACCTCCCCTGTCTGTTTGTGCATGTGAAAATGTTCGTGCTTTCACTTGTGTATGTCCTTCGTCTGAACAGAAACGCAAACTCAACGGTCAAAAAAACGTAAATGGGGTTAATCGGCTTGAAAAAAAATAACAAAAAACTGATAGAGTGAATCTTAATTATCAGTTCCATATGTGTAACCTTACTTAATAATTAGATTTCCTGCTTACTGTTTTCAACTGACTGTTGACTGAATTTCATCAGTACTTGCTCACTGCTTCGTATTGTTTGGTTATTTTGATTCATTTATAAACTACGACTACTAACGCAAAAATAATGAACAAATAAAAAGCTACCATTCCAATTTATGATCCTGTGTAAGCACACACACACACACACACACACACACACACACACACAAAGAGCATACCACATTCATTCATAATCCTGTTTTTTTTTTTTTTCCTCAAAGTAAAACCTCCGCAGTTGCATTCAAAGCCGCTTCTGTGGGAAAGTGTTAGAAAGGCTTGTTTGTGTATGTGTTAGTGACCAGGCTGCTGAGGGCCCCAATGAATGTGTGTATCAGTTTGGACCAAGGATGGTGGTACAGATAAAAGGTGACGGGGGGGGTTCAGGTCGGACGTGGAGTGATGGAGTAAGCAGAAGGTTACAGGTAAAAAAAAAAGAGTTGTTTTCAGACTTTTATTTTTCAGTCTGTTCTCTTATCCTCCATCTTGTGTTAACAGGACAAGGTGTTGGATTCCGTTTTTCTGCTCTGCGCCTGTCTATCTCAATAAGCAGAAACAGTCTTTGATTGCTGCATCTTTTTGATGTCAGGAGAAGCTGGAAAGATTTAAAAGCATTTCTGTTACGTTTCTATTCAGAAGCTGCTCCTGCATCACCCCCGGCCCTGGAGAAATACTCATACCAGGATTTGGACTCAGACTTTGACATTGAGGTGGACATCGAGAGCCTTTATTCTAATCGTTCGGCAGTAACCTCCCCCACACAGACACACACCCATCAAGACCTACTGTACAGCCACACCAGGGTAAGTGATTAAAATCAAACAACTCTCTCAAAGGCCTTTTTCTGAGGAGAGAGGTTTGCATTTAGTGACTGAATGACTCATCCAAATTTTATATTCTACATCTTTACGCTGCATAATGCTTTACATCACCAGAACTATGTGAACACAGCATGAACAAAACTCCTCTGGTTAACTTTTAATGGCAATTATTGTGAAATACAGGTAGCTTGTTATGGATAATGAATACATGGAAGTATCCATATCTCATCTCATCTCATCTCATCTCATTTCTATATTTTACCATTTTGTGTGATACAAGTCAATGAAACACAGATACAGATGGAACTTCACTTAACATCCACTGAACCTGACAAACAGGCTCTGTGTCGAGTGCCCAGTGTGACTGTGGCCCACAAGTAGCTACACTTGACAAACACATGCAGACTGACAGGGAGCGGTGACCCAAAAGACAGATATGTGGAAGCAGTAATTGGCTGTTGGATAAGTGTGTGTGTGTGTGTCTCTTTGTGCGAGTGGAGAAGAGTTGGTCTGTAAAGCTGACACTTAGCTGTGTACACAATGCTAGTGTATTGTGGCGTTTCTGAAAGCAGGAGGCCACAGGCTGGGCAGATGGTTAGCAGGACGTGGTGTCCCATGTGGTCTGCAGGGAGACGCTACAGCATAAACATCCCATTTGACTGGCATACTGTGTACATGGGAGCAGTAAAACTACCAACTGAAAACTTAATACCAATAACCCAAAACCAAATTATTAAAATGATCTGAGTGCTAACCAGGAGACATGGATCTAAACCTACAGCTCCATTCTAGGAGCTGTGAAATACTGGCCTGTCATTTAGAAGCAATCCTTTAGGTTTGTTTGTTTGTTTTGGTAATATCGCCTCTTTTAGAAAGTTTTATAGAATAATTGAGAAGAGAGAAAATTAAACTAAACACAACATGGAATGTATAAAAAGAGTCTCTTGCAGGCACTGAGTCAGTCTCAGACTGCTATTGCAGTGCTTATACCAGGTTTAGGTTTTTAATACTGGTGCATATATAATCAGCAAATTTGCTCACTTTTGGTTCTTTCCAGAAAGAGCTGGAGTCTGCAGGTAGTCAGCCTCTACCTGATCATAAAGATCTCAGGCAAGGTAAGAAGTCTTCCACTGACTACTGGGGTTCAGATGGTTTTACTGGATGAACATGTTTGGTCAATGTATGAAACGGCCAGCACTTACTTTGTTGTTGTGTACATAGAGATGTATTTGCGTTGTCCTTGTCCAGAGGAAAAAGGGGCGACAGAGCAAACATACCAAGGTTATTTTTCACCAGTTTTTGGCCTTTTCAAGTGACAAATGGTCAGCTTTATCCCATATAGACCTTCAGGTAAAATCACCTTCCAAATGGAGGGCAGGGAAGGAGGCATGACAGGATGGGAGGGGTCTCAAATACAAAACGACCACTCAGCTGAGCTTGCTGCTCTTCAATGTCAGCTGCAGCAGCATGGCTAAGACACAGTCAAAGTGTCACAAGGAGGAATAGACAAATAGGGAAAACAGATACAAAGGCAGAATAAAGATGTGGAGAACAGGAGTTAACTAATTCCTTTTTGAAACCTAAGCTTGAAATGGGAGCTGAGACAACCATCGGACTCAGAAACAGGTAATGCTGTTTTCTTTAAACTGTGTGTGGATTTTTGGTACATAAGATACACTGGAAGTGTATATTTATACATTATATCTGTGTGAGCACCAGATGATGTATAAAAAGGACAGGGTCCAAGTTCTCATTTGTATGTGGTTATCAAGTTTCCTTCTAGTGTGAATCGAAACTTTGAAATCTGTAAAAAATAAAATTTGAGTAACTAAAATACCTTGAACTTGGAAAACCTTAGAATATATGTATATTTTTTGTATAAATGAGGCTGCAGCCTATAAAACCGTCGGGACAGAAGTGTGTGTCGCTCTGTGTTTTTAGTCGTTAACACTGTGAGAATACAATGTATTTATGAATGGTGGGTGTAGCTGTGTGTGTCTGTGTGTTTCTGCAGGAGATAAGGGGATCCCCCTCTGTCACCAAAACACCATGGAAACACAGAGAGACATGAGACAAGCCTACCAGGACACAGGGAGGGGAAGCAGGTTGGCTGGATAAAATCTCCCAATCTTTCTTTCTTTTCAAATGTAAGCTGTAAAGAAGGAATATTTAACGGGCTGACGGTGCTGAGCTGATAATATTAACAGTGCTGGCACACATCGACATCTGTTCAGACTTAACATGCAGAAATATTTTGTGTGTGCAGTTAACACACATCGCCCCCAATGCACTCACTCTCTTGTATACACAGCACGCTCTCTCCCTGGGCTATAGTGCACAACAGCCTCTTACTTTTACAGCAAAGGAGTGTCCTCTCAGGTTACAGCCACAGACCTGTACGCAGGCACCTGTCACTTTGTCCAGAGGACAACCTGTTCTACCCAAACAGGTTAGAAATTCAGAGACGGAGCAGGGGGAGGTAGGGCTTTGGTGAATCAGCCCATTGTCTGCAGTGCAGAGCTCTCAGCCCTGAAACAAGTCCAAGCTCTCTGTGAAGAATAAAGGTCTTTCAGCTGCTCTCTAATTTCATAGCAACAACTTCCTGAAACAGAGAAAGACAGGAGGAAAATGAGGCCTTTCGCATTATCTTCAGGGCAGCCCAAAGACAAAAACTGAGGCGTTTGTAATTTTTCTTAACTGATATTAAGACAAAACATGCACAAACAGGAAAAAAAAAAAGCATCACAACAGTGAGACCAACCTTATAATCGCTCTGTCTTCCTCGACAGAGGAGGTTTATCTCTGCCAAGTGTGAACGACAACACCAGACGCTGGGGTCACTTGTATCCCACACCTTCATGTGGGTTGCAGATTACCAGGACCCCCTGTGTCCCCGTTTCCCCCAGACACAGGTACGCAATGCAGCTGGACTCATTACTGAGACATTCAACATTGAATAGGAAGGTAATCAAGAGCAGATCTGTAGCTCATTGCCCTGAGAAATACTACCAGAGGGACTCCGACTAAAACAAAGAAGTCTGTTTTTCTTGACATACTCGTATGTACAAAAAACACAAAATATTTCTGTAACATTCCCAAAAAACTCAAACCTAACCCTGCGTGTCTCTCACAGGCAGAGGACAAGAAGTGTGGTTGCCGTGTGCACAGCTACCCCTGGGCTCCTGTCTGTGGCTGAGCCCAGCCAGCTCAGCCAATCTGCCCCCAGCATCATGGAACCACTGCTGTGTTCAAAGGCCATGACGCAGGCCAGGGTACACATCCAGACCCGTAAGTAGACATACAAAAAGCAGAGCATCACTGAAAGACTTAAAATTCATGCAGCACTTGTATAACACGAATATTCCAAAATTATGCAGGTTGACATTGTGTTTAATAAAAAGTCTGTATTAGTACGAAGCATTTGTGTTGGATAATGATGCCTGTTGTTTTGATTCCTAATATTCTATTTGCAGGATTGGGTTCTCAAGATACTGTCAATGAACAACAGGTGATTTTCAACCAAAAAACCTTTGATATAAACAGATATAAATCATCTCCCTTGCTATACTGATGACTTGTCTTATCATGCCAACCACATCCACCGAATTGTCATCAATGTCCTTTTTTTATACAGTCCTGTAAGGGTCTGCATTCCCGAACACCCAAACTGTTGGCTCCACTTAGGAGTAGGCCCAGAGACAGTACAGCTCTACCAATGCTAAAGCACCAAGTTCCCCTGAGGCCCATCAGCCAAGGCCCCATTTGCTCCAGGACCATGCTGGACAGACCGTCCTGGGGCAGCCAACACGTTGCCCCCCCCACTACTACTAAGGGTGGCAGTGAGGAGAGCGGGTCCAGCAGCGGCCACAGCTCCATCGATCTGGAGGATGATGAGAGGGATATAGAGGAGAGAGCCTCAGAGGACAGCCATCTGAAGTTTGTTGGCGACAGGCTTTTGCAGAATTCAAAGGAAGTGAAGTCTACTGAGGCTGATTTGGTTGAGGAGACAAGGCAGCCTTTTCAATACCAGTCAAGGATCAGTCATATTCCGCCAATTCACCAATCAGCACAGAACCTGGATGGACAGCCTATCAGTCACAATCGTCTTGACACTAAAAAAGCTAGAAATTCTCACTGTGAAGGCAAAGCCACCAATGTGAATTATATAAGAGAGTTTGTTGACAATCAAACATTTACAAAATGTAACAATGAGAAACAAATTGACATGCTGAGTCATCATAAAGACGCTGTGAACAATGAAATGTCAGTCACATCAGACCCTAAAGACAAAAACCATGTGGGAAGTAACACAGAACCTGGAACTGACATTAGCGATGTAATTGTATTTGAAATGAGTAATGACCAGACTGATGGAACTGCACTCTCTGAGAGGAATCACAAAAATGATCTGCAGCACATTCAACCGGCAGAAGAAACCATTAAAGATTCCTGTGATAAAGACACCCAAGTAGATAACCCAGTCATTCACAGTGCTGAGGATGCAAGGTTTTACCTTCACAGTGGTGCTGTGGGGGAAACTCAGCGCCTTAATGCAGCCCTAAACCTTTCTCTGTCCGATATTGGTGCCAATGCAGATGAGATGATGTTGAAAGCCCCAAACTCTGCCTGGAACCAAGAGAGAAGAACCAGCAAGAGCCGTGAACTAAGGGCAAATAATAAAACTAACAAATCAAACTCCAACCTACAAGGACATCAAGACCACAGTATTTGGAAAAAATCCAAAAAGAATCTGAAGTACTCTCCTCTATCCACACAAGTAGGGGATAAAACCAGGAGAAGCCCTGAGCTAATTATCAGTGGAGCGGCCGCAGCCAGTAGAGGCACTTCAAAGCTTAAATCAGTAAAAGGTGCTCATCGTACCACTGACGCCCCGTCGCTACAAAAGAAGGTTATCAATCATCCACAGAGCAAAAAGGCCAATCCAGACAAACTGAACAGCAGTAGAGCTCAACCTCCAGTGAGGGAGCTGAAGAGCGCCCAGCCGCTGAAGAGACTCAGTGTAGCGGGGACGCCGAGGTCGAAATCTGCTGTGGACTTCATCACCTATAAAGATATGTTTCAGCAGATACAGAGCCACAACGAAGGCCCCGCCATCTATGAGATGTTTGCAGGCCCTGTCTATGATAATCTTAGGGTTTCTAGCTCCTGTGAGAAAACAACGGACAGACAAGTGCAGTCTGCCGCATCTAAGAAGATGCAACAGTCCTCTAAAGTCAAACACAGAGCCATGAAACAGCCTCCGTCTAAGGTGAGGAGAAGCCCTGGGGAGAGCATGCAGGTCTCAGTGAAAAGCAAAGCAAGACTTGCATCTTCCAGAGTGACACCTCAACTCACACCCCTTTCAAGAAAGAGCTCTTATATTCCCAAACAGGAGACTGAATTAGTTCACAATAGTGCTCCAGAAAAGACTGAGGATCATATATTATCCACCATAGAGGAGGCTCATTCAACACATGGCTTTAAAACATTCAAATCTGATGAGAAAACACATACGACGCCAACAATTACACCATGTGCTGAAGATTCTCATCACATGCTGATGAATATGCAGGATATTATTGTGGATTCACCAAAAGGAAACCCGAACAGACCACCAGTTCCCGAGTCCGTGTTACAGCACAACACCCAACAGCCAAAGATCTACACTTGGACATCCTCCAGCAGCAGCAGCCACACTGTTATGTCACCAATTTACCAGAAGTTTCTAAATGAAGTGGGAGATGGGCCGCTCACAGATGACCTGCTGCAATGTCTGGCTGAGGAGTTGATCTCGCTAGACGAGAGGGATGTTTCCACAGGCCTGTGTCCTCAAAACCAGGAATCAAGCATTAAGGAGTCCAAGAGAGATGATGATACTGGATCAATAGCAAATGTGTTTCCCGAGGTAAATTGTTGGTTAACGTTGTTGAAAGATACAAACTTGACAAAAAAAAAGCATCATATTAAGAAAAGGCAATGATTTGTTTTGATTGATTTGTTACATAACGTATGAAAACATTTTCAGTGTCTAGTTATTGAATCAGGGACTGTCGTAGGATGGCCTTTTTCGGTGAGAAAACAGGGGAGTGTTCTTCTCTTTCCAATATGTGGTTAATTTTGATGCAGAGACACACATACTTGGGTGACTGGTGCTAATGTGGGGTGTTTAGGCTTTCTTGGAAATGTTTTCAAACTGCATTTCTTTTCTTTTTTTCAGTTATGCAAGACTTAAGTAATTAACAGTAACTGTTCGGTTGTCTCACACACAGTGGATGATGGTCTTTTACACATGTACTGTACTAATCTGTTGAAAAGGGCTGAAATAATAATTAGCTGTTTAGAGATTTTCAGGGAGCCCAAGTTTCATGCCCTACTAAATCCTAACGATTAGTGTGAATATCACTGTAATCCCGCAAAAGCCCTTTTCATTTGATAATCTGGTTCGTGCTGACAAACATTGTTCAGTTTCTGTGATTGAGTTTATTTAATTGTAGGTCATTTCGACGGACAGCAGACCTCTGCGAGGCTCAGGAGGGGCTGCTGATGATGTCATCACATGGACAAAGGGTGAGGTGCTTGGCAGGGGAGCCTATGGGACAGTAAGTCTGAAGGTTTTAATGTACCGTTCATCAATTTTACCTATGTGAGACTCCTGAAGTTCTTTTGCGTGCTTTATTACACCCAAAGTACTGCGGTTTAATCCTGCAGGCTAAGAGATTAAACAAACTACCTGTTTAATACTTATTAGGTGTATTGTGGCCTGACCAGCCACGGCCAGCTGATAGCTGTGAAGCAGGTCAGTCTGGACAGCTCTGACCCCGATGCCGCAAACAGGGAGTACAGTCGCCTGCAGGGAGAGGTGGAATTGCTTAAAACGCTGAGCCACAGCAACATTGTGGGCTTTTTGGGGACTTCGCTTTATCAGCATGTGGTTTCGATCTTCATGGAGTACATCCCAGGAGGATCTATCGCTAGCATCCTTCACAGGTTAGGATGATTTAAAATAACTTGCCACTTACTCATTTGAAGTATCTGCAGAAACATCGGGACAGCTTCAGTCCTGACAAAAACTACATAGCAACACCTTACAATAAAAGGTCTCTACAGTTACCTTTAATACACAATTTGTTCTCGCCACTGCCCTCAGGTTTGGTCCTCTGCCAGAGCGAGTTCTGGTTCTGTACACCCATCAGATCCTGAAAGGGGTGGCCTACCTTCACCTGAACAGGGTGATTCATCGAGACTTGAAAGGAAACAACCTGATGCTGATGCCCACCGGCATCATCAAGCTTATAGACTTCGGCTGTGCACGGCGTCTCAGTTGCTTGAACCACTCAGCAAGCACCAGTGGAGACCTGCTTAGGTCCGTTCATGGTACACCTTACTGGATGGCACCAGAGGTAGCTATGGAGCTCTTTCAACTAGTCTTCTGAGCACTACTATTGACTTAGCAACTTTTGATGTTTTCTGATAATTTGTCATCCACCATTTAGGTTATCAATGAGACAGGATATGGCAGGAAATCAGATATATGGAGTGTAGGTTGCACAGTGTTTGAAATGGCCACAGGGAAACCACCACTTGCACACATGGACAAGATAGCTGCATTGTTCTACATTGGTGCTCAGAGAGGATTGATGCCTACCTTACCAGATGGGTTCTCAGATAATGCCAAAGATTTTGTAAAAATCTGCCTAACAAGGTGAGTGCATTTATTTGGTAAAAACAGATATGCTGTGTGAAATTTGAATTGGAAACAGACAGCTGTGTATATTTTTCTGATGTTTGTGAATGAATCCCCTAAATTTTCTCTTGTTGCTGTCCAATCCAGAGACCAGAGACTACGGCCATCTGCAGACCAGCTCCTGAAGCATTCTTTTATCCCCAAAATGGAGACAGGAGTGAACTCTTCAGAAACACAGAAGAACTTCTGTGGTCACCCACAGGGACACTGTGATTAACATGGAACTGCATTAAAATAGAATATTTTTGAGGAGAAGGGGGCATTTATTCATTTAATTTAGTGGTGAATCTTAACACAAAGTATTGTTCAGCGATCCTTAAAAGACCTGACACTGACCCCGGTGATGCAGCAATAGTGCCAGTGTTGGGAACAAAAGGCACTAGGGCATGAGCCAGAGACTTTTCTTGAAACTACAATGCTGAGAATGTAAAAAGATAAATATATCATTCATATTAGATTAGAATTTGATATGTCTTTATGTAAAAAACACTTGTTGATTGAACTAAAACAACTGGTGTCAATCTTTTGTTACTAACTTCAAATGTGCCAATCGTATCATAAATGCCCTAACTGTGTGGGTCTAGTGTATTTAGGTTGTGATAATAGTGACTAAACCATTTAGCATTATATATTTATGTATAAACAGGATAGTTTTCTTCAAGTTCAGTACCTGAAATATGAGCTCTCACCTCCTGTCAGTTTTCCTGATGAGTTATTGAGGAATAAGCGTGTTAAACTTGAGATGAACCAAATATAGCATACTATCAGCAACCATGTCTCCTCAAATTAAATCCTAAAGTTAATCAGTTTTCTTTTTAAACTCAACATGCATATAGAGTATGTGTAGTAAGTCGAAAGCAACAACCAGGATATATAATGTTTCAGGAGAGTGGGAACTCTGAAGTTTATTTGTAATATTGAAATGAAAAAACAATATAAAGAGTGGCTTACACTAATTTCTCCCCAACTGCTCTCGCTCTGTGTCCCCCACTGTAAAATCCCCAACAAGACTACAAACAATCCAGACTCAGGCTTCGAGTATTTTGCACCCTAGAAATAAATGAGTAACCTGGTCAAAAAAATAAATAAATTAACTGGGCCATGTCAAGATTTTAGAGCAATGGCGTTTAATGAGCTGAACTAATGTATAGACTTGTGACAGTTACATGGCTGTAAATATAATTCAACCAATTGGGTGAAACAAAGAACAAGCTTGGCCACGTTGTCGGTTTTCAAAATACGCAGCAGTTCGTCTTGTATATGGCATTAGTCACTGTTATAACAACTGCAGCTGGAATGGATAGAGCCAATGTTTTTTCCTTCTCCTGAACAGTACCCTGTCACTGATTGATTGAATAATACATCTATCCCTTTTATGGGCTGACATCTGAAGGGCTACAGCGTTGTCATGAAATAATGTCTGATGCACTTCAAAATGAAAATGGCAATGTAAGCTTTAATAGCAAACTATTGTCATTGTCAGGGTTTTTTTTTTTAGATAAAACCTTTGGCATCCAGCTTAAGGTCTACTTAAAGGTCCAAAAAAATAGTTCTTGATACAAACTTGCATCGCTCTGATGTGACTAGTGGGCTGTGCCTGTGTTGAGAGCATCAACCAACACTTCCTGCGATGGAAAAGCACAAAACAGCACCCTCTGTAGGAAGATGTAAGAAGCACACACCACTGGAATGCTGCAATCATTCACCCCATGATGCCCAAGTGGAAGATCAACAAAATAAGTCTTTTATAGATATTATAGTTATCTTGTTATAATTACAAGCAGCTCCAAACCTGAGTAGTCATAGAATAGCTTTTTTTCTTCAAACATACAAAAACGTATGTACATTTATCTCCACTTCCTGTAAACAGTAAGTAAGTGCTCTCCTTTTAAATCCCTTTGATGATTGAAACATGCAAATCATATGCACAGTACGTAAGTATAAAAAGAAATAAAGACAAAGTAATTGAGGAGATGAAATTTTACATCTAAGGAAAAAAAATTGCATCCATCAACAGTACTAAATGGAATGCCAGCAAACGTAACTTGAACTCATCTCCAGCTGGCCACTGGCTTCCTCAAATAAACCGTAAAAATGTGATTCAGTTCAATTATTAATAACACTTAATACTTTTGTTTCCCCCTATGGAGATCTTTAAATATTGGGAAAAATCCCGTATGATGGAAACATACACACAATCCTTCCTCACCACATTCCACCAGCCCACCTTCGCACACTCCTCGAGGCATTTCAGGAGGAAGGAGAACCAAGCAGCAATTCAACACTAAAAGAAAAATAGGACTGAGCATCAAAGTCCAGAGATGTGACAGTCAGGAAGCATAATTTTTTTGTCTAGTCTCCCAGAAATTGAGTAGTCCAACAATACTTCTCATGTTTTTGTAGATAAGTTATTCTGCCTTTAAGTAAAGGGTTTATCATGACATAAAGAGTTATTTTTCTAGGGCACTTGACAAGGAGGTGAGCATAGTCTTCAATGTTTCAACTGTGGGTAGTTTGAAGCCATTTCCATGTGCTGGCCATATCTGCAGAGGGGTGGACTCAATGTCTCTGCTCTCCCACTTCATGTGGCGATTCACTAGGAGGAGGGTACTGCTGAGAGGTCCGCAGCCCACCTGGGTGTGACAGGAGGGAGGAGGAGAAACAAGAATAAGGAAGACGAGCAGGAAGGAGGGAGGGAGGGATGGAGGGAGGGAGGGAGGGACGGAAGGAAGGAGGTATGGAGCAGGGTTAGCCAAAGAGCTGCAAGCCAGATGAGACACACTGCAGTACAGGAGAGGAGCAAAGGGGAGAAAAGGGGGAAGAAAAAGATGAAGTACCTGCAGCACCAGTGCCACCCTTGGAGATTTTGCTCACTTTGGAGCAAGAAGTGGAGGATGCGGAGGGAGGGTGGTTGTTGTGACTGCCCTCTGGGTACACCCTCTTGCGTGCTGTAGATGAAGACAAAGAGCCGGATCCTGGAGGAGCGAGTGTCATCCCTTCCATGTTGACCAATCCCGGGGTACCTCGTAACAGGGTGCCCCCACCACCTGGGCCCTCGGGACCTCCTCGCCCATTGCCGCTGTGTGTGTGAGGATGACTGTGCTTGTGATGGCGATGGAGGTTGTGCTCCACTCCACGATGTTTCTCCTTGTTCACCAGTGGGCTGGAATGTTTACTTTTGTTGTTGGTGGTCACCATGCCTTCATCCGATGAGCTGTGACAGTCTGATGATGACACTTTTATCTTCATCTTAAGCTCATCTTTAATGGGTTGACCACTTCTATCCAGCTGGGAGCTGCCACCCGACCCAGGAACAGCCAGCCGAAGTTTCAACGAGCTTTTGTCCCGTTTGTCAATGTGATGACGTTTATCTTGGCCTGAAGTTGAGGAGGAAGGAACTTTAATTTTCATTGGGGAGGCAGTGGTGCTGCCATCACCACAATGGGATGTTTGGTGGGGCTGTGAATGTTTTCTATGGTCTACTTGGCTCATAGACGATGGTGCATAGGTAGAAGAGGAGGAAGACGACATTTCGCAATCCATTGTGCCCCCATGCTGCTCCTGCCGGCGTTTTGGCCCAGAGACAGCAAGCTCTGCAGCATGTTTTTCTCTGTATTTGTCCAGAGACAGCTTCTGAGCTGGAGAAGGTTGTGGTGGATGGGGCTGAACCGGTGGAGGGTATGCAGGCAGAGATGGTGGGTGATGTTTGCCACCCCCACCAGCTCCCCTTTGCTCCTGTTTGACAGGGTTGAAGTCTAATGTTTTCTCAGTCTTGTATATTGGTGGATGTTGGAGCAAAGAGGAAGCGGAGGTCTGCAAAGACAGTGTCTGCTCTTGGATGGAGATGCTGAGGGGCTCCTGTTTTATGCAGGCTGAACTGTATCCTGCTTGGTTCGATTTGCCCTGGGGCCATTCACTAGCAGGATTGTATGTGCCAGCCATGGTGTCCAAGGAAAGGAGTGCACCTGCAGACTGAACATTCATGGGCATGGTGAAGGTGGCGCCTGCCTTGGAAAAGCTTGGGTTGGATGAGGACATTCCAGAAATTGAGGCATCAACTTGGTCTTGGAGCATGGATGATCCGGCAAAGGAGTTATCCATCAACTGGGTGCTCTCACTTTTGGGCTTTTTGGCAGCTTGTGTCGCCTATGAGGGAGAGATTTGTGAGATTGTGTGGAGTTTAGTTTTAATTAGCAGTAAGCTGTCTGATAGAGGTCCAAGGGGTACAAATAATTAATGCAAAAGGATTTGTTTTGCAACTGTTAACCCTTCAGTGGCTATAACTTTGTCACAAAATTGTCAAGCAGTTATTTGGTAAAACAGGCATGCTAAAACTGTATGTTTTCAGAACTTTAGAACTTAATTTTGACATCCAAGCTTTTTGCTGGTTTTTTAAAGGACCACTCAATTGTACAGAAATGTGGCCTACCCTCCAGTTACGTATCCTCTTTAACCGACTGGGAGTCTTTTCCAAAATCTGCAGAAACTCGTGGGTCAGATCTGCAAGTAAAAGACGTTTTTGTTGTCTGCTGCTGAACATACACAATGGAACTGTGTCTTCTCTCATTTTTGTAGAATACGAGTTAGAAAAATTTTAGGCAAATGCTTACAAAGAAAAAAAAAAAAAAAACAAATACAGAGAGTACAATAAATGTATCTATCTATATAATGTATCTATCTATCCATCTTAAATTCAATGCAATACATTATGGCAAAGTAAAGTGACTCACCATCAAGCAGCTCCAGAGTGACAGAGCTGTCCACATACTCCCACCAGTGTTTCCCATCAGTAGAAACTGGGATCTCCCAGTTAGACCACTTACACGCCAGGTGGATGCAAACACAGGCGATCACTGTGGGCTTGTACTGGAGGCAGAAGGTAGTGAGGTGGAGACTGTGTGGTGGTATGTGCAAATGATTGTGTGCAGTGTGTGTAAGAAAGTGAGAATTTCACATGTGTGAGGGCATCGGAGCAAGTTAGTTCAGGCCAGGTGTAGTCAGGATTGGTCCCACATGTGGAGAAAAGAGAACAAGAAGGAGCAGATAACTTTAATTTACAGGTGGCATTGATTGGAAAAGACAGGCCACAACTTGAGTTTAGATATGCAAAACTCTGTTGACAGTATAGGTGACATTTAACAACGTTATAATTAATGTCATAATAAAGGACAGATTCCCTGTGTGAGGTGAGCATTTACTAACAATTTATGTTTGAAGTCATTTGGTCGGTTTTAATTTTTAAGAATCAAAACTACATTCAGGGAGTTGGTGGGGGGCCACGTAAAGTAACTAACTGTAGCATGCCCATTGTAAAACACTGAGGCCACCCATGTGACAGTTGCATATTTGCAGTTCTCATTCTTTGGACCTCGTTCACTGGGGTTAAAAATTTAGCAGCACTGCTGCCTGTAATGGAGGTACACTGAAGTCTGAATACTAAATTAAACATCATAGCTGTCCAATAACTCAACCACATCATCTTACATCAATAAGATAGCAAGAGTGAATTAAACATTCATTTCACAATCAAAATAAACCAACAAACGAATGGCTACCATCCAAGTATTGAAAGCTAAAATGAAGACACAAGCTGCTTTTAAACTCCTTTTTTGATTTCTGGCTAAGTGCACACAAGTTCTTTTTTGGAGAGCCAGATAAATCAGCTAATCAACTTAGCATTTAGGCTTTTTCTATTCCCAAAGTGGCAATGAACATAGTATTGTATTCCTTATGAATCAAAGATTCTAATGGGAAACGTAGTCCATGTTACGATTAGATTTGACAGGATGAGTATCTGTAACAGTTTGGTAAAAGCTGGATGGTAACCTTGTGCAAGTACGATGTCTGGAGGCTGTTCTGCCACATTATAATGACTTCAACCAAAACAAATGCGTCATGGCCAGCTCTTTCGAGCATGTGGCTAATGACTACACTAAAAACATATCTGCCATTAAATCATACAAAAAAAAAAAAAAACATTTGAGTCTTTATAACTACATTTAAATGCATTTGTTGTTTGAGCTATCTTTACAAGACAGTTGGTTAAAGGTTTCATTCTCAAAAGTGTTAAAACCTCTAACATCATTCACAGTCAGCATCCAGACATTGTCAGAGTTGGAGAAGTTAAATACATTAATACCAAATCTTTTCCACCACTGCCTACATTAAAAAGACCCTTTAAGGACCCAGTTTTCTTTCTAAAGGTCATATCAAGAAAGACATCTTTTTCTCACTTAATAATCCATAAATCACCTTATGTACTTTGATGTACACAAGAGATAATCGATGGCTTTGCATACTTTACAGGTCCTTAATGGGTCACAATTGTGTTTTCTCTTCATATCTTTTACATAAAATGTAGAGCAAGAAAAGAAACAAGCAATATTGCAAAAGTTGAAAATATCTGAGGATATAAAGCATGTTTAAAAAAAATGGATATGAAAAAGAAAATGTTAAAAATGATTTTGCGGTACTTACCGGAAGAACCTCTACGAGAAATGTTTACATCTGTGAAATCTTTAGCTGCTATTCAGGCTACCAAAGTGTCTTTCTCTTTTAGAATTATGCACTTTTTCGCAACCAAACAAACATGTGGGTTTCAAGCGCACCACTACACTTCACATCTTGCATTCAACCCATCTGTGCCAACACATGGTCCCTTGTACAATACACCGCACAGCGGCTGGGGCCGGTAACGCTACAAGCCACCCTGTCCCGCTGCCTTTGAACAAGGAAGGGGAGCTGCGGGGGAGGAGACAAGCGTCCCAACAACCACCAGCGCAAGTAGGGCCCGTTGGACACTGAAAGGGTACCCTGCATTACAGGAAGCTATGGTGTGCAGTCAAAGTGCAACAAAGGAGGGGCAGGATAACAACCTGTTGGTAGCCATGAAATAGGAAGTCTGTGCCAGATCCTTGCTTGCTGTAGAAGACAGAGACACAAGAGAAAGACAGGCCAAGAAAAAGGGATTACTATTTATGGAAGGCAAAACATTTTAATCTTTAGGACAGACTGAAAATTTGTCTTTTTAGAGTTAATTTTCATTGCACTGATTAAGCCAAGACTAAGACAGAAAAAATATTTGGCACAAACATTTTGTAGTTTTCAGTAACTTTGCTGATTTTTCTTAATTTGGTCTACAGGAAAAGCTGCAAGATACATCAATATTACAAATCAATTGCTTTCAGTGTCTCTTGATGACAATCAAATTATCATATTGCAAATATTCAGATTGGCAAACTAAATACATTTCTAGACATGTAACTGACAGTTTAATTAAACATAGGAACTAAGTTCAACACACCAATGACCAGATTACATGTGGTTTGGTACATTTTTAAAATGTGTAAAAAAATAAAAAATAAAAAATTTCAGCAAACCTCATAGTAGAATTGAAACATCCTACCCAGATACAAAATTACGAAAATCCAGTCTTCAACTTGGCCCAATAAGTGTCAAGATATTAATGCTGTTTATGTGCTATATCGTACAATAAACTCATACAGTCTTCAAAGGCAAAAAGAATAACGTGTGTGGTTATGTAACCATTAAATCAGCAAGGTTTTCACCCCCCTCCCCACCCATATCTGGTGGGACAAACAACACCAGAGGGCACAAAGAGCAAAGAAGGAAGCCTCTACCTCGAACTAGCTGGGAACATTTCACCACATCAGTGTGTGGGTGATCAATAGTAATTTCAAAGCCTGGAACAAAATACATGACAGGTGAGTTCAACACAGACACAGTTGGGAGGTGACATGTCATTTTACGATGAAATGTACAAATGCACTGAATATCCAAGTTATTAATTCAGAATCTACAAAGGTACCTATATGTTAAATATAAACAGTGGAAATTGATGGTCAGTTTTTTGTTTACACTACAAATTATAAATTGAGCACAAACAATTTGCTCACTTTCCTTATATTAAATATGTCGAATGTAATCAATCTGTGAGCAAAAATTTTGGTGACTGCAAAATAAAATGTACAAAAGTGAAATTGAGATCAAATTTAGAAATGATTGTAAAAATTTCATATGGCTTACT
The DNA here is from genome assembly GCF_900963305.1 of Echeneis naucrates. Taxonomy (NCBI): domain Eukaryota; kingdom Metazoa; phylum Chordata; class Actinopteri; order Carangiformes; family Echeneidae; genus Echeneis; species Echeneis naucrates. The sequence goes on along the minus strand of NC_042531.1, from coordinate 16,916,092 downwards.
CAATACCATAGTTCGTGACTACTGTCAGCATGGAGAGAATGACATGCCACCTTTACATGATTTATTTAAAATACATATTTGATACGATACCCATACAGTAGCTAATAAGTTTCAGTTAACAGGCTGTGATGAATGTGATCGGTGTTAAATAGCACTACTCCCTTACTAATAATGACAAGCCAATGATAATGATCATGATAAACAAAAGTGCTTTTTCTCTCGCTCAAGTCATCCACTCCAGTCACCACTACTTACCCAGGGTCTGCAGCACTATGGATTCAAGTATCACCAGCTCTTGAGCTTGCTGGAGGTATGCCTGAAGTTTGATAGACAGTCATTACAACACAATTGTAATGAGTCTATTAATCAAATGGCCAAAACTCCAAACAGAGAGGCTCGTTTTACTATTAATGTCAGTTCACTAGGTGCGGGTGTTTGTTGCACACCAACAGCAGGCCAGATGTCTAAGAATAAGACCCTTTGCACAGGAAGAGGGGATGTAGCACAGCCAGCTATACTGTACAGAGGGAAACCATGACCACTGAGAGAACAGAACTGGACAGATGTGGAGAGGGAATAAAAAAAACAACATTCAACCATATAATATGCAGAGCTTCCTGAACTTACATTACTTTTTGTGTCTAGAGGTTGTTCTTGGGGATTTAGGCAAGCATGTGCAACTTTGATCACATGTTCGAGTTTCCGAGGTTGCTCTTCCACTTTTGCAGCCAAGAATAAGGTGGTTGGAGATATTATCTGTGTGAAAGCATCAAGACATTTAAATACAAACCCAATCGCCCTGAATGAGCTCAATTCCATCAGTCTGCCCAACATGTGATTACAGGTTGCATGCCAGTAGTATTATGTAACAGGATACTTACATTTCTGTGGAATTTGGTGAAGGAATGGTGCATATAAAATCTATGCATGTAAACAATGGCTGTATTAATTGTTAATTGAGAGCTGAAAGGGAGGGAGGTCAAGGAAAATTCTGAGTCATGATCGATTTCAGGAATGAACTTAGCGATATGCGACTTCATCGAGCCGAAACACGTCGATGAGGGATTCATGTGCACAAATACACCATTTTAGATTAATAAAGAAAAGCTGGAAAGATGACCCGACGACAGTTTAGCAAGTGTATTAGCTTTAAGCTAATTATAGCAGTGCCATGTAGAAAATAAAGATTTTTCAGATAAAGAAAGCCATACGCCAGTTTAGCGAAGCGCATGAGTATTTGATTATTTGTCAAACCTAACTATAACGGATGGAGAAGGCAAGACTTCGTTTATCTTAGTGGGCAAGTGATTAGCAGCAGCTGCAAACTAGCGGCCTGTCCGCCATCAGCCTCTGATAGCTAGCTGGCGTGCTACATTAGCACACAGCTAAACGTACGCGTTTCTTATCGAGATTCCATGTGAAAACATATTAGTACAACAACACTTACACCAATGCGTGTGTACAAGTGGCAAAATGTTCGCCACTAACCTCAGCAACCCGTTTAAAATGCCTTAACGCAAAGGGCCCGCTCCAACGGTTAGCGCCATGTCTGCTTCCAGTCCGGCTGAGGGGTTTAAGTTTGTTTACAAAGGATACACGTTAAGTCTCTGACCCATATCTTGGATCAGATTCGCCGCTTGCTGTCGGTAGGAGAGCTCCCGATCTGGTTCTACTCCACATCGGCGGGACGGCGTGGTTTCGAGTTGCTCCCGGGTGAAAAACCACTTCGATGAGGATCCCCGGCACGCCGCCATTGCTCTCCAATGCTCACTGGGGGCATCGGTGTATCGGACGTGACGTCAATGCCGCGCTTCTTCGCTGGTGCGACTGTTGGTGCGACTGTTGGTGCGACGCTCAACGCGCTCGACTGACGGCTGATTGGTAGAAAGACATTTTATAAGGTGTTAATAATGTAGCCTTCTCTATTATTGAATGACATTAATGAGCCAAACAGGAGCCTAACACACTGAGATGCTAAATAATTCTCTCAGTGAATGAATTGCCCCAGTCAGCCATGGACTGATGTATGCCGGCAGGATGACCCTTAGTGACTTTGTGGCCCTTTGATAATTTGTGTGGTTCATGGTTGACATGACCAACCAGATGAGAAGCCTTCCTGCTCAGACATGGCAGGGATGGGATGAAGTCCATGAGAGCCATGAATGGAAGGCCTCTCCGTCCATGAGGCTAGAGCATGGGGCTCCTGCCAACACACCAAAAGTCCCTTATGGTAGAGCAACGGTTATACAGAAAAAAAAACATGGTTTGATTAACTTTGGAAAGTTTTCAGACCACTGTAACTGTGAACATTGTCCAAACATTAGGCCAAGAGTTTCTCAAACAATTGGTAGAGGCCTGCATGGTCCAATCCTGCGAAAACCCCTTGAAACAGGCCACATAATACTGCACCTTTTCTTTACAGATGTTTTTATTTAGCAATTCAAGCTTATTGGTTTGTAGCAAGTTATGTATTACATTAAGAAGAGAGGAATGAGGACAAGTCTCAGTAAGATTTCATAAAGAAATTAAAATCTTAATAAAAAAATAATTGTGATTTAGGGAGATTATTCCTGCGTGTTATCAGTAACAGCCTCAAATTTCCCTCTCAGAAGTTCTTATGTTTTATATTGAGTTAAAATAGCACAAAATAGTGATAGAAAAATACTTTATTATAACTAAACAAAGTTAACTTGCATCTCCTATCCACATTTCAAGGGGCTTTCTTTCATCCAAATGTGCATATCTGAATAAATCTGACATTAAATCACTGGATGCATTTCAGTTGTTACTCAAATTGCTCTCGTTCCAGTCCCAAAAATTCCAGTGCATTTCCAGCGAGCAATTTATCCTGCAGTAAAAAGAAATACGCATTAAATTATATAGGAAATACTGCACTTAAAAACAAAAAAGAAAAAATGCTTGTACGTGATTGATACGATTCAGCTTGCAGAATTTTAACCAGGTCTCTACATCAGAATACCTGACTACACCGTGTCCCTGACTAACCTTTTCTCATTTGCTATGTGTTTTAAAGTGAATTCACAGCAGCAATGCATGATTTTAATCTATGAGATGGAAATATTCTTACCTTTAGAGTCTCATCGAACTGATCCATTGACTCAATCAGTGACCCAGGTTCCAGCTCACCCAGTGGAAAAGGATAATCCGTTCCCAGCATAACTTTATCCTGAAAGAGAATTCAAGGAATTTATAAAACTATTGCACTACTGAGAACATAGACAGTATTAATGTCAGTACAAAGGCCAGGAACCATGTCATTAACAGAACCACTGTTAAAATAAGAGTTCCACACATAAAGGAGCCCTGTACAACCTGGTATGCAGGTTGTTTGTCCAAGGTTAAAGTGGTGTTCCAGAAATAACTGCTAATGCACTCAGACTACCCATGTAGTCTCCATGGTCTGTTCTGCAAAGCAATGTCTTTAAAATATATGTCCCCTCTCTAACCACGAATAACACATGGTGTGTGTTGAATGAATGAAGCTCACTCTTCCAATAACATCAACAAGTAACTTCAGAGCAGAGGTATCATGAACTAGGGAGTCAGTGTAGAAAGAGCCAAGATATTTCCGTGGGCTGATCTTGTTGTCGACTGCACACAGGTCAGGACGGACTATATGCCCATGGTCAATTCTGCCAACGGTGAATGGGAAAGAGCCACCTGTAACCAGATGGACAAGATACTGTGTATTTAAGGTCAAACAACACTAGGAAGTGCCATACACACATACAGTGAAAGTGCCTTGATAGATGTATGTGAAGTTCTTAAGCAACACCTGGTGTCTTCTGTACCTCCATGAGCAAAGCAGACTTTCAGTTTGGGAAATCTCTCGAAGACACCTCCAAAAATCATTGAGCAAATAGCCATGGTGGTCTCTGAGGGCATACCTTTATGACAAAAAGTACAATAAAATATAATGTTTCTTTTCGTAATTCTGGTGAAATGACTTGTTGCAAACAGGGTATGTGGGTTATTATCCCAAGTGGCAAACAAAATTGAGCATGCCAGGTCACCACTGACCATAATTAAAGTGCCTCAAATATCATGGGAAAAGCTTAGAAATCAGCACTGTGTGGGTATTTTAAGTGGAAGTACAATTATTTGGTTTTAGTGTGTTTATTGATTATTTTAGAAAACAATGCTCATAATGTTACAGCTGTGCTTTTACTGGTGTCAGTGTTACTGTTGGTTTATCGATTTTTCCTAGGCCATCTCCCTCACCCACCAGCCAGGGCAGCCAATACTTAGCCATCCTCCCATCAGTCTGCATGTCCCATGGGTGTACGAATATGGAGCAGCCCAGCTCCTCAGCTGCCTGTTGGGAGGACACACAACAAGACTTCTCTATGAATTTGCAATTATTACAGGGAAATCATGTAATATAAGCACACTTCAGTATGCAATGACTCACAGCATAGAAGGGATAGAGTTCGATGGCATTGAGGTCCCAGTTGTTGATGTGTGAGCCAATCTGCACCCCTGGGAAGCTCAGCTCCTTCACGCAACGCCTCATCTCCAGGATGGCCAAGTCAGGAGCTTGCATGGGCAACGTTCCCAGACCCACAAACCTCTTAGGGTGACTACGCACTGTCTGGGCCAAATCATTATTTAGCATGACACAGAGATCCAGTGTGTCGTAAGGTTTGGCCTGCAAACCGAAAATATAATTAATACAGGTAATTACATTAGCTGAGAAGCACTTTAATCATACATGCTTTTGAGTGTTGATACCTGGAAGAACAAGCATGGCAAAATAGCTACAGATAAGCAACCATGGTGCTGCACAAAGGAACCTAAATTAAATTGCTGTCTTTTTTCAGCATGAGTGGGTGGATGGAGCTCACATTAAGTCTGGGCATAGTAAACAATACTATGTAATTTCAAGCGCTCAGCAATAAAACGTGACACTGTGGCTGCAGAGTTTTTGACCTGCACTCACCCAGTAACTGAACATAACAGGAACAGTAGAAAGGGCTTGAACAGTCACACCTGAATATCAAGAACAAAGATTGGTAGTGAATAAAATGATGAGGTAGCTGTAACACTTGTTTGTGTCTCTCAATCTGTGCCTGTACCATGTCGATCCATCTCTTTCATGCGTGCGCTGGCATCCCAGCAGTTTTCTTGAATCACCCGGAACAGCTTTCCATCCCTCATCATCTTTGCTTCACCCTGTTATACAGCATTAACACCAGTCACATGTCTAAATTCAATGACTGCAGTTAATATATATATGCTGTCCCTCCAATGTAGAGTCAGTATACCTTGACAGGTTTATTGTTCTTGTTTTTTGTCATTTCATATTACAATTTTCAAGCTCTCGAGGTGAGGTGACATTTGGATTTTATAACATTTCAAAATGGGGCAACACGGCGGCAAAGTGGTGAGCGCTGTTGCCCCACAGAAGAAGGTTGTGGGTTCAGTTTCAGGGCCTAGGGCCTTTCTTTGTGGAGACTGCATGTTCTCCCCAAGCCTGCGTTGGTTTCTTCCGGGTACTTCGGTTTCCTCCCACCGTCCAAAGACATCATGTTTGGGTTAACTGGTGACTCTAAATTGTCCGTAGGTCTGAGTGTGAGTGTGAGTAGTTGTGTGTCTCTGTGTGTTGGTCCTGTGATAGACTGTCCAGAGTGACCCTGCCCTCACCCAGTTTGAGCTGGGATTGGCTCCAGCAACCCCTGCTGCCCAGAATCGAATAAGTAGCAGAAGATGAATGAATGAACAAATACAACCACATGATGGCAGCAGACAGCTGAGTCATACTTTAACACACGAAACGTGTTTTTTATATATATATTTCATTGCTGACCTAACTACCAAAACAACATCTGGTGAGTTTATCATCCCTGTTAATGGCTGTAATTAGCAAGCTCTCATCTTTGATGTCACACTTTGACTTTGTCATCTGAGATCTTGCTTACAACACTGGCATCAACAATTAAACAGCTGCACATCACCTGGCCCACCTTTTGCATGTATGTATGCGTCAATGCGACACGTTCAACTATTAGTCCAAAGGTAAACTGTTGTCTTCTGCAAAAAGTTCACTGGCCATGCAGCTGCCCGACTGCTCTGTGTTCTGTTGTGTTGCCTCGGTGTTTGAAGTGAATCTCTCTGCTGACGCAAAGACAACGTGCTGAGTTCTGCAGCTGCTCACATAGCCAGGAGCAGCCTGACAGGTCCAAAGGGTGTGGTGGAGCCAGGAAGAACCTGCTGTGTGCCCAGCATAGCATGCAATACAAGTGCATACATACTCATGTACACATACACAGACACAGCACACATGCTTGCCTATCCGTCTCTCTCTAGATATATATCGATATCTAGAGAGAGAAAGAGAATACCCACTCACCTTGCAGTGATGGTGAAGCTGGACAAACCCATCATATCCATACCTCTGTAACACATGAAAAACGTAATTAATAAAAGTGCTGCAAATATTCACATGAACAAGCCCAGGATTTGGTGCCTTCATGCGCCTTCCCAAATAAATCCTATATTGACTGTGCAATCACCTTTGCAAGGCTTCAGTCTTCTTCCTAGGAGACTATC